>NC_143518.1:65174066-65513650 GCF_031878675.1 Megascapheus bottae
CCCGCAGCCGGTCCCCGTCCGCGCCCGACCACCGCTGCCTCTCGCTCCCCGCCAGGTCCACCAGGTGGATGGTGGCCTGCTTGGTGCGGGCCTCGGGGAGGGACACCTGCGGGCGGAAACGCGGGCACTCCGGGCCGCCGCCTCCCGCACCCTCCCCGACCCTCCCCCAACCTCCCCCGACCCTCCTCCGACCTCCCCTGACCTCCCCTGACCCTCCCCCAACCCTCCCCCGACCTCCCCTGACCCTCCCCAACCCTCCTCCGACCTCCCTTGACCTCCCCTGACCCTCCCCGACCCTCCTCCGACCTCCCCTGACCCTCCCCGACCCTCCCCCGACCCTCCCCCGACCTCCCCTGACCCTCCCCCGACCTCCCCCGACCCTCCTCCGACCTCCCCTGACCCTCCCCGACCCTCCCCCGACCTCCCTTGACCTCCCCTGACCCTCCCCTGACCTCCCCTGACCCTCCCCGACCCTCCCCCGACCTCCCCCGACCCTCCCCGACCCTCCTCCGACCTCCCTTGACCTCCCCTGACCCTCCCCAACCCTCCCCCGACCCTCCTCCGACCCTCCTCCGACCTCCCCTGACCCTCCCCGACCCTCCCCCAACCCTCCCCCGACCTCCCCTGACCCTCCCCCGACCTCCCCCGACCCCCCCCTCCCCCCTCCAACCTCCCCTGACCCTCCCCAACCCTCCCCCGACCTCCCCCGACCCTCCTCCGACCTCCCCTGACCCTCCCCGACCCTCCTCCGACCTCCCTTGACCTCCCCTGACCCTCCCCTGACCTCCCCCGACCCTCCTCCGACCTCCCCTGACCTCCCCTGACCCTCCCCGACCCTCCTCCGACCTCCCCTGACCCTCCCCGACCCTCCTCCGACCTCCCTTGACCTCCCCTGACCCTCCCCGACCCTCCTCCGACCTCCCCTGACCCTCCCCGACCCTCCTCCGACCTCCCTTGACCTCCCCTGACCCTCCCCAACCCTCCCCCGACCCTCCTCCGACCTCCCCTGACCCTCCCCCGACCTCCCCTGACCCTCCCCCGACCTCCCCCGACCCTCCTCCAACCTCCCCTGACCCTCCCCAACCCTCCCCCGACCTCCCCCGACCCTCCTCCGACCTCCCCTGACCCTCCCCGACCCTCCTCCGACCTCCCTTGACCTCCCCTGACCCTCCCCTGACCTCCCCTGACCCTCCCCGACCCTCCCCCGACCTCCCCTGCCCTCCTCGGCCATCCCTTGACCCTCCCCGGCCATCCCCTGACCCTCCTCGGCCATCCCCTGACCCTCCTCAACCATCCCTTGACCCTCCCCAACCATCCCCAACCATCCCCTGACCCTCCCCACCCATCCCCTGACCCTCCTCAACCATCCCTTGACCCTCCTCAACCCTCCCCACCCATCCCCTGACCCTCCCCACCCATCCCCTGACCCTCCCCTGATCCTCCTCAACCATCCCCTGACCCTCCCCACCCATCCCCTGACCCTCCCCTGACCCTCCCCACCCATCCCCTGACCCTCCCCTGATCCTCCTCAACCATCCCCTGACCCTCCCCACCCATCCCCTGACCCTCCCCTGACCCTCCCCACCCATCCCCTGACCCTCCCCGACCCTCCCCGGCCTCCCCGGCCACCTGCTTGAGCTGCAGGGTCATCAGCAGGTGCGATCGGCTGCTGCTCGCGTTCATGCGGGTGGAGGCCGTGGTCCTCGCCCTGGTGCCCTGCGCCAGCAGCCTGGCCAGGTGCTCCTGGCTCCCGCAGGGTACCCACGTCAGGCCCTCCACGTAGAAGCCCAGCTGCCGCGCCTCCCGGACCCGGAGCCCCCCCGGAGGCGCAAGCGGGGCCCTGGACAGCAGGTCCCGGACCTGTGGAAAGATGGAGGAGGAGGAGGAGGAGGAGGAGGAGGAGGAGGAGGAGGAGGAGGGGGGCGCCTTTGCGCCTCGCTGTCCTGTCTGGAGGACAGAGCCACCGTGGTTAGAACCTAATGACACCCACACCCATGATACACTGAGTATGTGATGTGCTCACTGGGCAGTTAACATGGTTCATCACACGTGCATTTATCTAAGTTTTGGGAGGCATTTCATAAAACCTTCCTAAGTCACAGTGAATGTGTATAAATGAAGCTAGGAAAACCCACTGTGGTTTGTGAAGCCCCACTGGGAAAAAAAATGGATTTAAGATTCGTTTTAGAAATGTGATTTCAGGGCCAGGCGTGTGGCCTAGTGGTAGAGCGCTTGCCTAGCGTGCACGAAGACCCGGGCTTGGTTCCTCAGGACCACATACATAGAAAAAGCCGGCAATGGAGACGGGACAGGCCTCGGACTCCACCCTGTGGCCAGGTGCCACCTCTAGCCTCGGGAGGCCATGGCTCTTCCCCTGGAGGAGGGACAGTGGGGCCACTCGGGAGGCGGAGAGGAGGTGGAGGAGTCCCCGCGTTTGTGAGGCCCTCCCGGCCCCAGCCCAGCCCCTTACCTGCTCATTGTAAATCTCCAGCATGCTGATGGTGACCTGCGAGAGAAAGGACAGACGGTCGTGGCCATCCCAGCACAGGGACAAGCCCGCTGCCACCTGCGCCACACCGACGGCCGTGTCAGCGCCGGCTTCTTCATGCCAGACCACGTCTCCCGCCAGGGCCTCGAGTTCCCACCCGGCTCTGGATAGTGCGAGGGAGGGGTCCGCACGGCTGTGGTCCCAGGCTGCAGAGCTTGCTGCTGCCAGGTGTGGCCGTACCCTCGTCACCCCAGAGACGACAGGAAGAGAGTGGGAGAGTCGCAGCCTATGCCAGCTAAGGCATGAGCAAGACATTCAAACAAACCAAAACAGCAGTCCTTCCGGGAGCCATTCCTCATCCCTGTAACCCGAGCTTCTCAGGAGGTTGAGATGTAAAGACTGAAGTTCAAAGCCAGCTCTGGAAGAAAAAGCCTCCAAGACTGCGACTCTTATCTCCAATTAGCCACCAAAAAGTCACAGTGGAGGTGTGACTCAAGTGGTAGGGCACCGGCCATGAAGAAGTCAAGCTCCAGTACGGACATACAAGTAATTAACACGTAACCTCAGAGAGTTTTTTTTGTTGTTGTTTGTGTGGGTCATGGGGCTTGAACTCGGTCTGGGCGCTGTCCCTGAGCTCTTCAGCTCCAGGCTGCCACCCACTTCCCATTTCCTACAGGTTAATTGGAGGCAAGACTCTCCTTTTGTGCCCGGGCTGGCTTTGAACCTTGATCCTCAGATCTCGGCCTCCTGAGTAGCCAGGATGACAGGCGTGAGCCAGCACACCTGGCAGGAGGGTTATTTTCTGTTGCTCACCAGGGTGGTGTTTTTTTAAAGGGACCATCAGAGCAACGGGGCCGCCGAGGCAGGAGGACTGTGAAATCCACTCTGGCCTGACTGAGTTACACAGGCTGCTCTTTGCGAGACTATCTCAAGACAACAACTGCAGTAGAGAACATGAGCGATACGAAGCGACAAGGAAGGTACTGAAATACTCGTGGTGTTAGATTAATGGCCTTAGGAGAGTCTGCGTAATTCCTAGTGAGCAACGTGAGCATGCCCGCTTCCAGGCAGAAGAGGACGAGAACACAGCCATGTTCCTGCACCTGGGTGCCAACTCCTTGCTGCCATGTTTGAAAGCAGACTGTTTCTGGCTGCACTTCCTCCTAGATTCTGAGTTGCAGAAGATCCACGTTGGGTTTCCTGTGCCAGGAAAGTAAATTCTGCCAGGAAAATTCAGCTAGAAAGCTGTGTGTTTGGCCAGGGTACAGAGCACAGGTCCAGCCTGCCTGAGGCCTGGGTTCAAGCCCCACGCACTGAGATAATGCATCAAAACTGGGTCACTCTATTTGGGAAAATAGAAAAGCACTATTATTACTATTATTATTATTATTATTATTATTATTATTATTGTCTGTCATGGAGCTTGAACTCTGGGCCTGGGCACTGTCCCTGAGCTCCAAGGCTAGCACTCTACCAACTTGAGCCACAGCACCACTTCCAGTTTTCTGGTGGTTAATTGGAGGTAAGTCTCATGAACTTTAGTGCCCAGGCTGGCTTTGAACTTCAGTCCCCAAGTCTCAGCCTCCTGAGTAGCTAGGATGACAGGCGTGAGCCACTGCATCTGGCTGAAAAGTGTGATTTGTTAAAGAAGAGACTGGAGGCGGGTGCATACCTGGTTCTCCTGGTTTTCCTCCCGATTCTCCACTGCCTGGAAGAGTCCTTCGCACACTCTTGGAATGAGGCCTTTGTTTGCCCCGAACCCCATCATAGAGTAGCTTTTTCCAGAGCCCGTCTGGCCATAGGCCAGGAGGGTGGCATTGTAGCCTTGCCAGGCATCGTCAAGGGTTCCCCTTCCAATGTCATGGAAGACTTCTCTCTGGAAAGAGAGCAGCAGAGTCACCACACGTAGTTCTAAAGTACTCCTAACACATGTGCGCGCGCATGCACACACATGCACACATGCACACACACACGCACACACAGGCGCGTGTGAGCCACCGCGCCCAGCTTTTTTTTTTTTAATACTATTCCTGGGTCTTGAACTCAGGACCTGGGTGCTATACCTGAGCTTTTGTATTCAAGGCTAGTGCTCTATAACTAGAACCACAGCTCTACTTCTTTCTTTCATTGATTTATTGGAAATAACCAATTCTAGGGGTTAGCAATTGTTTGTTTGTTTTATCTATTTAGTTATTTGTTTTGCCAGTCCTGGGCTTACACTCAGGGCCTGAGCACTGTCCTTGGATTTTTCTTGAGGATAGAACTCTACCACTTGAGCCTCAGCACCACTTCTGGCTTTTTTCTATGTATGTGGTACCAAGGAATCGAACCCAGGTCTTCTGGCATGCTAGGCATCCACTCTACCACTAGACCAAACTCCCAGCCCCGCAATTGTTTTGATGTATCTTTACCAGTTGCACATTAGCCTGGCCTGGCCTTGAACAGCGATCCTGAGGTTCCAGTCTCCTAAGCAGGGAGGACCACAGGCCTGTGCCACGAGCACTGGCTTTCCTGTCTTACTTGAGTGCTGGTCCAGCAGTCTGTCCCCCTCTCGGGAGTATGAGCGTGGCCAGAGTGTGGGATGATTTCTGGGATGCGACCTGTGTCTCCATGTGCATTGGACCTGCTAGAGGTTATGTGACCTGGTGCAGTACGAGATGGGGGTCCATGTCTGTCTGTCTGTCTGTCTCTGGTAGTCTGCACTCAGGGCCTCATGCCTAGGAGGCAGAAGCCTTTCTGCTGAGCGTTGCCCCGGCCCTTGTTTTGCTGTTGTTTTTAGACATCATTTTTTGGGGGTGGCCTGGACCTTGACTCATGTATTTTAGACTTTCTGCCATAGTTGGGATGACAGGCCTGTGTCACCAGTCCTGGTGAGATGAGATTTCTCTTTTTTGTGTGTTCAGACTAGCCCTAAGTAGACTCAGCCTTCTAAGTATGGGGTCAGAGGCATGAGCCACAGGGCCCCTCTTGAGAGAGTGAGGAGAGAATAAGGTAATAACATTCCCTTTGGTGTTGACTAGGATAAAATATTTTTCTGAAAAGTATTTTACTATTATATTACCACCTTAGCTAGATTTTAATGTATTTCCATTAAGTAATTGAAGTTAAAAATGTTCTCAGTTTATTAGTATCCTATTGTGGCTATGACAAGGTATCACCTCTGGGTGCCTTTAATTGCCCACCTTGTGTCTCTGTTTTCAAGCCTGTATGGGGCTTGAACTCCGGGCCTTCTGCCTGCTAGGCAGGTGCTCTGCCACTGAGCCACATCTAACCCTTTCCTGCATGGTGGAGTGATTAAGGTGCTTCATGCTTCTCATCATGGCTGGGATGGCAGGCACATACCACCACACTCGGCTTCTTCTGTTCAGGTGGCGTCTCACAGGTTTTTCTGCATGAGCTGGCCTGGAGCCTCAGTCCTCCCGACTCCGGGCTCTCCAGTATGCCTGGAGCTTACTAACACGCCCAGATATGGGTTGGGTGGATCTTGAACATTTTTCCAGGGTTGCCTTGAACCACTTTGATCCAGTTTTCAGCGTCCCAAGAAACTGGGAGTACAGGACTACCACATACCACCATGCCAGAGTTAACCCTCTCACAGTGCCTGCCTCCAGATTCTGTCGTCCTCAGCTCTAAGACACGACAGAGCGTGGCGTATAACGAAGCTCTCAGAGCCTGAGGCCTTCACAGATGTCTCTGGTTTTCTTGGCTTGGGGAGGCTGCTCATTTTTCAGAAAATCCAGCCTGCTGATTGGAAGGCCTTAGAATGTATGGAGGCAATGGCAGTATTTTTGGACTGCATGTTGATCTTGAGAAAAGGAATACACTCAGAACTCATGGGAGATCACCTAATTACGCAGTGTTCCCAGTGGGCCAAAGTTCCGCTAAACAACTTGCCTGGCCTGCAAACTGACTGGTGGGAGCAGCTGGGATGAGGACGTCCTCCTCATCCTTCCGGAATCCACTATGAGACCAGTACGCCAGGTCAAAGGTGAACGTGTGCACGTGCTCTGCATTCCTGGGGTCTTGGATAGTGGTGGTCGTTCTGGAAGGCATAGAAACCACACACTTGCTCCCGGAGTGCTTCTCTCTCTACAGTCAGACCACAGAACACAGTCAATCACTTTTTCCTTGTATTCCAAATTGTCTCACAAGTCTTTATAGCTAGCAGGGAATGCACTAAGAATTTAGTACATCCAGTATGTAGGTGACCTCCAGTGGAAGTCTACACTAAGGGTATTCATCACTCAAACGTGGTAGGTTCGCCCCCCCCACCGCCCCCAGGCCTAGGGTTTGAACTCAGGGCCTGAGCATTGACTTTGGGCTTTCTCAAGGCTAGAGCTCTACCACTTTAGCCACAGCACCACTTCTAGCTTTTCTGTGTATGTGGTACCGAGGAATCGAACCCCGGTCTTTGTACATGCTATGCGAGCACTCTACCACTAGGCCAGGCTCCCAGCCTAGATGGGCTGCAAAAACACACTCTGTACCAGCCCCTGGCTCCAGAGCCATCTAGAATAACAACACCCGTGCTTGCTCAGGGTAGGGAACAGGCAGGGCGAGAGCACACGACAATTAACCACTGATTATCAGTGACCTTGGACCCACACAATTGTGTACACAAGGAAGTAGCTGTGTCAATCGCGTCTCATTCAACCTATTTGGGACTTGATACTGTTTGTACGAATGTAGCCCCTGGCAGTTCCCTAGTTTAAAGAAGTGTATTTAAGGTCAGAACTTGAAATAAACTGGGCTACAGTCTTGGGCTACAGGCTTCTTAAGCTGTGGCTGCTGATTTGGGCTGTAGCCCTCCCAAACCCCATCTGTTTCTCTCTTATTTTTTCCTAGTCCCTGCCCCCTATTTCAGGAATCCCAATTTGCGAACCCTGGTTCGCTGCTGGCAGGCTCCAGCGGTTCGGGAGAAAAGTTGTTATTTTATCAGATAAGCATAAGCTGCTCTTAAGGGCCATGGGGCCGGGAGTTTGGCCTAGTGGTAGAGTGCTTGCCTAGCATGCACGAAGACCCGGGTTCAATTCTTCGGTACCCCACATACATAGCAAAAAGCCGGAAGTGGTGCTGAGGCTCAAGTGGTAGAGCTCTAGCCTTGAGAAAGTCCAAGGACACTGCTCAGGCCCTGAGCTCAAGCCCAGGACTGGCAAAAAAAAAAAAAAAAAGGGCCATTAGCTGGGCCTCTTGCCTAATCCCACCCAGCAGGCTAAGGTCTGAGGATCACAGAAAATCCATGAGACTCCATAATCTCCAATTACCTGCCAAAAAAGCTCAGGAAGAGCACCCAGGCAGAGTTCAATCCCCAGGACCAAAAAAAGGGAGGAAATAAGGTACCTTAAAGTTGGCTCTGACTCAGCAATGATGATTAAGTCAAATCAAACGTCAGGTCTGCAGGCGCTGTGAGCTGCATGATTATCTAGCTGGGTTTTCACTGCCGGGCGTCCCTGTGCAGTGGCAATCCCAGCACGTGGGTTACGTAAGGCAGGGAGATGGCAGTTTAAGGCCAGCTGGGATTATGTGACTTTGGCTTGTAAAGGACCAGAATTTCAGCAACTTTAACCACCTTCCTTCAGCTCCATCCCCTCCTCACTGCTCACGTTCTAGCCTAGGTTCTGGTGGTAAAGCTGGACATTCTGCAATGGTTTTTGAAGAATCCCCAAAGACTAAGTAAATATTGTGCTAGGGTGTGGCTCCGAGGTTGAGCTGATGCCTAGCTTGAGGGGGCACAGAACCCTTCTGCTTACCCCTCTCCCCTCCAGAACTGTGTGCTCGAGGCCAGTGAGGAGCTTATTTCCTTGTGGGGGCTGCAGTTTCTTTAGTGGCCACCTTTGGACGCACTTTTACCAGCTGCCCAGGAACCACACATTAGCCCCACTAGCAGCTGCTTAGTCAAGCAGTCCACTCACCACCAGGCGCGTGAAGAGGCACAGGGCAGGATGGGACCAAGTGAAAACACAAAGCTGTCCTGGAGGCCAGAAGCAGCCGCCAGGAAAGTAGGTGGCCCCGAACCCACATACATCTCCAACCAAGTACATGGGTCACCTTAGTGGTGCCCACACGATCTCCCCATTACACGATCAGTCCTCCACAGGAGGCTCTAGGAGGCTGGCAAGAACTCATTTCCTTTCTGTTCCGTGGCGGTTAAGAGCCCAGCTGGGTGGGCAGCTGTCACACTAGGTGGAGTAAGCAGACCTAATTGATGTCATTCTAAAATGTAGCTTTTCTTTTTTTTTGTTTTGAAAGCTGGGCACGGTGGCTCACACCTGTAATCCTAGGCAGGAGGCTGAGATCTGAGGATCAAGGTTCAAAGCCAGCCCGGGCACAAAAGGACCTGAGACTCCTATCTCCAATCACTAAAAAAGTGGGGCTTGGCTTAAGGGTAGGGCGGCAGCCTTGAGATCAAGAGCTCAGGGGCAGCGCCCAGGCGGAACTCAAGCCCTATGACCCACCAAAAAAAAAAAAAAGCTAGAGAACTCATTGGAGTGCTCACCTGTACTCTCAGCACTCAGGTGGCTGAGGCACAAGGATCCCAAGCTCCAGGCTATGCAAGACTACACAGACCGTTTCAAAAAACCAAAACGAACCAAACCAAGCTGCAAGGTACTACAGTTCATGCAAGTTTTTTTTGAAAACATGATGAATTCCATAGAACATGGAGATGAGCCAAGTGTGGTGGTGTATGCCAGCACAGAGAGCCTGAGGAAGACTGCCAGTCCAACACCAGCCTGGGCCACAAAAAATAGTGACAGTATACTTCTCTTGTCAATTTTCTTTTTATTGTACTACTTGTGCCGAGGAATAGAAACTGTGCAATTATGTTTAAGACCATTCACTTATTTAACAAATTCATTTACATGAGTTTAATATTCCATAAAAGACAAGCAGCTTAAATACAAATTCTGTGACCATCACTAAAAAAGTTAGTAAAATCGCAGTCAGTGAAGCTTCCGACAAGGCAACGAGGCACACCCCACTGACCTACCTGACTGAAGGGCCGCACCCGCACGGCCACTCTCACCCTGTCGCTGGGCTCAGGCTGCTTCCCCGCCATCGACCTGCCCGCCGACTCCCTCCCCGGGCGAGGCAGTGGCGGCGGCGGTGGCGCCCTATGCTTCCCGCTGACCAGCTGACGCCAGAACTTGTGTCTAGATGATCCATTATTTACTGGTGCATTCATCAGACACTATCAGTTACTGGTTACAACTTACACTTACTTATTGATGAATCCCAAAGCCCACACGAGAGGGTTAGGACCGCCTGGTGCAGCTTTAAATTCCCAGGATTCAGAAGCCAATTGCTTCCCAGAAGAACTTGTAAGAATCTGTCCAGACCGTTCTTCCTTATATTAGGCACGCCACAGATTTATTTTACATTTCTTGAATCCTGTCATGATTTCGCTTATAAGCAGTGAACCGGTCAATCTAACCTGGATAATTAGTCTCTGATTTAAGAGACTACAGAGATAAATAGTCTTTAAGCTCACTGAATAGGAAATGCCAGCATTACAGTAAAATCAATGCAGAACTCTTGAGGTAGATTACACAAAATTTGTTAACTACAAAAAGGCGCCAAAATTACATGCCCATAATTCAATGTCAACATAGTAGTAACAGGCAAAACCAACCAATAAAAATACATGATGGTTAGAAAGATCACAGAATCAAAGTGCATAAATTATAAAATAACTTTAAAAAGTCAATAGTTCAATCCTCATTTTAAGATTGGTCTAATACTTCAATGACAGAGAAAATGGGACAAATGGCTACTAGCATATAAAAATCATTAAAACAATTTCATCTCAAAAATCTAACACACACAAATTGTATAATTTACAGTAGTTTATTAAACATTCCAATAAGCTGTATTCACATATTATATAAATGTATGAAGTCTTAATATAAAATAGAAAAATGCCTAGACTAAAAGAATCACACTCCATATGGAGTTACTTTACTTATTGAGGACTTTGTTTACAAAAATTTACAATAATTTATATAAATTATTTTCCAAATTAGATCACTTTAATCCACACAATTCTGAGGACTGTATAAATGGGTGAACGTTAAAATCTTAGAAAAACTCAAAGCATTTTCCTGCGTAAAATCTGCTTTGGGAAGGAAGCCGGCTTCTTTCTGCCCCTCCCGAGGGCTTTCCCAGCCGCGTCTGCAGGCTTTCTTGCTTTGCCCTTTCCTTCCCCAGCTGGACTCGCCAAGGGGGAAATCAGCTTAATTTCCACTGGAGGAGGAGACCAAGACCTTTCTTTTCCCTTGTTTCTGAAAAGAGACACATCAGGTGTGAACAAACATTCTGGCATGTTGACGACAGAACCCATGGGCTGCCTCGCCCGGCACCTCCAGGGACCGGGGCGCAGCCACGGGAGGCCTGCAGGCTGCACAGAATGTGACATGGCAGCTGTCAACCACCGGCAACTGGCACATAGGTGGATTGTCTCGTGACACGCAGTTGCTCCTGCACACATGCAAGGCCATTCCCACGTGAACAGACCATTTGTTTACCCAAGGTAGGGAGGACTCACTTCTATTCTCATGAAGCACAAACAGAACCCACATGTCAACCCAAGGGTGCACGTGGGGGGCAGGATTTAAAAAGTCCCCATCCCCGGGTCACCCACCTGTCCCAGCATCACCCTTCCCTGCACACCCACCTCCACTGGGCACTGAACCATCAAAGGTTGAGGTGTGATTCACGGGGCTGAATGCTGGCCTAGCAAGCTCAAGGCACTGAGTTCAAACCAGCATTGGGGTGGGCAGGGTTTCCTGTCCCCCTCTCCAGGGAGAGCTGCATGTCTGTCCTCGGTGTCTCTCCATCGAGGGGCCATGCTACGACCCTGGCCACTTACTTGTTCGCCTGATTTCTCTTCACTGTCCTGGCTTGCTTCACTTTTTGCTCTTCTACAACTTCTGCTGATTCAGTGACCTCTTCCTATGGGTTGATAAAATTTTAATATTTATAATATTTAAAAGCTGGATTCCAAGTCAAGGCCAAATGCTAACTGGCCTCTCGTGGTAGAGCTAGCCTTGAGCCAAAGGCCCAGGGGCAGTACCAAGGCCTCCAGTTTGTACCAGCACAAGCGCAGACAACAAACAAAATGATACGCAGGAACCAGACCCTGTCAGCTCTTAACATTCTCCAGGTCTTGCGTTTTAGCCTCTCAGGTTCCCGCGGTCCTTTCGGTTGCCTTAGATGCAAACTTGTACCTGACGCCCGGCTGCCACGCTTGAGCCCCACACCCTCCTTCTGCCTCTCCAGGTAGCCTGTGTCTGCCGCAGTGCTCCTCCCTATAGAGCCTTCCACGGGGTATGTGGTAGTGCTAAGACCTGAGGCACGCACCAAATGCCTCTTCTATAGTGAAATCCCTGCTGAGGGTTCCGGGAGTCCACGCCACCATTCTGACTAGATCCCCGCAGAGGGCAGTGGGCACACACCGGAACCCAGACCCCACCCGGCACACTTGTGTCCTCCCGATGGCCGTGAAGGTGGCTGCAAGTGCACAGCACTTCTGAGGAGGTAACACACGACCTAAAATCCAACATCACAACCCAGACAGGTCACTGTCCAAAGCACCCCTCAGAACCGTAGCAAATATAATACAAGCGGAATCCCCGCTCCTCACCAGCGCAGCTACAATCTTAGATGTGCTCGATGTGTGTTTTCGCCTGGTCCTCAAAGTAGGAGGTGAGAAGGCAAACTGAGATGATAAACCGGAAACCAATTCCTTCAACTTGGTAGGAGTCTCCATTTCATCAGCTAAAAAAAAAAGTTGGGATACAGACATCGTATCTTTATAGCTTATTACAAAACTTCCATTACTGAGCCGGGCGCAGTGGCTCACGCCTGCAATCTTAGCTACTCAGGAGGCTGAGACCTGAGGATCATGGTTCTGAGGTCAGCCCGGGCACTAAGACTGTGAGACTCTTCTCCCAGTTAACCTCTAGAAAACCCAAAGTGGTGCTGTGGTTCAAGGGGTAGAGCACCGATCTTGAACTGAAGAGCTCAGAGCCCAGGGACCACGCCCAGGCCCAGAGTTCAATCCTCATGAGCGACCAAAATTCCATTACTGTAGCTGGTAATTTTGTAGTGTAAGCTAGGTTCTTCACTCAGCAGGCAGGAAACGCTGCACTCACCACTCACCCTTCACCCATCTTCACAGGCCCTAAGGGAGCATCCATTCCACACACATGGCCTGAAGGATCTGGGTTATAATTTACTTGCTTGCATAGTCATTTTTCATTATATTTCATTTTCAAAAAAAAAGAGATTCAGTTTTTTTTTTTTTTTTTTTTTGGTGCTGGTATTAGGGCTTGAACTTGAGGCCTCTTGCTCTTTCCACTCAAGGCTGGTGCTCTACTTGGGCCTTTTTGGTGGCTGAGAGGGTGGCTTTGCCCGCTGCCTGGAAGGGCTTGTAACCATGAGCTCCAGTACCACCTCAACCATCTTCTAGTCACCTACGGTTCCAGCTCAAGGGGAGCAGTGCAAAAAGTCCAGTCACACACACAAGCAATGGGAAGCCAGGTGTGGCAGTGCACGCTTGTTGCCCTGCCCAAGACAGCCCGCCACAGAAGGACTGTGGTCTGGATCTGCAGGAACTGAGTCTCCATCTCAAAATTAAGCACTAGAACAATGTGAGAGCCATGGTTCAAGGGGCACAGCACCTGCCGAGCAAATTAGAAGGTCAATCCCAGGAGCCCCCTCACCCCTCAGAACTGTTGAAAACGTACAATAAAACACAGTAATACGCTGGCTGCCTGGCAAAGCGAGGCATCACCATATTTCCCTTCTCAGGCTGGCTTGAACCGTGATTCTCCCAACCTCAGCTTATCAAGTTGCTAGGATTACAGGTTTAAGACCAGCACCCAGCCAGCCCTTGGTTTCGTGAGAGGGTCTCGCTGTAGAGTGGAGGCTGGCCTTGAACTTTTGAGTTTCCTGCCTCCGCTTTCCAATGCTGGGATTACAGCACCTGTCACTGCCCAGCAGAATCCTGGTTTTCTTAGCACCTCTAACCCCATCACCTCAGACTAGGGAGCAAGAATGAAAACCATTTACCACCTGTGCATGCTGGTGAAGTGACGTGCTGTATACGGATTTATCAATAGGCAAGGAACCCCTGAAACTAGGAAGAAAAACTTCAAGGTCTCTTATACGCAGGGACCTGAAAATGCTCATGAAGGAGGGGAAATACACAAATTGAAGTTTGTCTTTCTTTGCCAATTCTGGATTGAACCCAGGGCCGGGGCACTGTTCCTGGGCTTGTTCGAGCCACAGCACCACTTCCAGCCTTTCTATGTATGTGGAACCGAGGACTCAAACCCCACTCTTCACGCATGCTAGGCAAGCGCTCTACCACTAGGCCACGCTCCCAGCCCTGAAGTTTGTTTTTATGAGACCAGGTCTCACTAGGCTGGTCTCAAACTCACAATAATGCTGCCTCAGCCTCTCCCAGGAAGCTCTGGGATTAAGGGTGGGCCACCATACCATTTGTTTTGCTTTATAAACAAATGAAATGGCTCTGCAGGTGGAGGTGGGCACTGCGGTGTCCAAGAGCCCAATATGAGGGTGTAGCGGATATGCTGGCTACAAGAAAGTTGTGTTGGCTATAAACTGCATTTAGCACCTTCTCCCGCTGGGACTGACCCCCCACCCCCTATCTCACTCTGTGTGTGCCCCCTATGCTGCACGGACGCTGCTGCTCCGCACACCTTGCGGCAAGGTGCCCTGGCCCAGCAGCAGAGGCCCTGCCCTTGAGAAGGTCTGACCTGTAAACCACACAGTCCCACCAGCGCAGCAGGGTCAAGGGAGGTAGCCAGGGAACACTGGATCTTAGTAATTTCTACATATGCTATCAGCAAACCACCCCCCACAGCTCGTTCCAGGCCATCAGGCGAGGCCACCCTGAATTTTAGCATCAAGAGCCCCTATAAGCACAAATTATTTCTCAGGTAGACAATCAGTACTTTAAATTGACAACTTTGAGGCCAAGCATCCTAAATGAGACAAAATACAAGTAAAAATAAAAGTCACCTTTTGCTTTCCTTGGAAGCTTTGCTACAGGAGTAGATAAAGGCTTGCGTTTTGGTTCAGGAAGGTCTGGCAGGAGGGCCTTACTAGATCTAGTCCTTGTGTTAGGGGAAGATTTAGTAACGGCCGAGTGCCGCACGCGCCACCGCTCCCCTCTGTCGGGCGGGGCCTCATCTCGGTGGTCTCCAGCGGCTGAGCCTGGTGGATGTTCCTGGCTTTGATTTTCAGGCTCCTTTGTGATCCTCTTTCTAGAACTTGTCATCGGCACTGAAATGGAGTTTTCTAAGGCCAGTGTTGACACATGAAGACTTTCACTTCTGGCCGGGGTGTTTCTTACCCATCTCCGGACATTAACAACATCTCTCTTCTTGGAACTTTTTTCTTCCTTAACAGATGTGGACCCAGCGTCTTCGGACGGATTGGCTTTCCTGGGTCTTCCCCGTTTCCTAGGTGTGGGGGTCATATCCAGCTCTGCTGGGAGAGCCTGGGGGAGCAAGACACACTCAGCCTCGTCTAGCACCCTTAGCCTCTCAGCTCCCCTCCCTCTGGCCCGTCTCCCCCGCAGAGGAGGCTGCGGGTCCCCATGCTCTCCAGCCTCCCCCGCTCGGGGGCTCTGCGGGGTTTCTAAAGTAGATCTTCTCAGCTTTCTCACAGTTCTGCTAGGACTTGGTACCCTGCTAACACTTGGATCATTTATAACTTCGGCCCCATGCTGGTTTTCTACAGACTTTTTTGTCCTTCTCCGCGTCTCTTTTGCAAGAGGAGTTTCTTCAGCGGCAGGCTCCAGCTGCTCCCATTTTAACCTTTTTGGTTCCCTACCTGGGGCTGCTTGAGATTCCTGCTCCCTAGCATCAACACTCTCTACCATGTCTAGATTAACTTCCTTCTTTCTCCTTCCTCTGCGGGGAGTTGCATAGTTTTGAGGTGTTTTCTGGCTCTGAGACAGTGCAGTCACGTCAGCATAAGAACTTTCTGAGGCCTCAGGAACTTCTCTTGATTTTCCCGTTCTCTTTTTGGCTGTCAGTCCTGGAGTCTTAGGAGTAGCCACGGCTACGGGCTGTTGCTGCTCTGAAGAGACACCCAGGCTCTGGACTCGCTGCTGCCTCCTGGTGCGAGTTCTGGAGGAAATCGTGCTATCACTCTGGCCGACCGTGGGGGTCCCCGGACTTGCTTCCTGAACAGCCTTCAGCGTGGCCTTGGCTGACCTGGAACGCGTCACCTTTTGGCTTCTCAAAGGGGTGTTTTCATGAATGGACTGTTCCCCTGCAACAGACATAATTTCTTTACTTCTTGTATCTTTAATTACGTCTAACAGATTTTCCGCAATAGCTGCTTTAATTGGTTCAGGCACATGTGGTAGCGATTCTAACTTCTGGGCTCCGTGGTCGCCAGTCGTGGTCGTGGCAGGTGGCATGATTGTGGCATGGCCCTGACCCTCCCCCTCCCTATCTGTCCCATGGGCTGTCCTGGTGATGTGGGCAGCCGCAGAATCGCCTGCATCAGCCTCTCCTTCTTCACCTTCCAGTATCAGGGTGAAGTTGCTCTGAGCCACAAAAAGTTCCCCATCTACTTCAGCGAGGTCACACTCGGCAGGCTCTTTGTTATCAGGCAGGTCACAGAACTGCTGTTCAATCGTATCAAAGTTATAGTGAAGTTTAAGAGTTCCCGAGGGATACAACTCTTGAAATGAAAAATTTCTAGTCTCTTCTTCTGGATTTTGAACTGCAAACTTATCATGTCCAACCACCTAAAATGAATTGAACGTAAGTGAATGGTTAATTTTAAGATATAGGACTTTTTATTTTTAGTGTGTGCATTTTTAAACATAAGCAATGTTTGATATGGTATATACTAATAGGTTTACTTTATAAAATATCTATTTAAACAATCAGATTTCACTCAAAATAACTAGACAGAAAAGTTTTGATAATATGTCTGGAACTAAACTAGAAATTCTGCATTTCCTAGCCAAAAAGAAACAAACAAAACCCAAAACCCAGTATTTATTAACAAAATCCTAAAAACTACTGGTTCTGAGAATTTCGATTAAATCAAGGACTTATTCTCCTCTCACCCAAGAAAAAACTTAACCAGAAAAAATAACCCACAAAATTATTTAACAACAATCCCCAAACTACCTAATTATCCACTTTTCTAAAAAGCATGACCCCATAAGGTTGAAGAACAAGTCACCTACATAAGCTCCCTTGGGCTAGACTCAATCCTCTTCCCTTTGCTGGGGCTGCATAAATCATGAAATTCCTAAGGCTTTCAAGTTCAGTACCTCTCCTGCAAGGGTTTGGTGGAAGAAGGAATGGTCCTTGCATTTACCTTTTGGTAGGGGAAGGGGAGAAAAAGGAGGAGGTAGAAAGTAACAGAGAGATTGCCTGACCAAGAAGGTAGAACATTACCGCCCACCTAAACAATAACATTTTCACACTCCCCAAACATTTAGTGAGATGACAGGTGGTACGCAGCCTGTGAATGAAGGTCCTGTGTAAACCACACCCACAGTTTTGCTTCCCAGAGGAAGGACGGAGACGTCAGCCTTCTAGTTCACGGTGAGAGTACTCAGAAAGACCAAGGTGGAGACAAGTGCAACTTTTTGTGTGTGTGTTGCTTTTGGGGCTTGAACAGGGCCTGGAAGCCAAACTTGAGCTTTTTTTTTTTTTTTGCTCAAGGTTGCTGAGCTCTACCACTTGACCCACAGCTCCACTGCTGGCCTTTTGTTAGTTAACTGGAGATAAGAGTCTCACTGATTTTCCTGCTCTGGCTGGCTTTGGAAAATGATCCTCACATCTCAGCCTCCTGAGAAGCTAGGATTATAGGCGTGAAACAACAGTGCCCAATTAATCCATGTTTTTAAGCTAGTAAATTCCCCAAACTCCATACAGCTAGATTTCTATATGTATGAGTTTCTATATAATAAACATATTTATCATGTAGAAAAGTACCTTCTTGATAAAATTTTAGAAAAACAAGTCATATTAAACACTAGAAAAATCTCCACAGAGTATAGAAGTTGAACCTTACCCACATATATATGCAGGGGAATCCTATTTACCGGCATTCACTTACTTCAACATATATGCGTTTAACACTTTATAAATGTTATGCTTGCTTCTGGAGTAATAGTATGTTTTCCTGTGGCTAAATAAGATTTCACTTGAAGCAAATCATAAGCAAAAATTGCAATTGTTAATTTGTGGCTTTTAAAAGTCTTTTGGTTCTTTTTGTTCTTACACATTTCACAAAATATTCCAACTTTCTACATGTACTCAGATTAAGTGAGTATATATGAAGAGTTGTACTATGTCTTGAAACCTAACTAAACCAAAACTGACAAAGAAGTAAAAATAATTTTTTTACATGAATTTCTTGAGAATCTGGAGGAGTGTCAGAAATTGGAGGCTTTTCTTCTGGTAAGTCAACACTTTCTTTTAGCACATCAGCTTCTGTTTCAGGGTCTTTAACTTTCTGTGCCATTTCCTGGTCAAGCTCATGCTCAGAGATCACAGGACTTTCTGCAGCAGAGAGCCGAGGGCTTCCACTAGCGATGCCTGCCATGTCTGAAAGAGAAATGAGAGTCAATCTTTCAGTGTAAACTAAGAAACAGGACCTACACAGATTTGAGAAAGGGATATACTGTACTAATGTGACCCCTCCAGGCTGGCACAGACCCACACACAATGCTGGGGCAAAGCTAGGTAAGCTCAAACTTGCTCAAGGCCTCACAGGAAGGTGTAAAAGTAAAAGCATGCTCTTTCAGAGTCAGAAAGTAACTACGTCGAAGAATTGCTTCCTCTTCCCAGAGGAAGAGACATTCTAGGTACCTGTGTACCCAAATCAACTCTGAGCCTACCTAGGAAATATCTTCTCATATCTGTACAAAGTGAGTGTCCTCAAAAGAAGCATTTAAGAAACAAAAGGCAACTAACTAGTTAAAAGCCTAAATGAATTCCACACATTTAATATCTATGAGTAAGCTGTCATGTGCTGGAAATATTCTCTTCTAGAAATATTCTAGTCTTCTTCCATGTTTTCCAAGGAAACTATGTCTGTAAAATCCACTCTAAGATTTTCCCACTATGAGAATTTCAAAATGGTAGTCAGGTGTCAGTGGATCACACTTGTAACCCCAGCTTTTCTGGAAGCTGACAGCTGAGAATCATGGTTAGAGTCACAAATCCAAGAAACTATAATCTACACTTAGCCAGCAACCCAAACCCCAGGAGGTGGAGGTAGTTTCAAGTGGATCAACACCAGCTGTGGCCTTAAAACCCAGAAGGAACAGGAGGCAAAGTTTAAGCCACCTGTACTCACTAGGGAAAAAAAAAGAACAAAATTAAGGCATGAAGCCCTGGATACAAGATTCTTTTGTTCCTCAAAGAGAAAAAAAAAAGTTTTATTCCAAACATTAGAACAAAATAATCCTGAATTCAAAGTAATACTTACTGTTGTCTGATCTAATTGTAGAGGGGCAGGTTTCAACAGGTATTAATCCTTCATCCAAAGCTAGCGCCTTGGCCACTGAAGGAAGCGTTTTCCTTAGAAAAAAAAAACAGACAGGTTTGGGAATGTAGCTTAGTGGCAGAGTGCTTGCCTAGTATGCATGAAGTCCTAGGTTCAATTCCTCAGTACTACATAAAACAGAAAAAGCCAGAAATGGCGCTGTGGCTCAAGTGGTAGAGAGCTAGGACAGTGCCCAGGCCCTGAATTCAAGCCCTTAGGACTTGGGGGAGGGGGTTGGGGGGGAGAGAGGGAGAGGAGAAAAGAAAGAATGAAAGAAAACAGCTTTCTCTGTGTAAGAAGACCCCCTGTCTGAGCCTTGCTGGCCCAGTACTTGTTATGTTGTTGAAGATTCAGAAAAATGACCATTTGAGCTCATTTTGAGTACTGTAAAATTTACAAGTGAATTTAGTAAACAAGTAATGTTGCACTTGTTTTTCCATGTCAAAATAGACTTAAATGCCATTAGTATAAACTACACTTGGGGTAATTTTTAATAATTAGTGGCCATATTCTTCAAAAATATTTGTTATATATGTAGTATTTCCTAACTTAGTAAGACCAAGATGAGCAGTTTAATGCTAACTGTAAAGACTATGACAAACGATGCAGAATGGGAGATTAAAACCTGTGTTAAGTAACACAATAAAAAGCAAGTTGCAGAATATGTGAAGAGCCATATCCAAAGCTGGCCTTTCTCTAAAGCTCAAATAAAGATGTTGATTTTTAAAAACAACACAAACAGTATTACGTAGGAAACTCAAAAGACAGGTATTTGAAATATATACATATTTATACATGTCATAATGGATGTAGCTCATTGGCAAAGAACTTGCTTTAGCAAGTGCAACGTCCTGGGTTCAATCCTCAGTACCCCCCCCCCCACACCAGGTACCGGTGGTTCATACCTGTAACCCTAGCTACTCAGGAGGCTGAGACCTGAGGATCGTAGTTCAAAGCCAGCCTGGGCACAAAAGTCTGTGAGACTCTTAAATTAACCACCAGAAAACTGGAAGTGTCACTGTGGCTCAAGTGATAGACCACTAGTCTTGAGCTGAAGAGTTCAGGGACAGCACCCAGAGTTCAAACCCCACAACTGATCCAGCCCCCATATACACATCAGAATTAACAAATGACACAACAGCCCGTCCGTTTATGCTCAGGTGAAGTATGTGAAGGAACTAGCTATACTAGGCGATTATCAGCATCTTAGACTGCGTGGCCTGTTTGTGAAGTTGCTTATTTCATTATAAAGCACTCAACCATTTTACAGTGTCTTGTCTTTTATGTAGGTTAATTTTACTAATTCTACTTACTTTTGTTAAGTAGAGCTGGTTTTGTTTTGTTTTTGTATCATCTACAATCGTGTCAATGTGCTGAAATGCAATGTATCTTACTGCTTTTGAGCTCCTCTTTGGTTTTCTTTCCTTTGGGGGGAGGAGGTCATTCAGTAGAGATAAAGAGTCTCACAGATGTTCCAGCCTAGGCTGGCTTCGAAGCCTAAAATTTCACATCTTCCAGCTTTCTGAACCAGGACTGCGTCTCCCACTCCCTCCCCTCACTCAAGCCACAGCTCCAGCCTTGTTTGGCTTTAAATGATTTTTCAAGTAGATTCTCACATTTCTGTCCTGGGACACCCCAAGACTGCCTTCTTTCCTACCACCAGCCTCCAGATAGCCAAGATAACAGGCCAGTGTCACCAGGCTAAGAGCAACACTCCACTACAGCACCTAGCACCAAGCGTCAATGAAATTATTTGGGAGAACAGTTCGAGTAGTAGTCAAAAAATATTACTGAAACTTGCATCAACCAAATCATGGGGAACAAAACTATCGCTGAGACATCGTCCTAAGGTCGTATGATCTGACAGGAACCCTGTGGCTGTTCACCTCTGGACTACTGCAAGGAGAAAGCTCTTCACAGAGACAGACTCACTGAGGAACATTTGAAGAGCTTAGCCTCAACACCCACCTGTACTTAAACAGATGTCTAGTAGCAATGTAAGACCGTATAGCAATTACTGAACTATCACACCTGTAATCTTATCTACTCGGGAGGCTGAGATCTGAGGATCAGGGTCCAAAGCCAGCCCAGGCACTGAAGCCCATGAAACGCTTATTATCCACCAAGAGCTTAGGGACAGCGCCCAGACCCTAGGTTCAAGTCCTATGACTGGAAAAAAAGAAAAAAAGCACTGAATATACAAGCAGGCTCCTATCACGCAGTCATTACCAGAATGGAGAAGAACAGGCAAGCTCTATCAGGTAGAGAATATTTTACTCTAGAACATTGTACTATTCTTTAAAAATATTGCCTCTGTCTTCATAAGCTTACCCTTCATGGACTGATGACACATCAAGAGAAGCTCCAACTCCTTGATTGGGGCTTAAATTATTTAATTCTGAAATTGCCTCCTCTGCCACTTCCACATTGCCTATAAAACACATATCACAAATAAAATTATTACATCAAATGTTCTATGGCTACTCAGACTACTACTTTTCTTTAGTTGGTTGTGGGTCTTGAAATCTGGGCCAGGGCACTGACCCTGAGCTCTTCAGCTCAAGGCTAGCTCTCTTACACTTTGGGCTACGGTGCCACTTCCAGCTTTCTGGTGGTTAATTAGAGGTAAGAGTTTCATCTGCCTGGGCTGGCTTTGAACCTCAAGCCTGAGATCTCAACCTCCTGAGTACCTAAGTAGTCATACTACTACTTTTCAAGGCACTGTTCTTCCTTCCTTCCTGCCTGCCTGCCTGCCTGCCTGTCCTGGGGCTTCTTTTGCTCAAGGCTAGCACCCTACCACTTGAGCCACAGTACCACTTCTGTCCTTCTCTGTTTATGTGGTATCGAAGAATCCAACCCAGGGATTCAGGCACGCTGGGTGAGCACTCTACCACTAAGCCACATCCCCAGTCCCTCTTTGGGGCAGTTCCCTTTTCTCTACTTCTCTAGTTTTGAACTCCTCCTCCCACATCCCACCACATCACTTGACAGTACTGCTCCACATCTATTACTTGGGGTGGCAGGTAAGGCCAGCACCCCAGGAGGCTGATGAAAGAGAAGCATAAACTAAAAACGATCGGAGAGTATCAATGGCTGCTGTGGCTAAGTGGGAATGAGTTCTTACCTATTTGTTTCCCCCCATCTGAAGAAATCACTTCTGACTCACACACAGCTTTATCACTGTCGTTCTCAGCCTGCTCTGTGAGGTGAGTAATCAGCCCGCCGGAAGAGTCTGCTGGCTTAGAGGACATGAAAACACTATCGTCCAGGTCCTCCGGTGCCGGTGCATCCTGGTACTCCAGGGTTGTCTGGTCCGATCTCGCCGAGACGATGCTGTTTTCTTTGCTCACATCCAGTTTCTCCACACTTTGTGATCCTGAATCCATTCCTTCCTCCTCCTTGGCAGGGATATTCAGAGAAAAGTGTGTGTTTTTATCTTTGCTCTTTAGCCATTCATTTTCTGCTGGAAAGCCACATTTATGGAAAGCCTAGATTACAAAATTTAAGATGAGTCACCTTAAGGTATTTGTTCTAATCACATTCACACTTTTCATGCTCCGAATTTCTTCAAATTCTCTAACTCACTGTTCCAAATCTATTCTCTTCAGACAACAAAATTAACAATTGTCAATTCTTTTAAAACTGGCCAATATATCATCCTTTGCAGAATAAAACAGAACAGGCTAGATGACCAATAATTATCAAGTGACTCGATTACTATTAATCTACAGTAGAGTTCCTATGGTATATCCAGCTCAACATAACCAATTAATAACAAGTAGAAAGATCACATAGGAACACTAAAGCAAAACAAACTCCCATGGACTAAAAATTAGGAAGATAAGATTCTAGTCTCATTTTACCAATATACCTGGTGTCACCGAGCCCATGCCTTTAACTTGTGTAATGGTAGATTTGGCTCAGACAGTTCTCTCATGGCTTTTTTGCCAGTACTGGGGCTTGAACTCAGGGCCTGAGCACTGGCTTTCAGCTTTTAAGACTAGCTCTACCACTTGAGCCACAACACCACTTCCAGCGTTTTCTATGTATGTGGTACCAGGAAATCGAACCCAGGGCTTCATGCATGTCACCAGGCCACACTCCTGGCCCTGCTCTCACATTTTTAATTAAGACTGTATGAAGATATGTAGGATTATAAGTATTTTGTTAAACGTTCTCTCCTATTATCAAACTTACTCCAGTCATCCACTTTGTGTTCATGCCTTCTTCCATGAATGATATTCGGGTTTCTTTAAGTCGCAAAGGTGGAGAGAGAGACCTTCCAGGTGACAATGATGGAGATGCTAACGGTGTTGTCCGAAGACCAGACCTTAGGATGGACGGAGGAGTAAGCTCAGCAAATCCAGAAGAAGTAACTGACATAGCTAAAGTTTTTGCTTTCTAAGATAAAGAATAAATGGAATTCCAGTATTAGTTTTATGAAAGTGTTTATGTAAGAGGAGACAATGGGTGATGTACGTCCAACGGTACATCCTCTCATCACTAAGATGTACAGTACAATTCTTTAGGTGTACAGTACAAATCTTTACTTTAGATCGATGGAAAAGTCTTTGAGACCTTTTGAAATGTAAAGTTATGACATATAAAGTAATTCTATATACCTAAGCATCTTCGATCAATTAAGTGAAAGATATGAAGTATAAGTGTAATAATAGAACTTATAGGAAAATCAAAAGACAGACTTCCGTGTCTTAGAAAACCAAAAATCCAATAAAAATCCTAAAAACAGAATATAATGAATAAATATAACTTTAAAATAGCACTTGAATTTTTATTTGTCCACTAAATGTCTAGGAAACTGAGCCTATTGGACAAATTACAAGACTGTAGCAACTTTTTCTGGTGTGGATTCTGGGTTTGAAGGGCACTGTCTCCGAGCCATTTTGTTCAAGGCCAGTGCCCTACTACATGAAGCACAGCCCCACTTCCTGGCTTTCCATTCCAGAGCCTCACCAACTTCCCTAACCAGGCTGGGATCTAACTGCCATCTTCAGATCTCAACCACTTAAGTAGCGAGGCTGACAGGCAGGAGCCACTGGTGCTTAACTACTACAGTAATTTTTAGACATAAAAATAATTCTTTGGCCAGGTGTGATGGCTCACGTCTGTCAGCCTAGCTACTCAGAAGGCTGAGAGCTGAGGATTGCTGTTCAAAGCTAGCCTGGGCACTAGTCTGAGACTCTTTTTTGTGTATGTGTGGGTCATGGGACTTGAACCCCGCCTGGGTGCTGTCCCTGAGTTTTTCAGCTCAAGGCTGGCATTCCACCCTTAAGCCAAGCCTCACTTCCTGTTTTCTAGAGGTTAATTGGAGATAAAGAGTCTCAGGTCCTTTTGTGCCTGGGCTGGCTTTGAACCTTGATCTTCAGATCTCAGCCTCCAGAGTAGCAAGGATTGCAGGAGTGAGCCACCGAGTCTGGCTGTGAGACTTATCTCTAATTATCCACCAGAAAACCAGAAGTAGCAGTGGCGCTGTTACTCAAGGGGTAGGGTGGTACCTTGAGCTGAAGAACTCCGGGCCTAGGCACTGTCCCTAGAACTCAGGAACAGCACCTAGGACCAGAGTTCAAGTTCCATCACTGACCCCTCCAAGAAAATTTCCTTGATTTCATCCTGTCTCAAACTGACTGTAGAGAATATAAATAGTAACACTTCAAAGCAAAATGATCCATGATACCTGTTAAGCATGACCCAAGGAAATGTACATGCCTGATTAAGACTAACTGCTGAGCCAGGAGCATGGCTTAGTGGCAGAGGGCTTGCCTAGCAGGCATGAAGCTGTGGGTTCGATTCCTTGGTACCTCATACACAGAAAAAGCTGGAAGTAGAGCTGTAGTGGTAGAGCACTAGCTTTCAGAAAGCTCAAGTACAGTGCCCAGGTCCTGAGTTGAATCCCTAGGATTGGCAAAAACAAAAAAACAACAAAAAGCCCCTGCTGTGCTTATAATAAATATGGTATTTGTAATGTCCAGAGCAGCCAAGGCACTGAGTCTCTAAGTCACTGAAAGAAGATGGGCATGGTGGTGTAGGCTTGTAATGCCAGCCACAACAGGAGACCCAATTTCAAAAACAGCCAGCACAAAAGAGAGCTAGTGGTGTGGCTCTGCAGTGCAGCCTATGCATATTAAGCACAGGCCCTTTAGTCCCAGCTCCACTGACCCTTCCCCAGACACAGGAGAATGCAAAAAATGGTACTTTGTGTAGACAGCCAAAGAAAAGTGAAAACTATGGGTTTTTTTGTTCTGTTTTGTTTTTTTGCCAGTCCTGGGCTTGAGCTCAGGGCCTGAGCATTGTCCTTGGACTTTCTCAAGGCTGGAGCTCTACCACTTGAGCCTCAGCACCATTTCCAGCTTCTTTTTTCTATGTATGTGGTACCGAGGAATCGAACCCGGGTCTTCGTACATGCTAGGCAAGCACTCTACCACTAGGCCAAACTCCCGGCCCAAATGAAAACTATTTTAAGCTATGACTATTTAGTGGTATCAATTAAAAACAGCTCAGTTTCTAGACTACTTGAAAAATGAGAACTCGCCAGTCTTTGTGATGCAGATAATAGATATGTAATACCAACCTTAACTACAAGAGGAGTTTCAAGTAAAAGTAATTCTGAAGATCTAGCTGTATTCTGATGCGATCGCTTTAATTTTGAACTCAACGGCGGTGAGCTGGATAGCAGGTACATAGGAGATCTTGTGGGACTTTGTTGAATAAATTCCAAACCCTGAGAAGGCTGGGGGACAGGCTGCACAACCAAGTCCAGCAATCTGTAAGCAGAATACACAAACAGAAAATGTCTGGTAACTTACCAAGAGTTATCTGAGGAAGCATGTTAGTAACCCATCATTCAAGATCTGGGTCTCTGAATGGGCTGGCTTCTGATCCTCAGCTCCTGAATAGCCAGGATTAGGATATCAGTCACCAGTGGTTAGCTCTTACCTTGCCTTTTTTTTTTTTTTGGTGGGTATATGGGGCACTGTCCCTGAGCTCTTCAGCTCAAGGGTACCACCGTTCCCCTGGAGCCACAGCCGCACTTCCCGTTTTCTAGTGGTTAATTGGAGATGAGTCTCACGTGTTCTTTAGTGCTGGGCTGGCTTTGAAAGGCAATCCTCAGATCTCAAGTCTCCTGAGTGCTAGAATTGCAGGTGTGAGGCACACCTGGCTCTGCCTTGCTTTCTTAAGAAGGTAAGTCAGTCTCTTATTCTCATTTATATTTACCCTTAAATATCTTCATAAAAAAAAAACAAGTCAAAGTTTTATGTAACTACTTAAGCCACTAATTGTTGAGAAACTAAGTCTGTATCAAAGATTTTAAATTGAAGATGATGTAGTATTTTATTTCTTTCAAATACACCTAATTATTAGTACCAAAAAGATTGTCAATGGGTAGAGATACTTGAGGTATCCTCTGTGAAGATTAAATTGAAACATTAAGATTAGTAATCTAAGTCATTTATTCACAAATGACTAGAAATTGACCAAAAATAATCTAAGCATTTAATATTTCCCTCCAATACCTTGGTATATTTTATATGTAGGACAAATGCATTATTACAGAGAAAATATTTTTATATGTTTTGGAATAGTGACAATAAAAGCTTTGTTATATAAAGCAAAAAAAAAAAGATTTATATCACTGTTAATGTCATAACCATATGGAAATCTAACTCTGGTTTAAACTTTAAAGTGACTTTCAGGTTAAACTTTGTGGTTACATTTTCACTGAGGACCACAGATCTCTTCCCGCAAAGCTCTGCACCCCTCTGGCAAAAAGTGCAGTACACCGTGCCAGAACTCCAGCTGCCGTGCTGCCTGCCCGCCCACACTCAGGTCTGGTGATCTGTCCCTGCATGTGATCACACTCACTTTAAAATACAACCTACCAGCCAGGTAATCCTAGCTACTCAGGAGGCTAAGGAAAAAAGAGCAGCAGCCTACAAATCAGGAAAACGGGTACAAAGAAATGCGCTCCCCTCCCCACCCTCTCTAAATTTAAACATGTTAAATGTCTACTTTTTGCTAGCCCTGGGGTAAGAACTCAGGGCCTGGGCACAGTCCTTGGACTTTCTCAAGACTAGTGCTCTATGGCTTACGTAGAACAGCTGTCAACAGAAAAAGCCAAAGGAAAGTGCAAGATGGTGAGTTCAAGCCTTGGTACCAGCACAAAAACGAAGAGGTGAATATAGTTAAGCTGTACTTTAAAGAAGTGTCAAGAAAAAACATTGCGATATATTCTAAGACTATGCATAGTGGTATGTGCTATAGAACAGAGAAAGTTTGAGACCAGTGCTAGAAATCAGATCCTATCTGAAAAGCCAACAAGTGAGCAAATAAGTGTAGCTCCAGTGGTTTAAGGTCAAGTCTCGGAACTTAATCCCATTTTGGGAAAAAAAAATAGGTGGATAAACAAATGGTATTTTTAAAAATATATTATAAAAGGTTATATTCTATGGTCTGGGTGTGTGGCATGGTGGTAGCATGCTTGACTAGCATGCACAAAACCCTGATTCGATTCTCTGGAACCACATCCACAGAAAAAGCCGGAAGAGGTACTGTGGCTCAAGTGTCTGAGTACTAGACTCGAGCAAAAAAGTGTCAGGGACTAAGTTCATGCCCCAGGGCTGGAAAAAAAAAAGGTTAGAATTTAAAGAAAATGTTAAATATTATATAAGGTTTTGGAATCTCATCAATCTTAATCATGATCTGAGTAAGAGGTACATCTATGTCCACAAGCTATTTTATTGAAAAATATACTATTCATAATCATAGTTATTTGCTAGTAAGTAAAGCAAAACAGTATGAAAACACAGGAGGGAGCTGAATGATTTTTTTTGGTCAGTCATGGGGCTTGAACTCTGGGCCTGGTGCTGTCCCTGAGCTCTTCAACTCAAGGCTAGTGCAGTACCCCTTGAGCCACAGTCCCACTTCCAGTTTTCTAGTGGTTAATTGGAGCTATAAATCTCGTAGACTTTAATGCCGGAGCTGGCTTTGAACCAGGACCCTCAGATTTCAGCCTCCTGATTAGCTAGGATTATAGGTAGGAGCCATTGTGCCCCACCTGATTTTTTTTTTCCCTTTTTTTTGTGGGTCATGGGGCTTGAGCTAGGCCTGGGCTCTGTCCCTGAGCTCTTCAGCTAAAGACTACTGCCCTACTCAAGCCAAGCCCCACTTCCTGTTTACTAGAGGTTAACTGGAGATAAAGAGTCTTGGGTCCTTTTGTGCCAGGGCTGGCTTTGAACCTTGACCTTCAGATCTCAGCCTCCTGAGTAGCTAGGATTATAGGTGTGAACCACCATGCCCGGCTTTGAATGATTTCTATGCAAGGTAAATATTCATGTCTTAATTGATTCTCTAGCTTCTAAGTTAATTCTGGCTTGAAATGATTCTCACACTGCTTCAGCACATCCTGAGACCTTTAATCCACTATTTTTTTTTTTTTGCCAACTACAGCTGCTGAGTCTATTAAAAGTAAAAAAGGGCCAAGAAAAGGTGACTTTTAAAAAGAATTAGAACGTCAGGAATAATGACTTCCATTTAAAGTAGTTTGTCATGAGAGTAAATAGAGAAAATATCTAACTGAATTTAATCCAAAATATATGTTAGCTGTAAAAACTACTTTTGTGGTTCTTTTTTTTTTTTTGCCAGTCCTGGGCTCAAGCCCTGGGCTCAGGGCCTGAGCACTGTCCTTGGACTTTCTCAAGGCTAGAACTCTACCACTTGAGCCTCAGCACCACTTCCGGCCTTTTCTATATATGTGGTATCAAGGAATCGAACCCGGGTCTTCGTGCATGCTAGGCAAGCACTTTAACCACTAGGCCAAACTCCAGGCCCCCTTTTTTGTTTCTTGATATTGGCTGTGGGGCTTGAACTCTTTTGAGTTTTTTTGTTCAAGGCTAACACTCTACATTTTGAGCCACATAGCTCCTTCTGGTTTTTCAGTGGTTAACTGGACATAAGAGTCTCACTGACTTTCTTGATCTCATGAGTAGCTAGGATTACAGGAATCAGTCACCAATGGCTGGCTCATCCTCTTTTCTGCCGTCAGTACTGGGGCTTGAACTTAGAGGCTCTTGCTGGATGGCACTCTACCACTTGAGAAAGGCCTCCAGCTCCTTCACTGTTCTGGAGGAACATACCATTTTTCTGAAATGTGAAACTTTTATTAAGTTTGCTAACAGGTCAAATGAAAGCATTACTGCATATGAACAACATTAGACATTTTGGTAGGAATTATTGCAAAGGAGAAAGCTTTAACACAAACCAGAGGTTAAATGAATGAGGTAACATTATAAAAAAACTTTGTTCATCATTTTAATGAGACTTGTTTCTTTTCGCTAAACTATAAAATCATTAAGCAGAAACTTTACATAATCAGTGCCATTATAGAAAATTTCCTTAAAGGGCCGGGAGTTTGGCCTAGTGGTTAAAGTGCTTGCCTAGCATGCATGAAGACCCAGGTTCGATTCCTCGGTACCACATACATAGAAAAAAGCTGGAAGTGGTGCTGAGGCTCAAATGGTAGACCTCTAGCCTTGAGAAAGTCCAAGGATAGTGCTCAGGCCCTGAGCTCAAGCCCAGGACTGGCAAAAAAAAAAAAAAAAAAAAAAAATTCCTTAAAAAACTATACCCCTGTAAAAATTATAACAAAAGATTAAAACTTTCACTTAAAAATCTAAAATATTTGTCAAGTGTTAAGAACAGAAATCATGGGCTAGGAGTTTGGCTTATGGTAGAGTGCTTGACCTGGGTTTGAATCTTTGGTACCACATACACAGAAAAATCCAGAAGTGGTGCTGTGGCTCAGGTAGATAGTGCTCAGGTCTTGAGCAAACAACAACAAATCACCGTTGTTAATAACTGCCCAACATGGTGTCTTAAGAACTGAATAAGCACCTCAGCTGGGCGCAGGGGCTCACACCACCTGTAACCCGAGCCACTCAGGAGGCTGAGATCTAAGGACTGCTCTTCAAAGCCATCCCAGGTTCCAATTAATCACCAGAAAATCACAAGTGGCTCTGTGGCTCAAGGGTAGGGTGGTAGCCTTGAGCTGAAGTGCTCAGGGATAATGCCCAGACTCAGAATTTAAGGTCCATGATCAACAAAACAAAACAAAAAATTAAATAGCAAGCTCTTACCTAGAAATTTTCTGTGATGTTTTAGAAACTGGTGTTCCAACAAATGCTTCAGGCAGTTCAGGATGTGGGAAAGAATACTGGGCAGGAGATGGCTGTTCTATTTTAGGACTAAAAAATAAAAATTAAACATCTGATTATATATTCCGTACAACATGGATAAAAATGTGGAGTTTAGATGAAAGAGGGGGAAGGGATTTCATTTTCTTACTGTGTCTATTTCAGAATATTTACAAGTAATAACACAGGTTACTTTTATGTCTAAAAACAAACATTCTTAAACTATAACAACAACAGGGACTGTTAACAAATGCTGGTGTCCAAAAAGATACCAAGGGCACGTCTTCAGAAAGCAAAGGAAAAACATACCTGCTATGAAGCAAGGGGCTATTTCTAGGTTCACTGCTTGCCCACACCTCTCCAATCTTAGTTAACACATTACTGATGAAAGTGGATCTTGTTAACACCGTCCCTGTTACAGTTTTCTTGGGAAATGTTGACAGTGGTTTGGGTCTAGAAACTAAAATGAAGAATCTAAGATTTAATTTCACCACTGATAGGATCCTATTTGAAAATCTTATTAAAAATATGAAACAATAACAATCATTAAAATTGGTTTAGCTACAATTCTGGTTTAGTCAAATCAACAATTTGGGTATCTAGGAGATAGTATAAAAAAACATTTTACACAAATTTAAAATGTGCAAGAGTCTTCCGTAGAATAATCAGAAGAATTCCTTGGGCTGGGAGCATGGCCTAGTGGTAGAGTGCCTGTCTAGCATGCACAGAGCCATGGGTTTGGTTCCTCAGTACCACATACACAGAAAAAGCCAGAAGTGGTACTATGGTAAAGCTCTAGCCTTGAGAAAGCCTAAGGACAGTGCCTAGGTGCTGAGTTCAAGACCCAGGACTGCCCCCCCACCCCCCAAAAAAAAAGAAAAGAAAAAAAGAAAGAAAGAAAAAATTCCTTTATAATTATACTGGTAAGTAACATCCAAGAAAGCCCTCTAATTCAGCACCTAATAAAAAAGAATGACTGTGATGAATCTGAGTATGAGTGGGCAAAAGCGAGCTATATTTTAAGATAACAGTTTTAGAAATCAATCATATTGACTAATAATATTGATTAAAGATATTTAACCAGTATTTTTTCTAGCCTAAGAGTTTTGACATTCTCCAATTATATCTTACCTTCTCGAAAAACTGATGATGTTGACAAATGGTAAGGCTTAGCTCTCTCAATGGCTAATTTCCGCTGGACTCTAGGAAGGATTTTCCCATATTGCTCTAATATAGAATTCCGAGCCACCGATCTCTCTCTCAAACGAGGATCACGATCATTCTATTAAACATATATCACAATTGGTAAAAACTCAATCTACAAAATGTGAGACATTGTTGTTATATATTTACCATTTATGAAAACCCAAAACTGTCTTCCTCCTGCCTACAAACCAAAGTCTTTGTACACATCTGATTGCTAGTCCATCAATCCTTCACAACAAGAAGTTACCATTTACTAAGCATCCATGGGGGAGCAATATGTCATGTCACACTGTCATGAACTAAGCACCTCTATGTAGGAGACGGTGTACCTCACCTGAACCTGTGCAGCCTCACAAGCCATCCTAACACCCAGAACAGATTAGCATTCCATCTAACTGCAGAAGCCAGCACCTTCTTTGCACCATAGCCCCCTCACTGCTTTTCTCCATAACTTCCTCTCCTTTGCTCTAACTGAAGCAGCAGGGATGGCAAACAAACATGGCAAGAACTAGATAATGCGCAGACTTGAATCATACCATAAGATTAATCTTCAGAGTCTGGTTTAGCTTCAAGGCAGGAATGTAATTGGCACGCTGCAAATGGTGAACTATAAGAAATTCATGATTCTGAACACTGGCGCTGGATTGTAAAAACTTTACTAAACATTCCTAGGAAGGAAAAAAAAAAGATTTGTATTCTATCAATTTACTGAATTTCTGGTACATTTACCATTGTCTAACTGCTTACCTGCTCAGTGTCTGTAAATGGCAATTTCAGCAAATCCTCCATTAAGCCCATTTCCTGACAGATTTCATACGCATGCTTTAGTAAGTCTTCTACGTTCAGTCTATTAGAATGCTGGCGCAACAAATTCCAGGCCTCAACCATGCACCTGAAATCAGTATTTGCCAAAGTTTAGCTTTAGAAAAAGTTTGTCCTTTTCTGGGGTGAGTCATTGTGTGAACTCAACGTGTGGGGTGCTGTACCTGAGCATGTGTGCTCAAAGCTAGCACACTCTCCACTTTGGGCCACAGCTATACTTCTGGTTTTCTAGTGGTTAACTGTAGATAAGAGTCTCATGAACTTTCCTGCCTGGGTTGGCTTTGAACCATTATCCTTAGATCTCAGTCTCCTGAATAGCTAGAATTACAGGTGTGAGCTACCAGTACCTGGAGAAAAACATTATTTTGAGTGTTCAAAGTCAAGTATCTATAGAATCTCTAAGATAACTAGTATGTCAAATTTGAAAGTACTAACTTCGGCATAATAAATCTTGCTAGTGATGTCAATAAGACAACTAGAAATCAAGAATATGAAACATTCAGGGAACATAGCTAGAACAGAATTGGTGTGGAAAGTGTGGCTGTAAAGTGATGACACTGAGGAGCCGGGAGTCTGGCCTAGTGGTACAGTGCTTGTCTAGCATGCATGAAGACCAAGGGTTGATTCCTTGGTACTACATACATAAAGATAGAAGTGGCACCGCAGCTCAAATGGTAGAGTTCTAGCCTTGAGAAAGTCCAAGGACAGTGCTCAGGCTGTGAGTTCAAGCCACAGAACGGACCCCTCCCTCCAAAAAAAAAAAGTAATGATGCTGAGCATATATGGGAAGAGTGGATTTTGGAGAGGGGGTGAGGCTGGTGAGCTCATACTTGAAGAGTGGAGGAGGGAAGATCCCATGTTTCTGGGAAAGTAAACGGAGAGCTTCTGAGAAGATTTGGGCTGATTCATAGGAAGATCAGATTGGAGAACTGGGTCAAATTTTATGATCTCAGACACCAAGTACATTTGCAGAAATAGGCTATGGGCAGTAAGAACATTCAGTTTATTGCACAGGAGTTTCCCAGAGTCAGAGCTTCAGAACTAATTAAGTGTGCCCATAGTGCACAATGATGCAACATCCCAAAACAAGGAAGATCTTTATGTCATTATGAAATGAACTCCAAAACTCAAAGGGCTGAGCGCAGTTTGCTTGTTCTAAACAGCAGAAAACGTGTGAGTGTGTCTATGTGTGTGTGCTGGCGGAGGCATGGGGTAGGTATGTGCAGCATCTGTTTAGCTGACCTCGAGACACACAGGAAATGATTAACAAGCAGTTCCCAAAAGAAAGAAGCTGGAGACCCAGTTACCATTTTATACCTCTCAAGTGTGGAAGCAGTCAATTTCTTACTTAAAACTTGATATACATGACTTTTTTTCTCCCACCCCATGGATATACTTTGAAATTCATTTTCCTTTAAAATACTGATACAAAGAGAGGTGCTGGTAGCTTACACTTATAATCCCAGCAACTCAGAAGGCTGAGACCTGAGGATGAGGGCCTAAGTTTAAGCCCTAATTGACAGCCTCCCTCCAAAAGTGACTCCTCTGTAACAGATTATGTAAGACAAACTTCTATACTTCATCCAATATTAATCTGACAACAGTATACAGAACATTGTAAATGACAAATGATAACGTCCCTTTCCACTCCGTGTCTCCATAGCAAGAAAAGATACAGCGTCAACAACCTCCAGAAACCCATTTCCCAATATATAAACTCTATTATACTTTTTCCTATGGTAAATATGCTACAGAGAAGACTTCAGAGAATGATTTCATTTTATAGCATGCTAGCAGTAAACAAGGAGTCACTTCAATGTATGGTAGGTAGGGCTCTTGGTAATAAAGTAGAGAAGGTGGCCTAGAGAGTTAGTGATAACTCCATAAACAATCTTTTTAATTATCTTTAAGTAGTTATGTAAAGGAAGACTCTAAATGCTTGACAAAAAAAGGAAGGGTAATGAAAAAAGGAATTCTAGACAGGCAAATAAGCTACCACTAACCTCTCATTACCAGAATAAGAGAACACCAGGAAAGCTTTGTAGGATATAAGAAATAGGACATTATTGATAGGAACATATTGCATTCAACACCAGAATAAGGAACAAAGCATACTTTCCTTACTAATTTATTAAAACAAACAGTAAAAAGACCACTAAAAAGAGAGATTAAAAATCATGTAATCCACAGGCTTAATATTGTAGGCAAATACATTTGGCACTTCACCTAACAGAGAATATATCAACTACTTATTAGTGGGTAAATCAAGCTTTACCAGATTTTAAAGAGAAGTTACCAGATGGATCATACTAAGTGATAATGTAATTAAGTTAGAAGCCAACAAGTTAGAGGTAAGAAAAACAGGTTCTATGATATCTGTATGATATAAATGTAAAATAAGTCATGTTAAGAGTTATCTAGGGCTGGGAGTATGACCTAGTGTTAAGGCTCAAGTGGTAGAGCACCAGACTTGAGCAAAAAAAACCCTCAAGGATAGTGTACATTGTGGTCACCTTGCAAGACTGCCAAACATGAGTCATGATTCCATTTCTATAAATATACACCATAAAACTGAAAACATCAGGGGTCGGGGCAGGGAAACGGGGACGAAACATGAGAAGGGGTTTCAATGTGTGAGAAGTAATGCACCTACAACCTACTATTAACTGTAACCCCTCTAGACATTACACCGACAATAAAAAATAAATTAAAAATGGAAAATATCAGCATTTTTTGGAAAGAGATGGCTGAATTATTTACCATAGCTAAGATAGAGAAACAACCCAGATGCCCCTCAGTAGATGATTGGATCAAGATGTGGTGCTTATACACAATGGAATTCTATGCTGCCATCAGAAAGAATGACACTGGCCCATCCGTAAGGAAATGGAGAGACTTGGACAAAGTAATACTAAGTAAATTAAGTAAGCCAGACCCCAATGGAGCACAGGCTGTATGGCTTCCCTAATTTGTAATGATTAGTACACATCTAGGACTCTCCTAGCAGACGATCACAATATCTCAAAAGTAATGTACATATAGTCATACAGGATGAGAGCAAACGAAATGAAGTCTAAGTTATGGAAACAAGAGGCTTATCTTTGTGATTGTTGCTTTAATGTACCATGTGAAGTTGTTTCTTTTCTTTTTTTTTCCTTATGGTCAATCTCATGTGGTTACTGTATCTGACTTTTTACCTAGTACATTGTATATACGTTTATTGTTAATCTGATATAGGGCCAAGGGAAGGGGGAAAACATGATGATTGGGAGGGAGTGGGGGGAAACGGGGGGAGAGAAAGGAAGACAAAAACATGAGAAGGGGCATCAAGGTTCGAGAGGTGATGTACTCATTATCTGACAAATGTAACTGTAACCCCGGCTATACATTATCCTGACAATAAAATACAATATTTAAAAAAGAGAGAGAGGCTGAGGCTAAGAATCAAGTTGGGAGGTTTAACAAGCAGAATAAATAATAGCTGTTCAACCACTATCACAATTTAGGACTCTATCAGCAATTGTAATGAATAAAACTTGTGATATTTATATTGTCTTCTTATTATTGGAAGGAGGGTAATTACCAATTTCATATTACAAAAGAGAATAGTTAGAGAATAAACAGCATTTTTTTTTTTTTGCCAGTCCTGGGCTTGAGCTCAGGGCCTGAGCACTGTCCTTGGACTTTCTCATGGCTAGAGCTCTACCACTTGAGCCTCAGCACCACTTCCGGCTTTTTTCTACGTATGTGGTACCAAGGAATCGAACCCAGGTCTTCATGCATGCTAGGCAAGCACTTTAACCACTAGGCCAAACTCCCGGCCCGAGAAAACAGCTTTTAAACCCATTTCAGAACATAGCATAAAGTTAAATTAAACTCCATTTAAAGCCAGGCATTAGTGGCTCACCCTGTAATTTGCACCTATACAGAAGGCTGAGATCTGAGGATCATGGTTCCAAGCCAGACAGACCCAGCAGAAAAGTCTGTGAGCCTCTTCTCCAATTAACCATCAAAAGCTGAAAGTGGCTCAAGTGGTAGAGCATTAGCCTCACATAAAACCACTCAGGAACAATGTCCAGGCACTGAGCTCAAGCTCCGGGACTGGCACACACATGTGCACATGCATGCCCAACCCTCCCCCACCTCCCAATCCAGTTAAGCCTCGTGGTGGTGGCAGTTCATACCTGTAATCCAAACTAAGGAGGAGGCTGAGATCAGAGGATCAGTTTCAAGCCAGCTTGGGCTAAGTCCCTGAGACTCATCTCCAACCAAGCCAAAGATTGAGAAGTAAAGGTATGATTCAAGCGGTAAAGTGCTAGTCTTGAGCAAAACAGCCCTAGGACTGGCACAAAAATAAACAAAACAAACCAACAACAACAACAAAAAATTATGCCCAAACACTATCCTAATACCTTTGCCACAATCAGTGGCAATTCCAGTAAGATTAAAGATTCTAATCAACTGACAATACCATTACTCAGTAAAAAAAATCGCCTGAAGAGGGCTTGGAGTTTAGTCTAGAGGCAGAGTGCCTGCCCAACATGCACAAAGACCAGGGTTTGATTCCTCCATACCATGTAGATAGAAGAAAGCCATGAAACGCCCCGAAGGACAGTGCTCAGGCCCTGAGTTTAAGGCCCTGAGTTTAAGTCTCAAAACACAGAGCTGTCTCATTTATCTGGCCTATGAGTGAGAAGGGGATAACTTAAAATATTAAAACTTAGTGGCACTTTGATATTAGAAAGAGCACTATGCAGCCTAATCTCATACGTTAAATTTCCTAAACTTAGTCTTCAACACGTGCTGACCACTGACATAACCTAGAATCTGGGGCAAAGAAGTGTTAAGCACTCTACCACAAGGCAAAACCACAGATTCCAGTCATTTTACCATTTGCTTTATCTGGACATAACTTATCTCACAATATTTACGTTACTCCAATTTAAGATCCTCGTGCCTCAGCTCCTTGAGGGCTAGGATTACAAGTATAAGCCACCATACCTGGTCACAAATGGCACGGAACTACTTAAGTTTTATTTGTTTACTTGATGTAAAGGCTTTTCTAGAGATGAATGCTGTTTGGAAATTAAATAACAGGTTTGTGTGCCTCTTGCACAGTATGTCTCTTGCAACTGAAATTGTATAGGTATGTGCCTGTATGCCCTACCCGTGAGAGTTATACTTTTAAAAGGAACACTTACTTATTAAAAAGCAGAACAGAGAGGTGGAGCATAACATCGCTACCGGTGGAGACGGCAGGCTTCATGGTCTGGATGTATCTGAGGGCCTGTCTGTGCTCCCCTTCACTCATGAAGGCTTGGATAATCCTTGCATGCTGCCACGACACCGGTTTTGCAGTAACTGGGTGAAAGAGCAGATCTAAACCACTCTGGAAGAGTGATGGGAAAAGTAGTTAGTGCAAGTCCTATGCACTTAGAAGAATCACACAAATCAAATCAGCTTAAAAACAAGCAGAAAAAACAAATCTATGGTATACTGCATTCTAAAGAATACAACTTATCAGAAGAAGCTCATATACCTGAGGCCTCATTAAACTATATAAAATCTTTCCACCACCAATTTTATATGTCAATATCAAACCTTTATCTTCTAATATACGTAACATATCTCTAGCACAAATACTCATAATTGTTCACTCGTAAGTTTCATTTTATAGGCAGCCAGAGCTTCTGAAGCAGTCGCTGGTAAAGGCACTCATTAAGCTCAGTGCTTATATCATCTCAGAAAGAGACTTAGCTTTTTTTTTTTGGCCAGTCCTGGGGTTTGAACTCAGGCCTAGTGGTCACTGTCCTTTTATTTTTTTGGTGGGATGTGGGGCTTGATCTCTGGGCCTGGGTGTTATACCTGAGTTCTTCAGTTCGAGGCTAGTACTCTACCACTTGAGCCACAGCACGACTTCCTTCCTGAGCTTCTTTTGCGTAGAGATAGCACTCTACCACTTGAGCTATATATATAGCACCACTTCCAACTTTTTCTCTGTGTGTGGTACTGAGGAATCGAGCCCAGAGCTTCATACACGCAAGATAAGCATTTCACTGCTAAGCCACAATCCAAGCCTGGTTTTATCATCTTTAGGATCAATTAGTGTAGTTATGTATGCCTCCTACAATTCTCATAGCTTGAGAAAACTGCCTACTAAATGAACTACAGACTCACCTCATAGTCATTATGATCTATCAGCCAAAATCCTTGAATAAGTTTAACCTGGCCCCAAGAGATGGCAAAGGCCGTTGGAAAGGACTCAATGGGAGAGTCTGTCTTGTTTGGGAAAGAATACATGATATCAAGCAGCAGATAAATGGTCTTGTTGTAAGGGTTAAGGATAACGAGCAAAAAGAACGTCCATATTATGTGTCTAGAATACCAGCAGTAGAGTTCACCAGGAGCAACACAGGCTATCATGGACATCCACTTATGGAGTACAATCCTATTCCATGTACAATCACACCCAAGAGAACCTAACTTATTCCCAGTATCTTACTTACTACGACTACTCCCACAAATAATGAGTTTCAGCATACTTTCTCCCCTTCACCCCTCAAAATAAAGCTAAGTGAAAACAAAGACATTTGCTCTTTTAAATTTAAAAACAAGGCTACAATTCCAGTTATTGGGCAACAGCTGGAAGCTTTAGTAATAAAATCAACCTGTAGAATGAACTACCTCTCATTAGACTAAGAAACGAACACAAATGCACTTCATGAAGTCTCCAGGTCTCAGATGATGCCTCTGCTCATACCATGCTAACTTACAAGGTATTCATTTTCTGCCCTTGCCACTAGCAATAACAGAGCAGTTGTTCTTGTTTGTAAGTTCAGCTGGGGTAGAAGCTGCACATTCTTGCCAAGTACTCCACAGTCTAGGCCCCACCCCAAAGCACCCCGAAGATCCACTGCTTGCAGTGGATCTAACACATCTAAGAATTTGATAAAAGCCAAGAATCAATCCCTCGAGAATACTTAAGAGTTAAAAGTTCAAATGGAAAACTAAGACTGCAGTAATGCCAACTAATCTGAAATTTCATAAATATACATATGTGTGTACACACACACACACTAATTATTATATATATATTTTTTGTCAACACTGGGGGCTTGAACTCAGGGCCTGAGCACTGTCTCTGAGCTTCTTTTTGCTCAAGGCTAGCGCTCTACCACTTGAGCCACAGAACCACTTCTGGCCTTTTCTGTGTATGTGGTACTGAGGAATTGAACCCAGGGCTACATGCATGCAATCATGACAAATGTTTTTATAAAGGTGTAAAGGATACAACAGAATGTTTGCTGGCTTCAGTGACATTCTCTAATAAATATATGTCAAGCAGTGCCTATAAAAGAATAAAATCATCAGTGCAACTTTTTTACAGTCATTCATTCCTTCCATCTGTCCACCCACCCACCCACCCACCTGTTCATGGTCCTGACCCTGGAGCCATCCTTTTCCCTAGCCTGTAGGCAGGTAAAAAAGAACACCAGCTTATCCCCTCACACCCAACCTCAGATACTTTTTAAAGTAGTAGCTGCTGTAAACCTACATGCAGACTAGCAGGAGGATATTTTCCTGTGCCTCCTTCATCCCGTTTCCACAATTTCTCAACCTGGTCTCCTAATTGAGAAACCAATCCATCGATCATCAAGCAATCATGGTTCCATTTTCCTCTGCAATAAGATAAACAGTAAGGACTTTTCAATATTATAATTATTATTGCTATCAAAACAAGAATCATTCTAAAAAACAAACAAAAAAGAATCATTCTTTTTGTCAGGTGTGGGGCTTAAATTCAGAGCCCTGGCTCTGTCCCTAGCTTTTACACTCAAGACTAATGCGCTACAACTTTTGAGCCACAGTGCCAGTTCTGGTTTTCTGATGAATAGAGAAAAGAGTCTCATAGACTTGGAAGTGGAGCTGTGGCTCAAGTGGTAGAACATGAGCTAAAGCTCAGGGACAGCATCCAGGCCCAGAGATCACGCCCCACAACCAACAATAACATAAACAAAAAAACAAAAACAAAGTGTTTCATAGACTTTCCTGCCTGGGCAGGCTTTGAACTGCTATCCTCAGATTTTGGCCCCCTGAGCAGCTAGGATAAAGAGTATGGGCCACAGAATCTTTTTTTTTTTTTTTGAGAGGAAGTTATTTAATTTCCAAACAGCACCCAAATAAACAAATGGTCTTTTAAGGTCAGGAAATTAGCCAGGCATGGCAATTAGCCAGGCATGGTGGCTCACACCTGTAGCCCTGGCTACTCAGGGGGCTGAGATCTGAGGATCATGGTTCAAAGCCAGCCTGGGTACTTAAGGCCCTAAGACTCTTATCTTCAATTAACCACTAGAAAACCAGAAGAGGCACTGTGGTTCCAAGGGTAGGGCAATGCACTGGAGCTGAAGAGCTCAGGGACAACATCCAGGCCCAGAGTTCAAGCCCCACGACTGACAAAAAAGAAAGAAAGAAAGAAAGAAAGAAAACAAACAAACCTGGCAATGGTTTAAAATTTTCATCTATATAATTCATTCTAACACAAAAAAGGCGATTTAAATTCCTGAGAGAGGGCCACAAATTATAGAAATAGGAACAAAAAAGGAAATGGTTTAAATATTTAAAAGTACCTTAAGAGTGAGGGAGGGGAGAAGGGAAATGGGGACCATGACATGTGAAAGGGTATCAATGTGTGGGAATTTATCTGGCACATATCATGTAACCTTTCTATTAATTACAATAAAAAATATATATTAAAAAAAAAAAAAGTACCTTAAAACATTTGGATACCCAAGGTTATGGACATGGTCTTGGATATATAAACAAACTACATAGACATAAAAATCTATGATGGGCTATATACTCTGTAGACATAATGTTTTTATATACATTAATATGTATCTATGACATAGAAACCCTTAGCTTAATTTTAATTAGTTCTAAAATCTAAGTGCCAGTGATTTTATATATACAGATTTCCTTCTTGAATACTAGCTTGTTAAACATGACATTAAAAATAGGATGTAAAAATCAATGTTAATAAATTCTTTAATAAAAAAATGACTTAAAACTTTAGTGAAATACTTTGTAGAAAAGAAGGCTTTTTTTTTTTGCCAGTTCTGGGCTTGAGCTCGGGGCCTGAGCACTGTCCTTGGGCTGTCTCAAGGCTAGTGTTCTACCCTGAGCCACTACACCACTTCTGGCCTTTTCTATGTATGTGGTACGTGTTAAGTTGGCCTGGAAAAAATGACTTCTTCCCTTGGCTCTCTCCCCCTGCACCCTGGAAATCCCCTGGCAACTGGCATGCTTGGGGGCAGTGGGAGGTCCCTACTGAGGTATTTCCCCATCCTCTGAGGTCACATCCACTTTCCCTGTGTCTATACCCCCCCCCCCCATATAATCTCTCACTTCCTGCCCTAAGCTCTCTTGCTCGCCAGACTCCATCTTGAATGACAGGAGTCTGTTCTTTCCTCATGCAATAAACCCTCTTCTCCTGAATTGCGTGGAGTTTCCTTTCGGCAGACCTTACAGTACCAAGGAATCAAACCCAGGTCTTTGTGCATGCTAGGCAGGCACTATACCACTAGGCCAAACTCCTGGTCCAAGAAGGCATTTTTTTTTTTGCCAGTCCTGGGCTTGAGCTCAGGGCCTGAGCACTGTCCTTGGGCTTTCTCAAGGCTAGAGCTCTACCACTTGAGCCTTAGCACCACTTCTGGCTTTTTTTAATTGTATGTGGTATCAAGGAATTGAACCCAGGTCTTCATGTATGCTAGGCAAGCACTCTACGACTAGGCCAAACTCCCGGCCCCAGAGGGCATCTTTTTTTTTTTTTTTTTTTTTTTTTTTGCCAGTCCTTAAGCTCAGGGCCTGAGCACTGTCCTTGGACTTTGGACTTTCTCAAGGCTAGAGCTCTACCACTTGAGCCTCAGCACTACTTCTGGCTTTTTTCTATGTATGTGGTACCGAGGAATCAAACCCGGGTCTTCATGCATGCTAGGCAAGCACTTTAACCACTAGGCCAAACTCCCGGCCTGAGAAGGCATCTTTTTATAAACAGAATTCTCGGGGGAAAAAAAGCTTAAATTATATAATCTCTTCTAACAAATTACTCAAAAAGTTTCATTTAGAAAACAATAGTCATTAGTATCTCTAAGTTGAAAAATAAAGGTCTGTGTAAAGAATAAAATTACAACAGTTGCCAGTAATACTTTCTGATAGTCAGAGCATGGCCGTCTCAGAGGGCAGGACACAACTGTACCTTGGGGAGTTCTTCCACTTGTGCCGGCGACTGGTGTAGTAACCCTGGATGCTGGGGTAGTTGTAGCACAGCTTCGAAAGCTGTACAGTATCATCTGTGCAGTTGTAAGTTTTTTTGGGGGGGGGGGAAGGAAGGGAAAGACTGTGTTATTTCCAGAACTTCTTACCACACTACAGTACTTTTTTGCTGGTCCTGGGGTTTGAACTCGGGGCTTTAGGCACTGTCCTGAGCTTTTCTGCTTAAGGCTAGCACTGTACCACTCAAGCCACAGCTCCTCTTCTGCCATTCTGGTCATGGATTTTCCTGATCTGGTTGACTTCAAATTGCAATCCTTAGATCTCAGTCTCCTGAGAAGCTTGAATTACAGGTGTGAGCCACTGGAACCAAACTACAGTATTAGTTGTTATCCCGAATATGTTAATGCATTTTTATGCTACTGTTTAACCACAATCTTGCCAAAATACCATTAGAATACTACACATTTTTTTCTAAAATAGATATACATACAAGTGAGTACATACAATTTCTCATGAAAGTCTATAACCACAAGGATGATGGCTGGCTGGTAGCCCTACAAATCAGTCCAATAATCTTATTCCGTTGGTATTAACAAAATCTATCACTGCTCAGATCTGAGCAGTATGAATGAATAAGGTCAGAAAATTTAAGTGTAGTGGCAGAGGCCCCCTAAGTAAGGCCTCTATTTCTCCAATTCTTGGTATCAGTATTCATGTTTAAATAAAAGGGAGTATTATTTATCTGGTTCCAGTGGCTCAGAAAAATCTGTGAGACGCTGGTCTCCAATTAACTACCAAAAAGCTAGAAGTAGAGCTGTGGCTTAAGCGGTAGAATGCTAGCCTTGAGCAAAAATGTTCAGGGATGGCACCCAGGCCCTAAGTTCAAGCCCAAGAACAGGCTCAAAAATATAAGGGAGCATTTAACTGGTACATATACTTTCCTGTTTAAAAGCAATGAACACATAGACACACACCCTGTATTCTAATCATAGCCATGAGGTCAGACACTGAAGACACGAGATGAGGAATAATGTTAAGAAAGTAGAAGAACAGCACAGAACAAGGTAAGAGTTAATGTTCCCATCAATACTTATAGATTAAGTATACTTTACCTAAGCCTTCTGGTAAAAGTCCCGAGTGAGAGAACCAAAGAACCATTTGTGCATATTGACAGATGAGCTGGGTAACCAAATGCTTATTGTTTAAGTCCACCATTCCTGTAAAGAGTTAACTTTTAATTACCAGTAACACACGAAAAGTCAATATACTCAATCATCTTTTAATACTAGCAACTTTTAACAGCGTGTGTGTGTGTGTGTATAAAATAAATTTAGCTTTTATCCAACTTACTTTGGTCCAAAGTGACCTTAAGCAAATCCCAAAGTGCTAAAATACAGCCACTGGCTAAGGCAGACATGTCATGCAAGCAAGTAAGTATAATCATTAATTTAAGGTTGTCCAAACCAAACCACGACAACAAAAAAGGTCAACTTTATTTACTGTCCCCCCTCAAGTTGTGGGGGGGCTTAAACTCAAAGCCTGGGCACTTATCCTGAGCTTTTGAGCCACAGTTTTCTGGTCATTATTGGGAGCCAAGAGTCTCATAGACTTTCTTGCTTAGACTGACTTTGCAGAACAATCCTCAGATCTCAGCCTCCTGAGTTGCTGGGAATGTAGGTGTGAGCCGCCAGTTTTAAAAAACTGTTATAAAGGTGATGTACAGAGAGGGTTACAGTTATGTAAATCAGGGAAAGAAACAAAACAGCAAAAAAGAAAAAAAACCCTTTCTCATTTCCTGGAGGTTCATTTCAATAAATATTATTTTATATGATCGATGCACATGGACACTGTGCCTTTCTGTTCCTCTCCTAAGAGCAACGTCCTTTGGTCTCACCGTGTGAATGCCTACAGATCTGTGCAACTCATTATGTCCCAGGATTTGACACCTGCCTTCTCATATGAGAGAAAACATGCTATTGTTTCTCTCTCTGAACTTGGCTTACCTCACTGCACATGATTTGTTCTTGGTCAATCCATTTACCTACAAATGATATAGTATTCTTCCTAATGCTGGTCTAAAATTCCATTGTGTACAGGGAGCACATATTTTCGATATGCTCATCTGGGGTATCTGGGTTGTTTCCAGAACTTGGCTATCGTAAGTAGTGCAGCTATGAACAAAAGTGTCTTTATGGTATCCTGACTTGCAATGTTTTGCGTAGATGACCAGTAGTTAATTGTATGGCTGGACTGTAAGGAAGATCTATGTTTAGTTTTCCGAGGAATGTCCAGACGGCTCGAGTGGTCATACCAGTTTACATTCCTACCAACAGTGCAGCAGAGTTCTCTGCCCCCGCCCCCCCACTTATCCCTGCCACTATCTCTCACAATATTGGCCAACCTAATGGGGGTGAGATGGAATCAGAATTGTTTTGATTTGTGTTTCCTCTATGGCCAGGGATGGTGAGTACTTTCTCAAGTGTTTCTTTGCCATTCTTAACATTTCTGAGAAGTCTCTCCTTAGTTCCTTTGCCCACCTTTTTCCATTTTGTTGAAATGAAAAAAACAAAACAAAAGCCATCCACTTCTTGTATAAAACTATTATATCATTTCAAAAGTTGAAATTCTACTGGAAGGACACTATTGGAAGAGCCATTGACGCTGAAATCCCCCAGCTTATTTGAACACAGCATTCTATAGTTTTACATGAAGAAAACTGCACCAACTACTTGAAACATGACGACTTCCACTTAGGAACAGGAACATTCTGCTTCAATACAAAAATGACAAAGCAATCATTTATATTAAAAAACCCATACCTCTGGAGGTGATCTCTTTAGCTTCTGACGTAAAGCAGCTGAAGACGGTGTTGAGGTTGCTCAGAACCAAGTGGCACTGCTGAATGGACTGGATGGTTTGTGGGTCAATGAAACGACATGACCCATCAAACAAGGGAGTGCCTTACAAAGGCAAAATACTGAGTTTTACACAGTAATTCAGACTGAATTATAATCACAGGTACAGACTGTCTCAAATTCCTATGACTAAAAATAACTGTATTATAAACTTTCTAAAAATTAGTAAATAGCCTGAAGGAACTTAGAATGTCTTTTCAGAACTCAGGATTGCAGCTTACTGCATATCATAAGAAATGTCCCAGGCACATGCTATTCAATAAACGTAAATTTTACTTGCTCTTTCTGTGCTATCACCTAATTACCTGTACTCATGCAAGTCGAAGTATACATCTGACAGAGACAACCATCAAGGAGAAAAATTATTTTGCATGAGAAAATAGCATTTGTAGGTAACAGGCTTACCCAACTCAACCTTTATGCCCATAAAGGTTCTGAACAGAACCAGGGGAAGGAGCAAGGGGTTTTAACTGGTTTATTTTGGCAACTCCATCACCAATTTATGTTGTAAATTAACTCCTAATGTCACAAGACAATGTATAATTCTGAAACCTACTGTCAAAGGAACAAGAACAAGGCTAAAGCTGGAGCACTTTTAAAAAAGTTGTTTTTATTACTTACATAATCTGTCAAACTCCTCTTTTGTGACAGCCACTTTATTCCACGTCCATTCAAGAACAAAGCGCAGATTAGCAGCAGAATTTGGTTGTTCTAATTTGTAAATATGGAAAGAAAAAAAAAATCATTGCAAACAAACTCAGTAACTTTCCAGTGGACAAATCTGGTAGGAAGAACCCTAGTCGAGGAGAACAATACTAGTCAGGAGAACAGGCCAGGCAGCACCTGCTCGGAGACCCAGGAAGCATAGCATTCCTATAGGGCAGTGGAGAAAAGACCAATGGGCACAAGACAAAAGTCAACCTACTAAATAGGCCTGTAAGCCTCTACAAACCACAAATACTAAAACAACCCCCCTCCAAAAAAAAAATTGCACCAGATTTGGGAAGTTAAGGAGTCATGAAGGGGCCGGGAGTTTGGCCTAGTAAAGTGCTTGTCTAGCATGCACACTGGTAGCACATACATATAGAAAAGCCAGAAGTGGTGCTGTGGCTCAAGTGGTAGAACTCTAGCCTTGAGAAAGCCCAAGGACAGCACTCAGGCCCTGAGTTGAAGTTCCAGGAATGCCCCCCCCCCCCCCCCCCCGCCAAAAAAGGGCATGAAAATCAGTCAAGTGTGGTGGCACATGCATTATGGTTAGTAAGAGGACCAATTTAAGGCCAGCCAGCACAGAACTACTAATGACACTTAACTCAAAATCAAACCAAGATATGAATACTACTCTAAGAATGATTCTAGACTCTCCCAGGCCCAAATTGCAATCAAGAACATTATTAGAATAACGGTTAAAATGTTAATTGGTACTTCCGTGGTATTTCACTGGCCACAATGAGGTGTGATAGGTAACTTTTATCACTCTATATAGTGATAAATGGTTCTGAGTGTGTGCGCATGCACACATACACGCACACCTGGGTTGGGGGACAAAGGTATATGGTTAAGGCTAAAATGATTAATATATGTATACCTGGAGGAATGCATACAAAATTTGTTGTGACAAAATTCTAAAATCTTTCACACTGATTCCACCTTATGAGTGTATTGGAAATGACAGAATTTCAGAAATAGAGAATAGGTCAGCATTTCTGGGGAGCAGAAAGGGGGCCACAGGAAGGCAGATATGGAGGACACAGGAGGTGTTCCTTCCTCTTGTAATTGTGGCGTGGCACCTAACACTATTGCAGGAGATTCATGCAGTTCTCTTTGCATTAGGCCTTCTAGCATTATGTGAGTCTACAATTATCTCATCACAGTACAAATGGGAGAACTACTGATTTTGAAAATCAGAATATTACCTTCTGTTATCCACCTTCTGATACAACCGGTTAAAAGTCCTAGGGAACTTGTCTGAACTGCTGCTGACAATACAGCTTCTAGCTGTTCTTCCTAAACCATACATTAAGAAAGAAATAAAGAGAAACAATATGAGATCAAAGGTAAAGGCTAAAAAATCATTAAGAACCATAGTTTTGATCAAAGTCAGACAATAATAAACATTGTGATTATTAAGTTCAGAGGTTAAAAAAAAACCTTTATACACTGCTAGTAAAAAATGGAAAATGGCGTAACCCCATTACAAAAAAGTCTGGAAACTCATGTTCAAGACAGATAATGAGCTGAGAGCTTTCTGCTTCACACCTATAATCTTAGCTACTCAGGAGGTTAAGATTTGAGAATGTAAGAATTATACATTTTAAATAAATGAATCATAGGGCATATATCAAATGCTTCAATAAGACAATTAATTATTAAGAAAACATGATCGTACGCTGAACACTGATAGCCTGTAACTGTACCCAGAGACTCAGGTGACTTAGATCTGGATAATGTCAGTTCATAGCCAGCCAGAGTAAAAAAAGTCTGCAAGGAGGCCAGGAGTGTGGCCTAGGGGTAGAGTGCTTACCTAGCATGCACGAAGACCCAGGTTCAAATCCTTGGTACCACATACATAGAAAAAAAAGCCGGAAGTGGTGCTGAGGCTCAAGTGGTAGAACTACAGCCTTGAGAGAGTCCAAGGGACAGTGTTCAGGCCCTGAGCTCAAGCCCAAGACTGACAGAAAAAAAAAAAAAAAAAAAAAAGATGTCTGGGCCTGGAATTTGGCCTAATGGTGCAGTAGGCTCAAGTGGTAGAGCTCTAGCCTTGAGAGTCCAAGGGACAGTGCTTAGGCCCTAAATTTAAGCCCAGGACTGGCAAAAAAAAAAAAGAAAAAAGAAAAAAAAGAGAAGGAGTGCCAGGCTAACACCACAACATAAAGTAAAATCTGGTTTTAAGGTGTGGCTCAAGTGGTAGAGTGTCAAGCAAGCAAACAAGCAAGCAAACAGAATAAGCAAGAAGCTGTAAGTTTAAACCAGGAAAGGGGAGTCTACACTTTATCCACTTTTGCAAGAAATATTAGTAGATTCTTATGACCATAAAAAGCTAATAAGCAGGGCTGGGAGTTTGGCCTAGTGGTAGAGTGCCTAGCATGCACGAAGACCTGGGTTCGACTCCTCAGTACCACATACATAGAAAAAGCCAGAAGTGGTGTGGTGGCTCAGGGTAGAACACTAGCCCTGAGAAAAGGCCAAGGACAGTGCTCAGGCCCTGAGCTCAAGCCCAGGACTGGCAAAAAAAAAAAAAAGCTAATAAGCACATGGATTCCAACGGAAAGAATATAGTAAAATCATCTTACATGACTTAAACTGGAAGGCTGAACATCAATAAGTCTTGGTGAAAGAAGGCCTGCCACAAGACAACGATTATAACCATCAGGAATGACTTCATTGAGAGACGGTCCTGATTTCTTTAGAAAAGTCAAAGTCTGTAACAGATAAATAAAGTATGAAGAGACTGCACAAGCAAGGAAAATATAGGGGTTCCTAAACTCAATTAAGCGTTTTCAGCTATGAATGAACAATTAAAATGTATATGAGTAGCTTATATAACCTTTTTGATCCTGTTAACCTTCTCTAAAGCTTCCTGATTTGGTAACATATCTTGATAAACTTCACATACCTACGTGTACTTCCACTGGCTGATATCAATGAAAAGATATGTTTCTCTAGGTTTTTTTTTTTTTTTTTTTTTTTTTGCTATTCCTGGGCTTGAACTCAGGGCCTGAGCACTGTCCTTGGACTCTCTTAAGGCTAGAGTTCTACCACTTGAGCCTCAGCACCACTTCTGGCTTTTTTCTATGTATGTGGTGCCGAGGAATGGAACCCAGGTCTTTGTGCATGGTAGGCAGGCACTCTACCAGTAGGCCAAACTCCCGGCCCCTCTAGGTTATTTTTTTATTTTTGATGGAAAATACTATCAAACTCTGCGAAAGGTGGCCAATCTCAAAGAGTTGTTAAAGATATCCTAAGGTCTCTTCTGGCAAGCTGTTGTTAAAACTAATGCTATTTCAGCTAGGAGCGTGGCCCAGTGGTAGACTGCCTGCCTAGCATACACGAAGCCCTTGGTTCCATTCCTTGGTACCACATAAATAAAAAATGACAGAAGTGGTGTTAGGCTTCAAATTGTAGAGCACTAGCCTTGAGAAAGCCCAAGGACAGTGTCCAGACCCTGAGTTCAAGCCCAAGACTGGTGAAAGAAAAACAGTTCTATTTAGCTACTAATCTCCTAAAACTAGCATGGCTCAAGATAATATATATGAATATAATAATTAAGTTCATGAGTCACATGTATTATAACATTTGAATTCAGTTTCATTCAGAAACACAATTTATGATGCTAAGTCATTGCTCACCTCTTTCTGAAAGCCAGTGCAAGTGATATGGATGATTCCTGAGTTCAACAGACAAGTAGCATCTAAAAAAGGTTATAAAATTTTACTTCAGTGTCATGCATAGAATGGCTTTCATGCAATATAATTTATCCTAACATTGCTGGGAAATACAATTATTACACTGAATAAAATGTTTAAGTAAACTTTTCTAAGCATTTTAATTCAAAGACTAAAAACTTTATCACAAATTGTGAAAGTTAGCATTTTCTCATGTTAATTTCCTTGTATTCATCAATCGTGTTAAATATTGAGGCGTGAACGTGACACACCATAAACTACAAGCACATAAGCTTCACTCTATTTCTCCACGTTACTTTTCTCAAAAGGTAGTCAGAGAATACTTACCAAAATTAAAAGTACTTGGGTTAAAAAACTGCTCTGGAGGTGGATATGCAGGAGGAACTCCTCGACTTAAACTTCTCTCATGCACTAGTATATCCAAGATGTAATGGGGAGAAGTCCTACTCACAACAGAATCCAATGACCACAATGCAAAGTAAGAGCAATTATGGAGATACTCTCCCGATCTAAAAGGAAATTCAACATAAGCGATTAAGTCCTTTATCAGGTATAGACATAGGAATGGAGAGGAGGAAAGAACTAATCATACCTTAGTGAATCTGGCATTTGTGCATGATACCAACGATTGATGTCAAAAAGCCCTAGATAGACCGAAGGCTTTCCCTGTCCGTACACGTTCACTTGCCAGGCAAAGATGGAAACACTGGTGTCAGGAGACAGCGCTGAAAGATACAGGAAGCCAATTTTAACAACAAAATACTCATAGGAAACCATCAGAATCATAACAAGATTTTCTCATCAACTAAAGTTAGGGTTTAGATTTGTCAAAACACATTCCTATCATTTGGTCACTTATTTTTTTCTTGACTACTTATTCTTTCTCTGTTTGTGTTTGGTCAGAGATTGGGACTTGAACACCTGCTCTGATGCTTTACAACCCGCCCCACAACTCTAACCCCAATTTCTTTTTTTCAGAATAATAAGTATTCATCAGAAAAGACTATCTTGATCTGTTCCTGTTAACATTTCAGTAACTTTGAGATGCTGGCAGTAGAAAGTAGTAAATAATTTCAACAAATATTCTCCTTAGTACATAGGTGGTACCACAGAAGCTTCTTAAAAGGGTATCTTTAGCAGGTGGAGGAATCTCGGGTGAGAAACACTGGCCTAGTCATTTGGTAAGGGAGAAAAGTCAAGTGGACTGGACTAGTATAAAGGATGAAAACAAAGAAAGAATAAGAAGTTTAGAAGGAAAGTTTTTTTTAGCCATGTTTGTCTATAAAAACAGGACCACAGGGGCCGAGAGTTTAGCCTCATGGTAGGCTAACATGCACAAAGACCTAGTTTGGTTTCTTGGTAGCACATACACAGTAAAGGCCAGAAGTGGTGCTGTGGCTCAAGTGGCAGAGCTCTAGCCTTGAGAAAGCCCAAGGACAGAGCTCAGGCCCTAAGTACAAGCCCCAGGACTGGCAAAACAAACAAAACAAGGGCCACAAGTACAGAGGTGAGCATTGTCAGTAGTGAGATGAAGAAGTTCACTAACACAGCACCATTTCTGGCCTTTTCTGATGTGGTCCCAAGGCTTCATGCATGCGAGGCAAGTACTCTACCACTAGGCCCAACTCTTGGTCCCAGAATGGAACCAAGAGCCATCCACAGCATCCCAACTGTCAGGTTGTTATCCTAACTGCTCTGGGGTGTTAATAATAGACACACTGGTCCTCACAGCAAGTACGTGAGTTTCATAGTTGTCACATGTACAACATTCGGAAAGTAAGGGCACAGCCATCAAGCACTTTGCCAAAGTCAGAAGTCAAAAGAAGACTGGAATTAGTTTAATGATCTCTCTTCAAAATCATTCTGTAAAACATAATATGACCCTATTGGGATACAAAAGTATCTACTGGATTCATTTATTTTTGTGTGAGAAAGAAAACACAATTGCATCCATTTCCTCTGCATATATTTATTCAATAGAGAAGTTTATTAATTTTAGTGTGAAAAACAATCAGACTTTTACAATGAATGTTGATCTTTCCTATATTCTTTACTACCTGACTGCACATGTACCTGACTGAATTATGGACAGAGTTAAGTTATAAACCAGAAGTTGTGTTAAGATCAAACAAGTTCTTCTCAAACTTTGTCAAGTTTCATGGCCTTACCCATAATAAAAAGTTTTGGGGAAAAAAAATGCATCACATAAGTAATCAAAAGCCCTGATGAAACATCCCAGGATGACATTCTCATTTAATCTTCCAACCAAATTCCTCCAAAAAGGCTCAGGTAAGTGTATGGGGAAACAAGTTTAAAATAAGTGAAAGGATATAACTATTGGCAGAAATGAAATCTAATCAATAATTCAAAAATCTGTGCTACACTTTAGCAGGAAAAAAATACTCAAGGTGACAAGGAAGCAGGTCTTACGAGGTAAGACTGGAGACCACGTCTTTATTTTGACAGTTCCGTTAAACACAGGGTTCCTTCATCCACTACATGCACTCAATTTTTCAGTTTTTTATCACTACATAAGAGAGCAAGAATTAACTAGTATTTCATGCAAGCTTCAATAAGTTCAGCACCTTAATCTTTTAAGTAAAAGTTATATATGAACTACAGAAACAAATGTGTCATAAATTTTGAATCAAGATAAATGCCGAGCCTTCTTATGATGTAGTACTCTCCTCTCAAGTGCCAGAGACTGAACACAAGCCCTCACACATTCTAAAAAGTGCTCTGTCCCTCCCTCACGCCACCCATTCCCACTGATGTTGTAACCATGACTAAACTTAAGTCTGCTCCGCCTCATTCCCTCCCCCACCGAGGGATGCTCTTAACCAACCTTCACTCATGCTTTCTTCTCTCTCACCATGAGATCGGAACTTCTCTATACTCTGGCATCCCAACAACTTGGTATTACTAGTTTGTCCTCTCAAAGGAAACATGCCACCGGCCAGATCCAGCGTGTATCTTTCTTCACAATATTCTAATCCCTATAATATAAAACCCACAAGTCTTAATAGAATTTAAAGTACAATACAAAGAAAACACAGAACAAATCACTGAAAAAGGCTCTACAATTTTACACATACCTCAACCAACACAAATAAAAAGGTAGACTGATGACCCAAAAAAAGGTAGATATAAACCCTCAAATTTACCACCAACAAGTCTTCACAGACACTTCCATGATGGAAATCACACAGAGGGTGGGTCAGGCACCATGGCTCATATCTATAACTGTAGGTACACTTAAAATATCATTCTCACAATCATTTACCTCATATAAGATCTGTCCTGATGGCAAACATTTTCTGTCACCAAAGGCCAACTGAAGCAAGTGCAAACTCAAAGTATCCCCTTCACTGAAAAGAAACAGAAATCAGCTGAGATACACAAAATATATTATTAAACCACTAAACATGCTGGGCGTAGGTGGCTCATACTTATAATCCTAGCCACTCAGGAGGTTGAGATCTGAGGATCACAGTTCAAAGCCAGGTTCACACTTGTAATCTTGGCCACTCAGAGGCTGAGAGCTGAAGATCACAGTTTAAAGCCAGTCAGGGCAGGAAAGCCCATGAAACTGTAGAGTCTCCAAAAAGCTGGAAGTAGAGCTATGATCTGAGTGGTAGAGCACTAGCCTTGAGCACAAAAGCTCAAGTCAAGAGTTTAAGATAGAGAAAACTCACCCAAATTGTATGAATTTCCTGTAAGGCATGGCAGGAGAGCTAGAGAATACAAGTGAATACAAAAGGAGTAGGCAGAATGGGGACAAAAATGAGAAGAGAGGATCTCATGAGCAGGCGGCCTTAAAAACTGTTCAGCAAGATTATTTATGGGGCTGGGAGTGTGCCTAGCATGCATGAAGACCCGGGTTAGATCCCTTGGTACCACATACATAGAGGAGAAAAAAAAAACAGCTGAAAGCAGTGCTGAGGCTCAAGTGGTAGAGCTCTAGCCTTCAGAAAGCCCAAGGACAGTGCTCAGGCCCTGAGTTTAAGCCCCATGACTGGCCAAAAAAAAGAAGAGAGAAAAAAAGTATTTACTGGATTGGAATGTGGCCTAGTAATAGTGCTTGTCTAGCATACACGAAGCCTCGGGTTCAATTCCTTAGAAACACATACACAGAGAAAGCTGGAAGTGGTGCTGTGGCTCAAGTAGTAGAGTGCTAGCCTTGAGCAAAAAAAAAGAAGCTCAGGGACAGCACCCAGGAACCCAGGTCCCAAGTTCAAGCCTGAGGACAAGGAAGGAAGGAAGGAAGGAAGGAAGGAAGGAAGGAAGGATAAAAGAGGGAGGAGAGAAGGAGGGGGGGTTAAAAAGAAATTAATAAGCCAGGTGAGTGGCTCAAGCCTATAATCCTAGCTACTCAGGAGGCTAAGACTTGAGGATCGCCATTCAAAGCCAGCCAAGGCACTAAAGACCGTGAGACTCTTATCTCCAATTAACCACCAGAAAACTAGATGTGGTGCTGTGGCTCAAAGCGGTAGAGTTGAGCTGAAGAGCTCAGGGACAGAACCCAGAACTAGAGTTCAAGCCCCACAATTCATAGAAAGAAAGAAAGAAAGAAAGAAAGAAAGAAAGAAAGAAAGAAAGAAAGAAAGAAAGAAAGAAAGAAAGAGAAAGAAAGAAAATGTGAAAAAAAAGAAAGTACTTATTTAATACTATTTTAAGTTTTGAAATAACACTCTGAACAAGAGAATAAGTGCAATTTCAACTTGCTAAATCAGAATTATTCAAACACATGGAAATAATTACTTTTATAATAATTTGAACAGTCACTCCCTCATTCCTCAAATGATATTGCTTTCATTAAAAGAAACGACCAAGTTTTCTAAAAGAAATTGACTGCTCCTATTCTGCTTATTTTGGTTCTTGCAGGGCTGGGGAAGCACATACCAGAGTCTTGCATGTGCTCCGCTCTTTTCTTTTTTGGTTTTGATCTGCATTTGGACATAATGGGATTTGAACTCAGGATCTTGCACTTTTCCAGGAAGATGCTCTACCACTTAAGTCATAAACTTTTTACTTTATTATTTTAGTTATTAATGTGCAGGCTGAACTGGACATTAAGACTGAACTGAAATCCTAGCAATACTCCCCGTGTCACCTGTGTTACTAACACGACAGGCACAGGCTGAGATGAGGGCTGGGAGCTGGCTGGCTAACTTTTTGCCCAAGTTGACTTCAGACTGTGATGCTCTTGCCTCAGTCTCCTTGGCACCTGGCTGGATTACAGTGAAAACTCTCAGCATGACAAGTATTTTTAAGAATTACATGCATCTACTAACCTATCTTGTGTGGACTGAACTGCCCACAAGTAACAGCAATTACGAGGATCATTCTCAGGTTCTTGAAAGATCACAGCATACACAGGAACTCTTCCACCTTCCAATTGTGTATAATACCTGTAACAGACCAAAAATCAGTACATTGCTAGCTTTTTAAAAAACATATTGGTCATGAGGCTTGAAGTCCAGGGCCTGGGTACTGTCACTGAGCTTTTCCACTCAAGGCTAGCTAGCACTCTACCATTTTGAGCCACAGTATCATTTCTGATTTTTGGGCGGTTACTGGAGATAAGACAGGCTGACTTCAAAGCACAGTCCTCAGATCTCATTCTCCTGAGTAGCTAAGAGTAGGTGTGAGCTACTGGTGTCCGGCTCTGCTTGCTTATTTTTAAGTCTGATTGTTTTTCACATTAAAATTAATAAACTTCTCTACTGAATAAATATATGCAGAGGAAATGGATACAATTGTGTTTTCTTTCTCACACAAAAATAAATGAATCCAGTAGATACTTTTGTATCCCAATAGGGTCATATTATGTTTTACAGAATAGATTTTGAAGAGAGATCATTAAACTAATTCCAGTCTTCTTTTGACTTCCACTCTGGACCTGGGCACTGTCCCTAAGCTCTTCAGCTCAAGGCTATGGCCCTACCTTGGGAGCCACAGCCCCACTCCTCCTTTTCTAGTGATTAACTGGAGGTAAGAGGTTCATGGCTGGCTTTGAGCTTCCATCCTCAGATCTCAGCCTCCTGAGTAGTTAGGATTACAGGCGTGAGTCACTGCACTGGGACTGCAATGCTTTTCAAGAAACAACCTAAATCTTCTTTTGTTGCCAGCCTTGGGGCTTGGGCACTGTCTCTGAGCCTCTCTGTGTTCAAGGATAGCAGTCTAAACCACTTCAGCCATTGTGCCACTTGTAGCTTTTTTTAAAAAAATATATTTTTATTGTAATTAATAGAAGGGTTACATTATATTCGCCAGATAGAAGGTGCATTACTTAATAAACATTGCTATCTCTTCTTGTGTTTTTGTCCCCATTTCCCTCCCCGACCCCCTCCTCTCATACATCTAGCTTTTTTGCTTGTTTTTACCAGTGTTTGTTTTTGCTGGCCCTGGGGCTTGAATTCAGGGCCTGAGCTTTGTCCATGAGCCTTTATGCTCAAAGCTAATGCTTTACCACTAAAGATATAGCTCCATTTCCAGCTTTCTACCACAGCTGGCTTTGAACCTTCTTCCTCAGATCTCTGCCTCCTGAGTAACTAGGCTCGCATGCGTGAACCACTGGTGCCTGGCTTCCCAAACTCTTATGCTACATCATTTCCTACATATCAAGTTATGATTTAACAATATAGTGAAAGATAAGCCATAGTCACTATTATGCTAATTTTCAAACAAGTGAATGTATGATATATTGAAAAAGGAACTACCAAAAGAAAATAAAATTTAGACTTACTCTCTTTGTAAGCTTTTCATATTCCAAAATGCTAGGTAGCCATCAGAAAACCCCACGGCCAGCTGATTGGTCCTGGGCACATAACTGAGAGCAGACACAGCGGTACCAGAAGGGCTCACCAACTGAAAACACAGGTGGCGCCCTTCTCTCATCACGCTCTCTCTGATGTGAGGTACCTCAGCTGGAACGCCAGTTACAACTTCAAGGTCTAAAACAAAAGGACAAGTTACATTTCAAACCATCAAGTCAACTGAGGTAATTAAAAAAATAAAAAGTAGTAACAAATCATGTTAAGCCAGAATAGTAATCTTTTTTTTTTTTTTTTTGCCAGTCCTGGGCTTGAACTCAGGGCGTGAGCACTGTCCTTGGACACTTCTCAAGGCTAGAGCTCTACCACTTGAGCCTCAGCACCATTTCTGGCTTTTTTCTATGTATGTGGTACTGAGGAATCGAACCTGGGTTTTCATGCATGCTAGGCAAGCACTTTAACCACTAGGCCAAACTCCCGGCCCAGAATAGTAATCTTATGTTAACTATGCAGCTTCAAAAATTCACTACAGAGCTGGGCACTGTTGGCCCATTCCTAGTTACTCAGGGGGCTGAAATTTGAGGATCATGCTTTGAAGCTAGGCTAGGAAGAAGAAAGTCTGTGAGACTTTTATCCCCAGTTAACTATGGGGAAAAAATGGAAGTACAACTGTGTCTCATCCAGAATATCACCTTTGAGCAGAAAAGTTTAGGAACAGCATCAGGCCCAGAGTTCAAGCCCTAAGAATGCCCCCCCCAATTTCAAGTATCATGCCAGAATTGTTTTTCTGTGAGTGCTAGTGGGTCACGTGTGTAATCCTAGCTACTCAGGAGGTTGAGATCTGGGGACTACAGTCCAAAGCCAGCCTAGGCAAGAAAATCCATGAGACTTTACACTCCAATTAACCACCAGAAAACTGGAAGTGACCCTGTGGCTCAGTGGTAGAATATTAGCCTTCTGTGTATGTGATTCTGAGGAATCAAATCCAGGCCTTTGTGCATGCTAGGCAAGCACTCTACCACTATGCCATGCTTCCTGCCTGAAAAACAATATATTGTTGTTGTTGATTGTAGGGTTTGAACTCAGGTCCTGGCTGCTGTTCTTGAGCTCTTTTGCTCAAGGCTACAGATAAGAGGCAGACATAGATTTGTCTGCTTGTGCTGCCTTAAAAACCATAGTCCTCAGATCTCAGACTCCTGAGTAAGAATGATTTCAGGTAGTAACTGGTGCTCAGCTCAAAGTCAACTTTTGCGTAACAATACTCAAAACAAAATGGGGTGACATGCAGAGTCCATAGTGCCTCAATGAACACGATTTTAAAAAGAAGTAAATTAGACTATTTTTTGTATTAAAAAGTGACTAAACAAAAAAAAACCTGGTTGGGCACTGGTGCTCACGCCTGTAACCCTAGCTACTTAGGAGGCTGAGATCTGAGGATCACGGTTCAAAGCCAGCCTGGGCATGAAGGGGCATGAAAGTTCATGAGAAGTGCTTATCTCCAATTAAGCACCAGAAAACCAGATGTGGTGCTGTGGCTCAAGTGGCAGTGTGATGGCCTTGGGCGAAGAGATCAGGAACAACGCCCACGCTGAGTTCAAAACTGACCAAAAAACAAGGACAATAATCCTTTATATTAGAACATTCATTTGCTCAAACATGGAGAACATTCATTTACTCAAATATTGTTTTCAAGTAAAAACTTAGTAATTACCTGATGCTTCTACTTCATTTTGATTGCCTAAATCATCCAAACACAGGTCGATAAGAAGGATTTGTCCAACATCAGTAACGACGGCTGCCACACCAAAAAGCCATCGCAGACTTGGGTGTAAATGCTGAGTACTCGCGCTGGCTCCTCCATGATTGGTTATAGGTTCTACAGCAGTTACCTAGAAAGCAGAATGTGTAATTAGATTAATTTTCTTCAAAGGAAGACAATCCATTCTTCAAAATGTCAAGTTAAAGCAGATTAGTTACAAGATTTTAATTATCAACTATAGGAGCCCAATGTTTATATTTGATATTTGGGAGTAATAGAATCCAAGCAATATAATAGAATCTTAGCTATATCAACAACTACAGTATTATTTTAATACTGAAAATTCAGAGCATGGCACTGTGGCTCATGCCTGTAATCCTAGCTACTCAGGACGCTGAGATCCGAGGATCAAGGTTCAGAATCATCCTGGACACAAAAGGACCTGAGATTCTTACCTCCAATTAACCTCAGGAAAACAGGAAGTGGTGCTTGGCTCAAGGGTAGGGTGGTAGCCTTGAGCTGAAGAGCTAAGGGACAGTCCCATGACCCACCAAATAAATAAATAAATAAATTAAATTAAATTCCGTTAAGGCTGGAAAGTAGCTTAGTGGTAGAGTACCTGCCTTGCATGTATGAAGCCCTAAGTTTGATTCCTCAGTATCACATACAGAAAAAGCCATACTTGGCATTGTGACTCAAAAGGTAGAGTGGTAAGCCTTGAACAAAAAAGCAGCTCAGGGGCAGTTCCCAGGCCATGAGTTCTAGCCTCAGGACTGGCCAAAAAAAAAAAAAAAAAAGAAGAAAAGAAAAGAAAAGAAAATTCAGTTAAGTAATGTTCATTGAGGTTTACTGTGTGTTCGGCTCGTCTTTGTGGTAACTGGTGTATTTAATGTTTATGCAATTCTTTCATACTAGACTGTTTATAATTTTATTTGTTTATCTGGGGACAGGGCTCAAGCGGCAGAACATTACCTTTTCAAATCCTAACACTAGCAGAAACACACATGAATGCACAGGCACACAAAGGACCTTGACAACCTTCTGGACACACAAATTCAGCTCCTATTTAGATTAAGGAGGAACAACCTCAGGGCGGGGAGTTTGGCCTAGTGGTAGAGTGCTTGCCTAGCATGTACGAAGACCCGGATTCGATTTCTCGGTACCACATACATAGAAAAAAGCCGGAAGTGGTGCTGAGGCTCAAGTGGTAGAGCTCTAGCCTTGAGAAAGCCCAAGGACAGTGCTCAGGCCCTGAGCTCAAGCCCAGGGCTGACCAAAATAAATAAAAATAATAATAATAATAATAAATAAAACAAAAATAAATAAGAAAAAAAAGGAGGAGCAATCTCTAAATGTATTATAAAGTACTTCACATTAAGCTTAGGCAATAATGGGATCACTGACAATGAAGGTTGATTTTGTTGATTGTGAGGTTTGAACTCTGAGCCTGGGCACTGTCTCTGAGCTCTTTTGCTCAAGGTTAGTGCTCTACCACTTCGAGCCAGTGTCACTTATGGTTTTCTGGTGGATAATTGGACCTAAGAGTCTTACAAACTGGAGCTGAGAGTTTGGCCTAGCGGTATGGTAGCGTGCTTGCCAAGCAAACACAAAGACCAGGGTATGATTCTTCTGTACCACATACATAGAAAAAAAGCCATGAGTGGTGCTGTGGCCCATGTGGTAAGGCTCTAGCATTGAAAAAGCTCAAGGACCATGGTCAGGCCCTGAGTTCAAGCCCCAGGACTGGCCAAAAAAAAAAAACACAACAGTCTTACAGATTGTTCAGTTTGGGCTGGCTCTGAACCTTGGATTCTTAGATCTCAGTATCCTGAGTAGCCTTGCAATGCAAGGCATTGAGTTAAACTCCAGTACCTCCAAAAATAAATTCTTATGTAACCCCTCTGGTACATACCCTTAACAATAACAATAAATTTTTTAAAAATAATATTAAAGGGGACAGGGCCCAGCGGCTCACGCCTGTAAATCCTAACTATTTAGGAGGCTGAGATCTGAGGATGGGGGTACAAAGCCAACCAGGGCACAAAAGAACCTCAGACTCTTATCTCCAATTAACCTTCAGAAAACGAGAAGTAGGGCTTGGCTCAAGGACAGCATACAGGCCCCGAGTTCAAGCCCCACGACCCACAAACAAACAAACAAACAAATAAAAAATAAAGGGGCCGGAGCATGGCCTAGTGGTTGAGTGCTTGCCTATCATGCATGAAGACCCTGGTTGGATTCCTTGGTACCACATACATAGAAAAAGCCAGAAGCGGTGCTGTGGTTCAAGAGGTAGAAGTCTAACCTTAAGGAATACCCAAAGATAGTGCTGCTCAGGCCCTGAGTTGAAGCCCCAGGACTGGCAATAAATAAATAAAAATATTAAAATCTTTTCAAGTGGCTGAAGTCAAGAGGATCACAGTTTGAACACAGTTCAACTGGAGAAATTAATTTCATAAGCAAAAAAATTGCAAGCCAGGTCTTAAGTTCAGTTCTTAGTACTGGCAAAAAGAGAAAATACACAGTAGCTACTTTACAGAGTACTAGTTTTCCCCTTAGTCCTATGAGTCAGGTTTTAAGTATCTATATTTAATTGGTCATTTCCAATAAGTGGCCTAGAAAAAAACTGATTGCCAGTTTGTTCCAGATGCCAGTGGCTCATACCTATAATCCTAGTTACTCAGGAGGCTGAAATCTGAGGATCATGGTTAGAAGCCAGCCGGGGCTGAAAAGTCCTTGTGAGACTCTTATCTTCAATTACCTACCAGAAAACCAGAAGTGTAGCTGTGGCTTAAAGTAGTAGTGCACTAAATAAAAGAATGCAGTGTCAAAGCCCAGGCCCTGAGTTCGAGCCAACAACAGCCAAAAAAGTTTCTCAGGCTATAATATATTTTGACAGACAAAAGTCTGGTTCTTTCTCTGTATCATTAGTACACAAATATTTTATTCCCAATTCTGAAAGCTATTTTTAAACTGACTTTATTACTTATTATAATAACATTTGTAAATACTAGGTTTTAAGTTCCCATTGAAAGGTAAAAATCAGTCCTGCCTTGCATTCCTCATACAAATATATCTGTGAAACCACAATCAATTCTAAAAAAGGCAGTGAAAAATACAGAGATGATATTGTTACTGAGTCAATAACTGCCAAGCTACTTTAAGTTCCTCTGAAGCTATTTTAGTCACTAATCTTTGAATCTTCTTATTTCCTCCTCTGCTCATTTTTTCTTATGATACTAACCTTCAGTGCAAAGGAGCTATCAGAAATTTATTAACTCTTCTTCACAAATAACTTTACTCAAATGAGTATCCTCTAAATGTGTTTAGCTTGCTTTTGTTTGTGAGGCAGGGTCTCGCTATGTAGATAGGCCTGCTTGGCCTTCAAGCAACCCCCCTCCAACTGTAGCCTTCAAACCCAGGTTGTAGATATGTGCCTGCAATTTAATACACACACAGCCTGATTTATATTAAGCACTAAAGCAACTAGTTGAATTAACTCAATCTTTAAAAAACTTTTCTTTTTTGCTAGTCGTGGGGCTTGAACTCAGGGCCCGGGTACTGTCCTTGAACGTTCTCAAAGTTAGTGCTCTCCCACTTGAGCCACAGCACCACCTTGGCTTTTCCTGTGTATGTGGTACTCAAGAATAGAACCCAGGGCTTTGTGCATGTTAGGTAAATCCTCTACCACAAGGACACACTCCCAGACGAAACCTTTAAAATCTTTCTTGTACTCTGACGTGTTTACCGTGTGAAAGCATATATAAGCTATCAGGCTGAACATTTACTTCTGAACCAGACATTGTATCACAGGTCTTCGATTTCAACTAGTTTTGTCCTTTTGTGTCCTTCTAAGTAGACTTTCAAAAGTCTGTTCTAGGATGGTGTTTATTACATACACACACACATATATACACTTACTATGCAACATTTACATTGTATATAATTATATAACATAAATTAATGGATCTATCCTACAGGGTATTATCCATGTACACACATGTACATCTATTTGTATGAATATAGTCACTTTTCCAACACCATGTATGGAAAGAATATTGCTCTTATATGTGCATTTCAAGTATATGTAGAAATCCAGCAGTAAACCTGAAGAAATAACTCAGAATATTTCCATGTCTAGACATATGGAAATCCTATGTATGGTCGAATAATTGAAATTATAAATGAATCCATTATTTAAGTAGTTAAAATCCTAACAATGAAGATGTTTTCCATATTGCCTCAAAGCTATAATCTGAAATATAAAAATTATTTAAACATATTTTTAAATTTTTTTTTTTTTTGCCAGTCCTGGGCTTGAGCTCAGGGCCTGAGCATTGTCCTTGGACTTTCTCAAGGCTAGAGCTCTACCACTTGAGCCTCAGCACCATTTCTGGCTTTTTTCTAAGTATGTGGTACCGAGGAATCGAACCCAGGTCTTCATGCATGCTAGGCAAGCACTTTAACCACTAGGCCAAACTCCCAGCCCGATATTTTTAAATTTTTAAAAAACTTTTTTTGCCAGGGCCGGGAGTTTAACCTAGTGGTAGAGTGCTTGTTTGGCTAGCATGGACAAAGACTCAGGTTTGATTTCTTGGTACCACATACATAGAAAAAAGCCAGAAATGGTGCTGTGGTTCAAGTGCGAGAGCGCTAGCCTCGAGAAAACCCAAGGACAGCACCCAGACCCGAGTTCAAGCCCTAGGATTGGCATTTGTTTTTTTGCCACTCCTGGGACTTGAACTCAGGGTCTGAGCACTGTCCTTGGGCTTTCTCAAGGCTAGCACTCTCCCACTTGAGCCACAGCACCACTTCTGACTTTTTCTGCATATGTGGTATTGGGGAATGGAACCCAGGGCTTCATGCATGCTAGGCAACCACTCTACCACTAGGCCATGCAGCCCCTAAACATACATTTTTATATTCATTTACAAGCAAGATAAGAAGATGTAGATGATACTTTTCACATAAAGCAGAAACATTAGTCATTAGTTATCATGTCTTGCACTGGAATTTTCTAACAAAGAATAAGAAAGCTATGTTTTAAATGTTATGTATAATACAATAGTATATTTGGTAATACCTAATCTCTTTACTGAAGAAAAAATTCAGACAAAACAGTATTAACTATAAGTACACAGTTCAGTGCTTTTTCAATATGCACATTCTCCTGTAAACAGGTTTCTTAACCAGCACTTACCCTTCCAGGAAGAACAACTGCTTTAACAACTCTTGAGATACCAAGATCGTAAAGGCACAGAATACTCCCTTCTGCTTCTTCCAATCCTATTAACAATCCAGATCTCTTCTGCCAGGAAAATTCTTTCACTGCTAGAACTACAGGAGACTGTTCACTGACTCCATTGAATCTATATGCAGACAACCGCTCCCCTGTTACAGAGTTTACAACTTCAAGTTGTGGACCACAAGCCAAGCAAGCTAGTCCATTTTTTCCTAGGGAGAAAAAAAATGAATAAAAATATTGCCTACTTTACTTATTTTTTGTGTGAGGTTAGAATGAGTCACACGGGGTCACACCTGATTTCTGGCTTTTTGCTGGCTAGGTAGAGATACGATTTGTCTGCCTGGGTAGGTTCAAACCTCAACCCTCAGATCTCAGGTTCCTGAGTAAGTTATGATTACAGGCATGAGCCACAAGTGCTTTAGTTCCACAACTACACAACAGAACTACACATATTAAGTATTTCAATACATAGCTCATTCCACAAAACATCACTATTTCCCCAAAATGACACCTGTAATCATTTATAGAAGTCAATGCTAGCCAGGTGCTGGTGGCTCATGCCTGTTAATCCTAACTACTCAGTAGGCTAAAATTTGAGAACTGCAATTCACAGCCAGCCAGGGCACAAAAGTCCATGAGACTCTTATCTCCAGTAAACCTCAAAAACCAGAAATGACACTGTGACTCAAAGTGGTAGACCACTAGCCTTGAGCTGAAGAGCTCAGGGACAGTGCCCAGGCCCAGAGTTCAAGCCTCATGACCAAAACAAACAAACAAAAAAAGAACAACACTTTCAATGCTGTCTAACTTGCCTAACATCAGTTACAAAATAACATAGTACCAAAATAGATATGAAGTCAGATTAACTCCAGGGGTTAGACTTTAACATTACATCTTAAAGGTGTAAAATAGGAGCTATGGTAGGTATAAAATGTAACACAGTTGTATCTGAAGAGTTCACCAGTGTAAAAACAGAAAATTGCAAGCTGGCCATCACTGGCTCACCCCTGTTATCCTAGCTACTCAGAAGGCTGAGATCTGAGGACAGTGGTTCAAAGCCAGCAGGGCAGAAAAGTCCCCAGGAAACTCTTACCTCTAGTTAACCACTTAAAAACCAGAATGGGAACTGTGGTTCAAAATGGCAGCACCTAGGCCCTAAGTTCAAGCTACAAGACGCAAGAGAGAGAGAAAATTGGGGAACACCCTCCTAAGTATAGTTCTGTCCAAATTTTACATTGCCTATTTAATATTAAGTCACAGCAAGGTTCAACGTGGGTCACACAATTTGTTTTGCTTCTAAATGTTATTCCAGTAAACAAAGAGAAGAGGGAAAGTGTAGAGAGTACAAAGAGAGTACAAGCAGGGAGATGACACACTGCCCGGAGACTGAAGTGAAAACAGAGAAAACTGGATTTGACTAGAGATACACCGTTTAGGTAGAACTACTATAATCTGCTTGGTAATAAATATGGACAGGTGACTGAAATCAGAATTAAGAACAGTCCCTGAATTTTCATTTGGCAATTAGTACAAAGTTGAGATGTTTATTATGCTATAGATGAACAGTTGGCTGTATTACATATTTAAAAGAAGTTATATAATATGCATAGTGGGGGTCCCAAAATAGTCGGGTTCTGAGCTCATTTCTACCACCTGTTATCAGTGGAACTAGGATCAAGAGGTTAAAATTTGTTCATTTTCTTACAAAGAACAATGTCTAAGTCAATGAAAAGTTACTACAGTGCCTGGCATATAGTTAAGTACCATTAACTACTTTCACATTTAAGATAATAGCACTAAGTCTGGGAGTTTGGCCTAGTGGTAGAGTGCTAGCCCAGCATGCAAAGAGAGCTGGTTTAGCTTCCTCGGTACCACATACATAGAAAAAGCCAGAAGAAGGTGCTGTGGCTCAAGTGGTAGAGTTCTAACCTTGAGAAAGCCCAGGGACAATGCTCAGATCCTGAGTTCTTACCCCAGGACTGGCATTAAAAAAAGAAAACAAGAAAAAAAGTCGGTGGTGGCTCACGCCTGTAATCCTAGCTACACAGGATGCTGAGATCTGAGGATCAAGATTCAAAGCCAGCCCAAGCACAAAAGGACCTGAGACTCTTAACTCCCATTAACCTTTAGAAAATGGGAAGTGGGGCTTGGCTCAAGGGTAGGGCAGTAGCCCTGAAGAGCTCAGGGACAGCGCCCAGGCCCAGGCATAGGTGCAGGGTGGTGGCCTTGAGCTGAAGAGCTCAGGGAAAGTGCCCAGGCCAAGTTCAAGCCCCATGACACACAAAACAAAAACAAAAACAACTCTGCCCATGTTTTTTTTTTCTTCCATGTTAAAGAAACCAAAAAATGTCCTTAACAACTGATCTTAAAATATTCAGCAACATCATTTTACCTGCAGCAAACTTGCCACGGAGCACAGACTCCAGTGTTATCTCATCTTCTCCAAGGGCTTGCGCAGTCACTTCCGGGAAGCGTAGGAGACCACTAGTTACGTGAGCTGCTAAGTCTCGCATACTTCCGCTGCGAATGTTTTAAAGACAGCATTACTATGATGTATTTACACCACTGTGTAATACTTCATTTTTTCCAGGAAGGCAGATACATTTAGACACACATGACAGTAAATGAAGTAAAATTAAAATTTTATTATAAATGACATTACTCTGTACACAGAGACTTGAGAGTCTCTCTTAGGAAAATGTATCTCGTTTGTTTGCTTTTGGGGAGGGCCATGGGCTTGAACTCAGGGCCTGGGAACTGTCAGGCTTTTTCACTCAAGGCTGATGCTCTACCACAAGTCACATCTCTATTTACAGCTGTTGGTGGATAACTGAAGATAAGACTCTTACTGACTTTTCTGCCTGAGTTGGCTTTGTGCCATGATCCTTAGATCTCAGCTTCCTGACCCATCTTGTATCCAGTGTAGTTATCTCTTTGTTGTATGTCCTTTAATGGAGGGATAAAAATCTAAAATTGGGCTGGGAATGTGCCTTAGTGACAGAGTGCCTGGCTAGCGTGCATCAAGACCTGGGTTCAAGTCCTCACCCCTACCACATAAACAGAAAAAGCTGTCAGTGGTAGAGTGCTAGCCTCAAGCAAAAGCAGTTCAGGGACAGTGCTCAGGCCCTGAGTACAAGCCCCAGGACTGGCCAAAAAAAAGTAGGAAAGCTGGCTTTGAGTACCAAATCTGAGCCTGATGACCCTGATGCTGTAGAGAGCACTCAGTACCACCAATCAACGGACAGCGAAACACTCAGCAAGGCAAGAAGGGGATAAGGTCTACACCGACCACAGCTCTTTGAGGCTTTATGGAGAAAAAGTAAATTCTCTTCATACAAATTTATGCCCAGAAACCAAATTAAATGAAAATTCACTTATTATTCTACTCATAGTGAAGTAATAATGTCTCAGACTGCTAAGACTCTTACAAGCCCAGAGACCAATAAAACAAAACAAAATCATATACTTCTGGAACTGTAAAGATGAAGTTGTAAAGAAAATGACCACTGGGCACTGGTAACTCAGGCCTATAACCCTAAAAATGCAGGAGGCTGAGACTTACAGGAGGATGAGATCTTAAGACTGCAGTTCCAAGAAAGCCCAAGAGACTCATCTCCAATCAACCATCAGAAAACAGGAAGTAGCACTAAGGCTAAAAGTAGTAGAGCACTAGTCTTAAGCAAAAGAGCTCAGGGACGGTATACAGGCCCTGAGTTCAAGAACCACAAACAACCAGAAAAAATAAAAAAAAGAAAGAAGAAAATGACCTCACCACCAAAGTCACATAAAGATCCTCTAGCTTTATATTCAAATCAGACCATCAAAGTCCTCAGCTATTGACATCATCAGAGAATATAAAACAAATGTTTAATTTAGTTACCAAAATCAAAGATTAGCTTGGCAAATATGAAGCTAAAAGTTATAAAGAAATGGTCAAGTAGATCTGAAAAAATTAAAAATGAGATAATGTAAAGTTCATGAAAAATCAACAGAGAAGAATTACAGCTACATGTAACAATATGAAAGCATTACAATGTTAAGGAAAAGTAGCAGAAGTAGCAGAAACCATCTTGCAAAATGCCTGTATCTATAAGTTTATTGTTGTAAGGATGCAAACAGACAAACTGGAAAGTTTGTAGTCTCCTGTGAATTGTGTCCTTCCTTCTCTTTAGAGTTAACTACTCTATTTACAGACTGTGCATATTCCTCTTATTTCCCAGTTAGTTAAACTTAACAGGTTAAGTATCCCTAATCTAAAAATCTAAAATCTGAAACACTGAGTGCTGACATGACACCTGGAAGGGAAAAATTCCACATCTCACTCCATGTAACAAACACCAAATTTATTGTACAAAATTAGCTTCAGGGGGTTGGGAGTGTGGCCTAGTGGTAGAGTGCTTGCCTAGCATGCACAAAGCCCTGGGTTCCATTCCTTGGTACCACATACACAGAAAAAGCCAAAAGTGGTGCTGTAGCTCAAGTGGTAGAGCTCTAACCTTGAGAAAGCTCAAGGACAGTGCCCAGGCCCTGAGTTCAAGCCACAGGACTGGGGACGAGGGGAATCAAATCTTCAGGCTATGTGTGCAAGATGTATATAGGCATAAATTAAATATAGAGCCCATCTTTAAGATATCTCACTATGAATACGCAAATGTTCTAAAATTTAAAAACCCCACACCCCAAATCTAATAAATTTGAGCATTTTTAGACAAGAATGTTTAACCACTACCACGCACAAAGTATTTGTTCCTATTAATAAAAGTACACTCAAAGAATAAGACAGACTGTAAACTATAAAGAAACCTAAAAAGCTCATTCACAATGAAGCATTTAAGACAAAGAGGTGAGTAGTCAAAAATTATAAAAAGCTCTAACACCCATTTAAATTCCCCTATAGTAACAAAGAAAAAAATATTCTAACATATGTTCTACATATTTGGAGAGACATACCAATTTTGCCAGAATCAAGAAATCAATCCAAGCAATCTTAGGTATACAGTACAAATAAAATGAAATGATCTTCAACATGAGCAGTGGCAAAGCCAGGTGTTGATGCCTGCTTCCTCCTCCTACTCCTATCGACTCAGGAGTCTGGGACCTGAGGACTGCAGTCGAAAGCCAGCCAGGAGGAAAGTTCTCATCTCCAATTATGTACCAAAAAAGCTGAAAGTAGAGCTGTGGCTCAAGTGGTAGGTAGCACTCTAGCCTTGAGCAAAAAAGCTCAGGGTCAACATTCAGATTCTGAGTTCAAGCCCTAGAATTAGCCCACCCCCAAAAAAAGAAAGAAAGAAAGAAAAAAAGATAATGGCTGGATGCTGTTGTTTCATGTCTGTATTCCTAAATAGTCAGGAGATTGAGATTTGAGGACTACAGTCTGAAGCCAGCTCAGGCAGCAAAACCTGTGAGATTGTTTCTGTATTTATTTATTTGGACAGTCTTGGGGCTTGAACTCAGGGTATGGGCACTGTCCCTGAGCTTCTTTTGCTCAAGGCTATCACTCTACACTTGAGTCAGAGTGCCACTTCTGGCTTTTTCTGTTTGCGTGGTACTGAGGAATAAAACCCAGGGCTTCATGCAAGCTAGGCAAGCACTGTACCATTAGGCCACATTTCCAGCCCCTAGATCCAATATTCAAAGTTGGGTGCTGGTAGCTGACACCTGCAATCCTAGCTATTCAGGAGGCTGAGACCCGAGGATCACAGTTCAAGGCCAGACTGGGTACTAAAGTCAGTGAGTCTCTTATCTTCAATTAGCCACTCAAAAACCAAGTGTCACTGTGGCTCAAGGGATAGGGCATTAGCCTTGAGGAAAGAACAAGGACAATGCTCAGGCCCTGAGTTCAAGTCCCATGACCAAAAATAACAAAATATCTTAGTCAGTCAGGTTTGGGGGCATTTATTCAGTCCCAGTTACTGGGGAGGGCAGGAAAATCATTACAGCACACAAGTTAAGATCAGTCTGGGCAGCATGAGATCAAAGGGGCACAATGAAAGGACATTTTTTCTTTTTTTTTGGTGTGGGGTAGGGGGATACTGAGATTTGAGTTCCGGGCCTACTAGGTTTGCTAGACTGGCACCCTACGACTTGAACCACTCCTCCAGCACTGCTTTGTGTTGGTTATATTTGGAGATGAAGTCCAGAGGATTTACTAGGGTAGGCCTTAGTCACCAATGCTCAGCAAGTGTTCTTTCTAGAAGAAATACATAGCCAGACAGAACTAAATGCTACAATGGATGAAGATACACATGATGAGAAATTCTAGGGAAAAAGTAGTGTAGGGTTAATATAAGAGTACAAAAGTAAAGTTAGATGATTAGAAGCACTCCAAACTGAAGTTTCTAAGGGACTAAACAACAGAACTCCAACACTTCCCGGGTATATGGATGGGCCCAGGAGTAGTGGAGACTATGGTGAATTGAAACATAGAGAAGTTGTAAACAGGAGGCTAGTAGACTTAAGAGATCTTTGAACCAGGCTAAGGCAATGAGACTTCATTCTGGGGAGGATAAGGGCTGTCAGGGGAAAAAAAAAGCAATCACCATACTAAAGATCTTAAAATTTTAAATCAAGATATATAGCCCCACCCCATAGATATAAAATAAATGGTCTTCCAAGACATGAGAAAGAGTGTCAATGTATGTGAAGTAATGCACCTTCTATCTGGTGAATATAATGTAACCCTCCTATTAATTACAATAAAAAATAAAATAAAATAAATGGTCTTTTTTTTTTTTGGCCAGTTGTGGGGTTTGAACTTAAGGCCTGAGCACTGTCCTTGGACTTTTCCTCAAGGCTAGAGCTCTACCCTTGAGCCACAGCACCACTTCTGGCTTTTTTCTATGTATGTGGTGCTGAGGAATCGAACCTGGGTCTTAATGCATAATAGGCAAGCAGTCTACCACTAGGCCAAACTCCCAGCCCAAATAAATGGCCTTTTTAAAAGCTTACAAGTCGCAACAGCTCACGCCTGTAATCCTAGCTACTCTGGATGCTGAGATCTGAGGATCAAGGTTCAAAGCCAGCCTGGGCACAAAAGGCCCTGAGACTCTTATCTTCAATTAACCTCTAGAAAATGGGAAGTGGGGCTTGACTTAAGGGTAGGGCGGTAGCCTTGAGCTGAAGAGCTCAGGAACAGTGTGCCCAGGCCAGAGTTCAAGCCCCATGACCCACAAAAAAAGTAATAATAAAAAGCTCATGAAGCAATTATATACCTTGTGAGCTGAAGACATCTCAGTATTACACTAAAAGCTAGGAACAGTCCGGATCTGCTGGCTCACACAATTCCTGCTACTGAGCAGGTTCAGATCCAGAGATCCTGGTTCCAAGTCCAGAAGATCCGATCTCCAAAACTACCAGCAAGAAGTCGCACTGAAGACCGGCTCCAGTGGTCCAGCGCCAGCCAGCAAACATTAAGCTAGCAAGGGGTGTGTGAGTTCAACAGCAGTGTGGGGGGACCCAAAGTGACTAGAGAGCGCGGACTTCCCACGGCGCAGGCCATCGCGGGTGGAAGCCCGCTCTCCCAGAGCCTTTCCCCGGAAGCTCAGCGGAGAAGGGCTCGAAATCCGCGAGTCCCATTTCCCAAGGGGCTGCGTGTGGTTCCAGAGGACGCAGGTTCCATCGAGGCCCCTGCGGCCGGGGAGGGCATTTTTAAGAGCGGCCCGCGGGGGCCGCGAGCGCGCGCCGCGTGCTCAGAACGTGCGAGGCCCGGGGTTCGGTCCCGGCGCCGAAAATAAACAAACCCCGGCCTCCCCGCCGCGGACGGGGCCGGCGCTGCGCGGAGGGGGAGCCCAGCACCCCGCCAACCCAGCCCCGCCGGCCCCCGGCGTCCCGGGCGGGCGCCCCGAGCGGGCCAGACGCCCCCCGCCGCCCCCCGGGCCCCGGCGGCTTTACACGTCCGCGATCGGGCCCCTCGCTCCGCAAGCCCCGCGCCCCACGTTTCGGAAACGCGGCCCAAACTTTGTTCCCGCCGCGACTCACCCGAGCGGGGCCCGCGCGCGGCCCGGCGGGCGCGGCTCGCCCGCAGCCTCTCCCGCGGGAAGGCCCGCCAGGGTCTCCACCGAGCCGGGGCCCCGCGGGGCCCGGCCGCCCCGCAGGCCGGGGAGCAGCCAGGGCTGCGATCCGCTCCGCGTCTCCGCCGCCATGTGCCTCCTTCCGCCGCGCAGCAGGTTATGTAACCACCGCCCCGCGCCTGAGCGAGCCGCACCGGCCGCCGCCCGCGCCCGGCCCCCGCCCGCGCCCGGCCCCCGCGCGCCCGGCCCGGCCCGGCCCGGCCTAGGCCCGGCCCCGCCCCGCCGCGCCGCGCCGCGCCGCGCGCCCCGGATCCCCGCCTACCTCGGCCCGCGGGGCCCGGCCGCCGCGTCCCGGAGGCTCGAGGAGACGCGCGCTGCGCCGCGCGGCCCGTCACCGCATCGCCCCGGAGACGCGGCCCGCCTCGCCGCGCCGCCCGCGGACGCCGCCCGCGGCCTCCCGGACACCCGCGGGACGCGGCTTGGGGCCGGAGCGCCGCTCAGCGGCGCCGATCCTCGCGGTTCCGCCCGCTCCGCCCGGGCCGCCGCGGCCCCGTCCGGCGCATTACCCCGGCGGACCCAGGGATACACACAGAGTCACTCACTCACACAGCCCGGAGGGAGGCAGGGAGGGAGGGCAGCCCGGGCAGCGGGAGGAGGAGCCCGGCCCGCGCGGCGGGGACTGCAGTTCTCGCGAGGCTTCCCGCTTCCGGCGCCGGCGCCGCGGGAATTTTCAAACTTCCCGTGTCTGAGCCCGGGGACCCACAGGAAGGTCGGGCGAGTCGGGAAGAGCATCTCGTTTGCATAAATTAACATATCCCACTCCCGCAGCCTGAGAAAGACTACGAGTCCCAGAGGGCCTTGCGCGGCGGGCGGCGGTCGTCACAGAGGCCCGACGCCGCCACCCGCCGACCCTCCTCGGAGGGCGGCCCGGCGCGCGCGCCCTTCGCGGCCGGCCGGGGCCGGGAGCGAGCTCGTCTCCTCTGCTCCTTGTCTGGAGCTGTCCCTCTGGACTCACGTCCTGGCGTGCTGCCTTCCCCGTGGAGCGGGTCCCGGAGCTGACGGAGCGGGAGCCGGGGTGGAACCGGGGTGGAGCCGAGTGGAGCCGGGGTGGAGCCGGGTGGAGCGCGGTGGAGCCGGGTGGAGCGCGGTGGAGCCGGGGTGGAGCCGGGTGGAGCCGGGGTGAAGCCGGGTGGAGCGCGGTGGAGCCGGGTGGAGCCGGGGTGGAGCCGGGTGGAGCGGGGTGGAGCGCGGTGAAGCCGGGGTGGAGCGCGGTGGAGCCGGGTGGAGCGCGGTGGAGCCGGGGTGGAGCCGGGGTGGAGCCGGGTGGAGCCGGGGTGAAGCCGGGTGGAGCGCGGTGGAGCCGGGTGGAGCCGGGGTGGAGCCGGGTGGAGCCGGGGTGGAGCGCGGTGGAGCCGGGTGGAGCCGGGGTGGAGCCGGGTGGAGCGCGTGTCTGACGCGCACTCGGCCCCTGATCCGTCCTCTGTCCAGCACAGAGCAGCCGCGGCCGGGCGAGCGCCCCGAGGAGGACAGCGCGTGGGGGCCTTGCGGGAACGGGGCTCTGTACCCCTGCCCTTGAGGACCACGCGGTCCCTCCACTTCCCTCCCGGGTGCCGGGGGGCGGGGGGCTGCGGGGGGCGGCGCGGCGAGGACGGGGGGGGGGGGGGGCGTTGGCCTACGCACTCCCGGCCCCGGTAAGCACACGTCTCCCAACCCACCATCCCTCGCCTGCGTGGACCATGGCAAAGCCTCCCTCCCCGCCAGACTCGCCAGGACGGTCCTCCCTGCGGACCCTGCGGCCCTTTGGACAAGGTCAGGTACACACCAGGTACACACCGCTCTCCCCATCCCGCTCACTCCTCCCACCCTCCTCTTTCTAGCCCTTCCCCCATCAGCCCCGCCGGAGCCTTGGTCACCCTTCCCTGGCCAAGTCTCCTGACTCCTGTGGAGTTCACTTTCTGCCCTGGGTTTATTCTGATGCCCTCATGACTCAGTTTCCTTTCACTCCTGAAGGCTGATTTCTGCCCCTGCCTCGTTCCACACGTGTGCTCTGCCATCCTTCGGAACCACGTTATGCCCAATTCCTGAGTGCTGCATGTGTTGGAAGTCAAAAGACATGAGTTTCCAACCCAAGAGTGCTCTTGTGAGCTGCAACATGAAACTTCAAGGGGCCTTTCTTAGGCTTCTCCTAAATCTGTTTAGAAAGGGAGACCAACTATAAGATTGCAGAATTCATCACACGTACGTTTATCAACTTTTCTCTAAAAATCTTGTAAAATTCAAGATGGTATATCACTTTTCCAGAATTTTTTTGCCCATTACCAGCATTTTGTTTTTGTTTTTTTTTTAGGGTGTGTGTGTGAGAGAGAGGGGGGCAGGGGGAGCCGGGAGCGGGGAGCCAGAGCGGAAGAAAGGTGTGGTGTGCCTAGAAGGACAGTTTCAAACTCAAGATCCTCCTGCTGTAGTTTCCTGAGTGCTGCCATTACAAATGTGAACCACCATCCAAGGACAGTGCTCAGATCATCAGCTCAAACCCAGGACTGGCAAAAAAAAAATAAAAGAGTCACAAATGTGAACCACCAAACCCAGTTCAACAAATAGGTTTTTGTATGATTGGCTTTAAAAGTAGATTTTTGTATTGGCTTTTGTTTGTTGTGCTAATACTGAGATTTGAATTCAAGGCTTGGGTGCTGTCCCTTAGCCTTTTCTGCCCAGGATGGCACTACCACTTGGGCCACAGCTCCAATTTCTGGCTTTTTGCTAGTTAATTGGAGATACAGATCTCAAGGGTTTTTCAGCAGGGGCTGACTTTGAAATACAATCTTCAAGCTTCAGCCCCCTCTGAGTAACTAGGATTACAGGAATGACCCACTAGGTGGCTGGTGAACTAACCCTACCTATACTATTTCATTTCCTTACAGGTTTTCTGAGAATTTTTTTTTTGAGGGGGGAGGTTGGTTGTGGGGCTTGAACTCTGGGCCTGGCCCTGTCCCTGAACTCTTTAGCTCAAGGCTACCACTCTATCACCTTGAGCCACAATACCACTTCCAGGTTTGTGGTGGTTAATTGAAGGTAGGAGTCTCACGGATCTCCATGCCCAGGCTGGCTCTGAACCATGATCCTCAGATCTCAGCCTCTGAGGTAGCTAGAATTGTAGGTGTGAGTCACTGGAGCCTGAGAATCATTTATTTACTCTCCTCCAAACTTGAATTACCTTCCTAGGCTCCTTTCCCTCTTACCTAAGTCTCTTTTCCTTTTTTCTTCTCTTCTCCCTTGAGAATTACACCCAGGACCTTACCAGTATTCTACTATTGAGCTTTACTCAAGATTTCTTTTTTTTTTTTTTTTGAGACTGAGTTACCCTAGGTAATTCAGGCTGACTTTGAACTCACTGTATGGTTCCCAGATGGTGGGATTACAGGCTAACTACCATTCCCTGCCTCTCACTGTCTAAATCTCCCTCGGGGGCCAGTCCAAGCTCTTTTTCCCTTCAACGTAAGCCCACATAAATCATTAAAAAACTTGCCTTGAAAATGTGTTAGATGTGTTTATTTTATGTTTCCCTTTTCACCTCTGACTCTTCATCCACCCACCATCTCCAGGCTACCCTGAGAGTGCAGACTGCCTCTCTTGAAATGCTTTCATCATGTATGCATTTTGATGATAGCAGGATTGAACTCAGGGCCTCCAAAAGCCTAGCTGCACATTACCCTACCAGAGTCACACACACTCCAGCCTGCTGAGGACTGTGGTCCTCCCACGTGCTTCCCTGTGTCCCTGGACATGACGGGCTCATGCCATTGTGCCCAGCCGTTGTGCTTCCCTGGAGCTGGGATGGCAGGTGGAACCCCTCTGCCCAAGCACTGATTGAAACAGAATCTCTTCAATGTCTATGTCCTGACTGGCCTGTCACTACCGTTCCCCATTCACCTTCTGAGCAGCTAGGATGACGGCATAAAGCCTTGCATCCAGCTCACACCTGCTTCTTTTCTTCTCCAGCCCCCTTTTTCTTTCCCTACACACACACACACACACACACACACACACACACACACACACACACACACATTCTCTCTCTCTCTCTCTCCCTCCCTCCCTCCCTCCCTCCCTCCCTCCCTCTCTCCCTTCTTTTTTTTTTTTTTCCCCAGTCCTGGGGCTTGAAATCTGGGCACTGTCCTTGAGCTCTACCACTTGAACCACAGCACCATTTCTGGCTTTTTCTATGTATGTGGTACCAAGGAATCAAACTCAGGGCCTCAGGCATGCACTCTACCACTAGGTCACACTCCTACCCACACCTGCATCTTTTCTAATTTTACTTTGTGCCGGGGCCAGCCGGCAGTGAACCAGGATTCCTGAAACAGGGGGCAGGGACTAGGAAAAAATAGAAGACAGACAACAGATGGGGTTCGGGAGGACTACAGCCCAAGTCAGCCGCCCAAGAAGGCTGTGAGCGCAAGACTGCAGCCTCGTTTATTTCCAAATCAAGGCTTATATACTTTCCTTGAAGCCAGGGTACTGCCAGGGGTTACATTCAGATGGTCAGTCAGGGCACTGCCAGGGGTTACATTCAGATGGTCAGTCAGGGCACTGCCAGGGGTTACATTCAGATGGTCAGTCAGGGCACTGCCAGGGGTTACATTCAGATGGTCAGTCAGGGCACTGCCAGGGGTTACATTCAGATGGTCAGTCAGGGCACTGCCAGGGGTTACATTCAGATGGTCAGTCAGGGCACTGCCAGGGGTTACATTCAGATGGTCAGTCAGGGAACTGCCAGGGGTTACATTCAGATGGTCAGTCAGGGCACTGCCAGGGGTTACATTCAGATGGTCAGTCAGGGAACTGCCAGGGGTTACATTCAGATGGTCAATCAGGGCACTGCCAGGGGTTACATTCAGATGGTCAGTCAGGGCACTGCCAGGGGTTACATTCAGATGGTCAATCTCAGATCAGTTAAACCAGGGCACTGCCAGGGGTTACATTCAGATGGTCAATCAGGGCACTGCCAGGGGTTACATTCAGATGGTCAGTCAGGGCACTGCCAGGGGTTACATTCAGATGGTCAGTCAGGGCACTGCCAGGGGTTACATTCAGATGGTCAGTCAGGGCACTGCCAGGGGTTACATTCAGATGGTCAGTCAGGGCACTGCCAGGGGTTACATTCAGATGGTCAGTCAGGGCACTGCCAGGGGTTACATTCAGATGGTCAATCAGGGCACTGCCAGGGGTTACATTCAGATGGTCAATCAGGGCACTGCCAGGGGTTACATTCAGATGGTCAATCAGGGCACTGCCAGGGGTTACATTCAGATGGTCAATCAGGGAACTGCCAGGGGTTACATTCAGATGGTCAATCAGGGAACTGCCAGGGGTTACATTCAGATGGTCAGTCAGGGCACTGCCAGGGGTTACATTCAGATGGTCAGTCAGGGCACTGCCAGGGGTTACATTCAGATGGTCAATCTCAGATCAGTTAAACCAGGGCACTGCCAGGGGTTACATTCAGATGGTCAATCAGGGAACTGCCAGGGGTTACATTCAGATGGTCAATCAGGGCACTGCCAGGGGTTACATTCAGATGGTAAATCTCAGATCAGTTAAGCAGGACAAGGCCAAAAAACAGTAAAGCAATAAATCAAAGAGATGAGAAAGTTCACAGTACAGACAATGTAGCTTCAGAAGTTCCTAGGCATGGCACCAGCTCGCTTCTCAGTGAGGTTATCTTACTCTGATGTGCAGATTCAAGGGGCAGCCTGGCTCCACACTCTGGCTCCCAACAACTTTGCAAACTGAATTTCTAACTTAAGGCTTTCTTTCACCTTTTTCTATTCCAATCATTTCCCTAAGCACATACCAGATAAATGAAAAAAAAATTGCATTTCACTTGCAATTTTTGCGGATAGACTGATTAAAATTAAGCATTCACTTTACTTCACTGGGTTTTTTTTTGCGCTTTTTTTTGGGGGGGGGGGCAGTCCTGGAACTTGAACTTGGGGCCTGAGCACTGTCCTTAGGTGGAGCTCTACCACTTGAGCCACAGCACTACTTCTATCTTTTTCTATATATGTGGTACCAAGGGATTGAACCCGGGTCTTCGTGCATGTTAGGCAAGCAAGCACTCTACCACTAGGCCAAATTCCTGGCCCTACTTCACTGCCTTTAACATACTTGGACCTCTCTTAACTTGCTTTCCGGTAGTGTTTTACAATTGGTGAACATCTTGGCTTATCAGTACTAAAGTACAGAATAGGGGCCAGGAGTTTGGCCTAGTGGTAGAGTGCTTGCCTAGCATGCACGAATACCCGGGTTCGATTCCTCGTATCACATACATAAAAGCTGAAAGTGGTGCTGAGGCTCAAGTGGTAGAGCTCTAGCCTTGAGAAAGTCCAAGGACAGTGCTCAGGCCCTGAGCCCAAGACTGGTAAGACAAAAAACAAAGTACACAGAATAGGCTTCAGTAGACATATCTGTAAAGCTTTCTCTCATTGGAGGAAGCATAGTATAATAAGAATGTGACCATTGGGGGCCACACAAATGGATTTAATGCATTTTACTGCTTCTAGCAATGAAAATTAAATGGATTACTTCACTGTTAGCCAGCTTTCTCAGTTAAAACCAAAAGATAACATTGTACTTCCTTTACAGGGTTGCTACAGAGATTTAAGGACAAGGTATGCTTAGCTCAAAACTGCATTTTGTTTTTCACTTATATGGTCATTAAGTTACCATATATTGGTAGAAGACCTAGAAAATGGTAATAGCTAGTACAGACACTCATGCTTCTATTTGGAGTGAGGTTCCCTCTGCCCCAAGACAGTATTTTAATTCTAATCGACTTTATGGGAGTGATTGACAGCCATCTGATTTCAGAAAATTTAAAACTGCTGTTTGGTAGTGTGAATTAGATCTCCATTAGTTTTGCAGAGTAACAGGGAAAATGTTATTTACCAACAATGAGGAGAGTCAGGTGCTAGTGACTCACACTTATAACCTTAGCTACTCAGGAGGATGAAGTCTGAAAATGATAGTTAAAGCCAACTTTGGCAGGAAAGCCTATGAGACACTATCTCCAATTAACCACTAAAAGCCGGAAGTGGAGCTGTGACTCAAGTGGTAGAGTGCAAGCTGTGAGGGCAAAAGCTAAGGAACAGTGCCCAGATCCTGAGTTCAAGCTCCAGTAGTCACATACACACACACACACACACAAATAAAAAGCTGATCTGGCTGAAATGGAGATAATTGTATTTGTCCTAACAGCTACATTTTCATTTTTTGTAGAGATTGTTGGTTACAGCAAGTGGTTTCTACCCTTGGTTCCTTCAGTTGACAATAAACCTGGGTGCCTGAAGAGTTTTGATTCTTTTCCATCTACTACATTGCCAGTGATAGCATAGTCAGTTGCATAAAGTAAGTCTGAAATAGCTTTAATGAATAAATACCAGTTTCATCACCATCCAAAGCAAAATAAACAATTTGAGATTAAGACGAAGTTGGAGATGTGGCTCAGTAGAGCAGCTGCCAATGAGTAAAAGCAGCAGGCACCCAATTCAAATTTTGGTCTGAGACAAAAAGATAAAATATATTAAGAGATCTTAGAGACATTGTAGGCCAAACACATGATCACATGATTTGACCCAAATACTGTGGAAGAAGCATTATTTGTGTTGGTTAAAAAGTGGACATTTGAGCTGGAAGTTTGGCCTAGTGGTTAAAGTGCTTGCCTAGTATGCACGAAGACCCGGGTTCAATTCCTTGGTACCACATACTTAGAAAAAGCCAGAAGTGGTGCTGAGGCTCAAGTGGTAGAGCTCTAGCCTTGAGAAAGTCCAAGGACACTGCTCAGGCCCTGAGCTCAAGCCCAGGACTGGCAAAAAAAAAAAAAAGTGGACATTACAGAAGAAGCAAAACTTTGTCCTGCTTAGGGTCCTTACCTGGGCCTGCGAATTTATTTGCCACAAGAAAGAGCTATAGGAGGGGACCATACTGATGTTAAAAGTCATGTGGGTTTGCATTTCCTCATGCAAAACCCAAATCCATATATGGTAGGTTGAACAATGAGTAGTGATGGTGGCAATGGAAATAAAATGTATCGAGAGGTTAATTGGAGATAAGAATCTCAGGTCCTTTTGTGCTGGAGCTGGCTTTGAAACCTTGATCCTCAGATCTCAGCCTCCTGAGTAATTAGGATTACATAGGCGTGAGCCACTGCTCCTAGCCCTCCTCTTTCTTTCTTTCTTTCTTTCTTTCTTTCTTTCTTTCTTTCTTTCTTTCTTTCTTTCTTTCTTTTTTTTGCCAGTCCTGGGTTTGGGCTCAGGGCATGAGCACTTCCTTGGACTTTCTCAGGGCTAGAGCTCTACCACTTGAGCCATTGCACCACTTCTGTCTTTTTTCTATGTATGTGGTACCAAGAAATCGAACCTGGGTCCTCATGCATGCTAGGCGAGCATTCTACCACTAGGCTATGTTTTTAAACATAGCTTTCAGTTGGACCCAGGATCCACCCCGCCATGAGTGCGTTTTCATGTTGAGTCTTTAGTTCCACACTCACAATTTGCCTTCCATCCTTGTGTTAGAGGTCATGTGATACTTATGTGATTGTCATGTTTCTTTTTTTTTTTTTTCCGGTCTTGGGCTTGAACTCTGGGCCTGGGCCTGGGTGTTGTCCCTGAGCTCTTCAGCTCAAGGCTTCCACTGTACCCCTGGAGTCACAGTACCACTTCCGGTTTTCTAGTGATTGCTTGGAGGTAAGAGTCTCACAGAGTTTAGTGCCCGGGCTGGCTTTGAACCTTGATCCTCAGATCTCAGCCTCCTGAGTAGCTAGGATGACAGGCGTGAGCCACGGTACCTGGCTCCTGAACTTACTTTAATCCTGTTGAATTCCCACATCCTATATTAGCTATGGCATTTATGTTGCTTTAGGTTTCCAGAACAATTAAAAATTTTAGAACAATATCTCTACATGATTTAAATTGTAAACTGTGGGAGGGGAATTGTATTTCACTTTGTTTTTATCTTTTTGAGGTTTTATCCTTCATAGGTTCCCCCCGCCTTTTTTTTATTAAAGAATCTATTAACGTTGATTTTTACGTCATATTTTAAATGACAGGTTTAACAAACAAGTGTTCAAGAAGGGAATCTCTATTTACAATCACTGGGACTTAGTATTTAGAACTTAGTTACAATTAGGCTAAGGGTTTGTATGTCATAGAAACATATTAATTTATGAAATAAAACATTGTGTCTATAGAGTCATAGGTTTTTATGTCTATATAGTTATGTTTATATTTCCATTACCATGTCCATAGCATTAGGTATGCAGATATTGAGTCCTCGCTCTTGTACTCTTTGGATTTAATAGCCACATATTAAGGAGACCATGCGCCTTTTGTTCCTTAGGTCTTGACTTGTCTCACTCAACATGATTTGTTCTAGATTCATCCACTTCCCTGCGAATGCCATTATTTTATCTGGTCTGTTGGCTATGTAGAATTCCATATGTAGAATATACCACATTTTCTGTATCCATTCATCTGCAGTAGGTCATCTGGATTGTTTCCATCGCCTGGCTATTGTGAATAGTGCAGAGATGAACATAGCTGAGCAGGTGTCCTTATCACATCTTGGGTTATGATGTTCAGGGTAGATGCCCAGAAGTGGTACAGTGGAATCGTAGGGAAGGTCAGTTTTCAGTTCTTTAAGAAACCTCCACACTGCTTTCCAGAGTGGCTGAACTAGTCTACATTCCCACCAGCAGTGTAGTAGGGTTCCTTTTTCTCCACAACACCGCCAGCAATTGTCATTGTCTGAGTTCAAAATCTTGGCCATTCTTGTTGGGGTAAGGTGGTATCTTAGGGTTGTTTTTATTTGCATTTCTTTTATGACCATAGATGATGAACATTTTCTCATATGCTTTTCTGCCATTTTAATCTCTTCTTCTGATAAGTCTCTCTTTAGTTCCCTTGCCCATTTAGTCCTGGGGCTTGAACTCAGGGCCTGAGCACTGTCTTTGGACACTTTTTGATCAATGCTAGTGCTCTATCATTTAAAGCACAATGCCACTTCTGGCTTTTTTTGTGTGTATGTGGTACCAAGTAATGGAACCCAGGGTTTCGTGCATGTTAGGCAAGCACTCTAATATTAGGCTAACACTAGTCCCAGCCATCCTCTCTATTTTTTTTTTTTTGCCAGTCCTGGGCTTGGGCTCAGGGCCTGATCACTGTCCCTGGATTTTCTCAAGGCTAGAGCTCTACCCCTTGAGCCACAGCACCACTTCTGGCTTTTTGCTATGTATGTGGTACTGAGGAATCGAACCCTGGTCTTCGTGCGTGCTAGGCAAGCACTCTACCAGTAGGCCAAACTCCTGGTCCATCCTCTCTATTTTGTAAAAACTAATTTTCCGTTAGATTTGTTGAGTTAGGGAGCAGTATGGATGACATGGTATCAATTTTTCTTAATGTTTGTGAAAATTGAAATAAGTTGTTAACTAGAATGATCTAAATTAGAACCAACAATAAACAGATTAGAATCCCATATATCCTTGATGCCTCTTCTCCTGAAAATAGTTAATGTAGAAGGTCTTGAAAGTTTAGACATTATTTCCCAATAGATCACATAGTTCCTGTGTAGTGAAGCAGTAAAGAACTTTAATGAAACATAATTACAAATGGAAAGTTCTAAATCTTGGTCTTAAGGTAGGAAAGTGTGTGTTGTCGGGGGGGGGGGGGGGGGGGGGGGAGGGGGGGTGGTCATGGTGGTGGTGGATTTGTTTTTGCTTTTTATTTTTTGTCTAGTCCTGGGATTTGAACTCAGGGCTTGGGCACTGTCTTTTGACTTTTATCCTCAAGGCTAGAGCTCTACCACCTGAGCCACAGCACTCTACCCCTAGACTATGCTCCTAGCTCTCAGTTTTTCATCATTAGCTCATTCATCAAATTTTGTGAGGGAGGAGGTACATGGTGTTGGGATAGAACCCAGAGCTTAAGCATATCAGGTCTGTGCTGTGTACTACTGAGTTAGATGTTCTGCTCTTTTTTTTTTTTTTTTTTTTTTTGCCAGTCCTGGGCTTGAGCTCAGGGCCTGAGCACTGTCCTTGGACTTTCTCAAGGCTAGAGCTCTACCACTTGAGCCTCAGCACCACTTCTGGCTTTTTTCTATGTATGTGGTACCAAGGAATCGAACCCGGGTCTTCATGCATGCTAGGCAAGCACTTGAACCACTACGCCAAACTCCCGGCCCATGTTCTGCTCTTTTAAAGAATTATTTTCTTGAGCCAGGAGCGTGGTTTCCTGGTAGAGTGCTAGCCTAGCTTACATGGAGCCCTGGGTTCAATTCCTGGGTGCCACATACACAGGAAAAGCCAGAAGTGGTGCTGTGGCTCAAGTGGTAGAGTGCTTGCCTTGGGAAAGCCCAAGGACAGTGCTCAGGCCCTGAGTTCAAGGCCCAGGACTGGCAAAAAAAAAATGATGTGTGAAAAACAACTTTGACATCCAGATGATTGCAAGTAGAGTCCTTAAGAATCAAGAGCATTTTGTGAAGGTATGTAACTAGAATAATTTCTCTCCTTTGGTGTTTTTGGATCCCATTTCCTGGAAAGGAGGAGATTTTAGTATCTCCTAATTTCCTGCTGCCTTCTTTACTCCCTATACCATCAGAGGTCACAGTCAGACAATGCTGCAGGGTCATCCCTGCCAGCTATAACTTAAACTCAGCATTCATCCGAGACTTTCTGTGAATATATGAACTGCTTTGGGAACCAACATAATTGAAACATGAAAAGCACTAGAATTGGATGAAAAAGATGTATAACTGAATTGTAATTATAATTTCTTTGTTATCTGTGCATCCATGAATAAAGACCTCCAACTACTTTCCTTATCTGTCGTAAGGATTATATATGAAAACATGGAAAAATGACTTACTACCAAATATTTGCTATCATCTGAGTAATTTAAATTATTCAGAACAGGGTAAGAGAAGGTGAGAGGATGGGTGATAGTGTCCAAAAAGAAATGTACTCTTTACCTGACTTATGTTACCATAGCCTCCTCTACATCATCTTTATAATAGCAATTTAAAAAAGAGAGAGAACAGGGGGACTTAGTGCAGTGACTCACCTGGAGGATAAGACAGGAAGATTGTTTCAAGCTCGCCTCGCCTACAAAAAGAGACCCCTCTCACAAAAATAAAGAGTTGAGTGCTTGTCTAGCATGCATGAAGACCCAGGTTCAATTCCTCCTCACCACATACATAGAAAAAACCTGGAAGTGGTGCTGTGGCTCAAAGTGGTAGAGCTATAGCCTTGAGAAAGCCTGAGGACAGTGCTCAGGCCCCTGAGTTCAAGCCCCAGGACTGGCAAAAAAAATAAAAAGAACTGGGAGCTGAGGGTATAGTCCAGTGATAGAGTTCTTATCTAACATGCATGAAGATGTCAGTTCAATTCTCAGCACTATTTAGGGGAAAAAAAATAGTAAGAAAGTATGTGCCTGTGATTCATGCCTATAATACTAGCTACTCAGGATGCTGAGATCTGAGGATGTAGGAAACGGTGAGATTCTTATCTCCAATTAACTAGAAAAAGAAGTGGAGCTGTGGTTCAAGTGATAGAGCATCAAGTTTAAGTGAAAAAGCTAAGGCTCTTGAGTTCAACCCCAGTTATGGACATACACATATACATAAAGAAAGAATAATGTGTGATGTCCTGGAATACATTTCTCAGTTGCTTTGGATGAATTGTTTCATAAATGTCATGCTATTTACCATCACTGTTTAGCACAAAAACTAATTAGAAGTGGCACTGTGCCTCAAGTGGTAGAGTGGTAGCCTTGAGCTGAGAAGCTCAGGGACAGTGCCCAGGCCCAGAGTTCAAGACCCATGACTGACCAAAAAAACCCAAAAAACTAATTAATGAATTAATTGATTTTGTAAAGCAGGGATTAAAACTAGGACTTTGGGGGCCAGAAGTTTGGTCTAGTGGTAGAGTGCTTGCCTAGCATGCATGAAGACCAGGGTTCAATTCCTGGGTACCACATACATAGAAAATAGCTGGAAGTGGTCCTATGGCTCAAGTGATAGAGCTCTAGCCTTGAGAAAATCCAAGGACAGTGCTCATGCCCTGAGTTCAAACCCCACGACTGGTCAAAAACAAAAAAAAAAAAAACCTCGGACTTTGTACATATTAGCCAAGTGCTCTATCACAGAACTATATCCTCAGTCTTGTAATTTTTCTAAGGTACTGGTTGTTTTCTGTCTCTCCTCTACTTGCTCCTCTTCCTTCTCCTCCTTGAAAGTGGTTTGTCCAGATGTTCTAGAACTCCTACCTTAGATCCTATGTATCTGAGATTGCAAGAATGTGTCACAGTACATAGTTTGATCATTGATTTTGAATTTTAGTCCATCTAAATTATAGATCATTGAATTATCTAATCCAGTTTTTTTTTCCTGCCAGTCCTGGGCTTGGGCTCAGGGCCTGAGCACTGTCCTTGGGCTTTCTCAAGGCTAGCGCTCTACCACTTGAGCCACAGCAGGGGAATTGAACCTAGGGCTTCGTGCATGCTAGGCAACCATGCTACCACTAGGTCATGCTTCCAGCCCCCATCCAGTTTGTTTTAATGATAAGATTTTTATTTAATTTTTGGCATACCAAGGCAGACAACTAACAGTGTTCCTAAGGTTCTGAGATTCTGTCTCACTTTATTCTCTAGAGGAAAATAAATTACCCTTTTGCCACAATTGCAAACAAAATAAATATAACATTGTTCTTCCCATTTAAAACTACAAACGAGTAATTAGACAGGAAACAAAACACAGTGTAGATGCAAAAAAGAAGAAACTAAACATTCCCAACTTAATGAACCAGAATCTGACAGTGCTGTATAATTGCTGCTATTATCTGTTGTACCAGCTCCAAGTTCCAAGGGTACTCTACACAAAGGAAGCTAATAACAATGCTACCATTTGCATAGCTGAGAATTTTACTGCCTTGAAACAGGAAAGAGAAAAGAGTCCATTGCAGCACCTTTCATATTGTTTTCAAATTACTTTTATTTTCTTTTGAGTTAGGGTCTTACCATGTAGCCTAGGCTGGCCTTGAGCTCATGGTCCTCCTCCCTCAGCCATCCCAATTATTTATAAATTCTTTTCCTGTAAACCCAGCTACTTGAGTGGCAGATATTAGGCAATCCTACTTAGAGGTCCGATCAGGCACAAAAATGTGCAGGGGACTCATCTACCAGTGGCTGGAAAGCGGGCAGAGTGCCTGTCACCCTCCACTGGAAAGCTCAGTGATGACTGTGCCGAGGGCTTTATTGAAGCAGACAAATCTATTATCTTTTCCTCAAAAAACTTGTGAAATACCTTGTATATATTTGTTCAGTTTTTTTTTAGTGATTGAATGCATTTTTTCATCTAGTCAGAAAACAAGGTAGAAGAAACATGAAACTCTCTGCAGTATGTATTAGAAATAGTTTTTCTAAGAGCTGTGAAGGTTTTGTTTCGTTACAGGGATTGATGGGACTCAAACCCAGGGACTCCACACCATTGTTCTACCACTTAGCTACACCTCCTACCCAAGAATAATGTTTTGGTTTTCAACTCAGGGCTGGGTTGGACCTGTAGAGATCACCTCTCCAGTCATGAAATCCAAACACATATTCAAGCAGAGTTTTGTCAGTCTCTTGAAAGCAACCCAAGGTTCTCACTGCATAGCTCCTGGGGATGAGGCTTAAGGTGATAAGGTTTCAGATTGAGCTTTGTTTACTTTGTAAGTCTTCCTGTTTACTGCCACCATCAAATTCTGGGTGTCCTGAAAAGATTATTTATTCAGCCATTACTGAGACTTGAACTCAGGTTTGTGAACATTGTTTTTTTTTTTCCTTATGCTGCTACAGCTCCACTTCTTTCCCTAGTCAATTGGTGATAAGAATCTCACAGTTTCTTCCATCCTTAGAGCTGGCCTCTAACCTACTGTACACCCCAGGCTGGCCTTCACCATGCCTGGCCTACATATATGTGACACTGAAGGTTTGTGTTAGAAGAAGATATAACCCCTCTATCTCTCACCTCAGCTTCCATGTTGTCAGGACACCTGACCACACAGGGATCTAGTGAGGACATTTGGACCAACAGGAGCAAAAGGCTACAGCTGTTGTATCAAGTGAGTGAATGATTCCAGCCTCCATGTTTAGAATCTTCTGGTTGACATTCTTGAAAACGTGGGTCCGGATCCTTTCTATGCTTAATCTGAATTTCTGTGGAAGCAGTGAGTGATACTACATGGCAAAGTGCATGGATATTGTGCTTCTGACCACCACATTTTGAGTTAATTTGTCATGCAGCCGTAGTAACAGGTAGGGACAGTGAAATTCTTTCAGGTAGATTTGTTGTTGATATAGGAAACTATCACTCACCAAGGCAAAAAAAATCGAAATATATTGTAAGGATCACTATTTTCTACAGCCACCAACTAATCAGGTAATTTTTCTGCCAAAACCTGTTTTTGTTTTGCTTGGTTTTGGCAGGACTGGGGTTTGATCTCAGGCTACCTAGTACTTGCTGTGCTAGTGGCCCACTACTTGAGTAACACCTCCAGCCGAGAAAGATGCACTTAAGTTTTGAAAAGGAATCTTTCTCTCTCTATCAGAAACACGCATGTATTTATTATCCCTTAGCTTTATAACAACTGTAACCGTTTCCATGTGCTGCTCAGATACCTTGGAGGTGGTTGTCTTGAAAGTTTCACCTCACTTTTATCCTTGTAAGTTCATCAGTCTAGTTTTTATGAGGTATTCTTTAAGATAGATTGAACCGAAAGACTCAGTTTTGAACAGTCTTGTCTATCTTCCTTTAATCAGAACAAAAGTTCAATTTTCATGGAGATTTTAGTTGCAACCATTGCCTTTTCTGTTAGATTTTATGTATTTTGTCATGTCATTGTTTAAGCAGGCATAATCGTATTGTAATACTTCCTCATTTCTGTTTGGAGAATTGTAAACACATCTGCAGAGGGGGACCCATAGCTATATTTAAAATACTGACATATTCAGAATGAACAGCTCTACCAGCCTAAGAATTTCCAGGATCCTAGATGCATTTTGGGGGGGGGATTGGTTGTGGGGCTTGAACTCTGGGTGCTGTCTCTGAGTTCTTCAACTCAAGACTAGTGCTCTACCATGCTGAGCCACAGTGCCACTTCCAATTTTCTGGTGGTTCATTGGAGATAAGAGTCTCACAAAATTTCATGCCCAGGTTGGCTTTGAACCGCTGTCTTCAGATCTCAGCCTCCTGAATAGCTAGGATTACAGGCATGAGCCACTGGTGCCCAGCTCCTAGATGTACTTAGTAAGGTGTCATGATAATGGTGGCTTAAGGGCTTGAACTCTGGGGCCTGGGCACTGTCCCTAAGCTCTTCTGCTCAAGTCTACCACCCTATCCCTGAGCCACAGCCCCACTTCCTGTTTCCTAGGGATTTATTGGAGATAAGAGTCTCATGGTCTTTTGTACTGGCTTCCTTTGAACCTCCATCCTCAGATCTCAGCCTCTTGAGTAGCTAGGATTACAGGCGTGAGCCACCACTCTAGGCCTGGATTCATCTTTATTATCACAATTAAAACTTATGTAGGCAAGGTGGCTCACACGCCTTTAATCCTAGCTACTCCAGAGGTTGAGATCTGAGGATGGAAGTTCAAAACCAGCCTGGGCACTAAAGACCATGAGACTCTTATCTCCAATTAATCCCTAGGAAATAGGAAGTGGGGCTGTGGCTCATGGGGTAGGGTGGTAGCCTTGAGCTGAAGAGCTCAGGGACAGCACCCAGACCCCCAGGCCGAGTTCAAGCCACAAGACCCTCCCCCCTGCAAAAAATAAAAGTGTGAGACTTTTCAGTTAACTTCTAGAAAACAGGAAGTGGGGCTGTGGTTCAAGGGTAAGGTGGTAGTGAGGAGCTAAAAACACCCCCCATTCTGAGGCAGTAACCATCTTGCTGTTTATATAAACTAGGAGTGACCCAAAAGCGCACATAAATTAAAGCAACAGAATTGTGGTGCCCATAAGTCCCAGGAACTGACCTGTCTGTTAAAATTAATCAGAACGCGCATAAATTCCAGGGATGGCGTTTGTTTTCTAAGCCATAAAACTACCCTCAGACAGCTAATTAGGACTCTACTGGCATGGGAACCTCCAATCACCCTGGAATGTCCCTAACCCCAACCTTATCTTACTCAGACACCTAGTTGCTGTAAATCTGTGGTCTTTGCTTTTAAAAGCCCTGTAAAATGTCAGCTCGGGACTTCCTCCTAAGCTCCACTGTGTTGGCGGGGTGTAGGACAGAGGCCCGAGCTGTAGCTCGCCTGAAGAAAGCCTTGCTTTTGCATTTTGGAAAGTCTGACTCTCGGTGGACTTCTTGGTGGTCTTCTCATGACTTGGGCATTACAGTAGCCATGAGCTGAAGAGCTCAGAGACAACACCCAGGCCCTGGAGATCAAGCCCCATGACCCACACACAAAAAACAAAGCCAAAAAACCTTACATATGGGGCCCGGAGTGTAGCCTAGTGGTAGAGTGCTTGCCTAGCATGCACGAAGCCCTGGGTTCCATTCCTTGGTACCACATAAATAGAGAAAGCTGGAAATGGCACTATGGCTCAAGTGGCAGAGCACTAGTCTTGAGAAAAATTTGTCCAAGGACAATGCCCAGACCCTGAATTCAAGCCCCAGGGCTGGCAAAAGAAAGAAACAAACAGCAACAAAAAAACCATATATGGCATTCTTATAACTTGGTATAACACTTGGTTAGAAGTTATATGGGCATTTATAGCCACCTCCAGATGTCCTAGCCTATAATGATCTGTGCATTCATCCTGTCACTAATTTAAATTGCTACTTATTATGTAGCATATGCACATAGGATTTTTTGTGTGTGTGTGGGTCATGGGGCTTGAACTCTGGGCTTGGGTGCTGTTCTTGAGCTCTTCAGCTCAAGGTCACTGCCCTACCCCTGGAGCCACAGCCCCACTTCCTGTTTTCTAGTGATGAATTAGAGATATGAGTCTTATGTTGGCTTTGAACTATGACCCTCAGATCTCAGCGTCTTGAGTAGCTAGGATTACAGGAGTAAGCCACCACGCTGGGCATATACGATCTTAACAACGGCTTTTAAATAAGTACTCTGTCTTAACAAAATGCTTGCCTTTTATTCTAGACTCCATATTACCATTTCCTACTCCAGAACACAGGACCATTGCTCTATAAGCTGCTGTGTCCAAATGAGTTACATTTCAGTAGCTGTCCCATGCTCTCTAGAAAGACTTTCCCTTCCTCCATGAGCTTAGGGACTCTTCCCAGGATATCTGCCTTGATTCCATAAGTCCACATTCTCCCCTCCTTACCTCTTTTTGTAGCCCCTTTGCTTTAGACCCAGTTGTCATGCTCATACTCCCATTCTGCTTCTGTGCTGAGGCCCTTTGTCCTGAAATCTGCCCAACCCCTTCGCCAAACCCATCCCCAGTGATGACTGTCAGACAGCTTAGACATCATGTACTGTAACCGCCTTCCCTACTGCTCACGGAAGGGGAAAACTTGACAAATGGGAGGTACGGAGCAGAGCCACTTCTTCAGTGTCTAGCACCATGCTTTGTGGAAGCGTTGGTGGTCATGGTGGAGGGGGGTTGTTGCAATACCTGTTGCTGGTACTTTAAAAGCTGGGATGCATAGACCTTCTCCTCAGAAAACCCAGGCATAATTTCCTCCTCTGGCGACTTCATAGTGGAGGGAAGGCAGGGCAAGAAACCACAAACTTTCAAGCAGTGTGAACAGGCTTGGCCTTTCATACGGAAGGGAAGCTGCTGGCCACAGTAACTAGGTCACACTTCCTGCTGCTTGCTGTGGTGACCAAGGATGGATGGCTGAGGTTTTGTGCCCTGTCCTCTCTAGGTCCTTACAGCCCAGTGCCAGGAAGATGACCGTCAAGCCTGTGGGACTGTTTTCCCTCCGTGAATGGGGAATAGGACCAACTCTGTCAAGGCCCAACCTTGAAATCTGATTGTCATTGTAGACTCGTGCTCTGCCTCATACCTCACAACCAACTTGCTTTCCACGTTGAAGATTTTACTTCATAGTGTTTCTGAAATCCATCTCTTCTTTCAATTCTGGTCACTAACCTAATTAAGGTTCCCATTGTTGGTTATTAGCATTATTCAATTAGAGCCAACTGTTTTGTTTGTGGTCCTATCACCTCTACACAATGACTTTGGCTCCCTTGCTTGCTTGCCAGTATCAGGGCCTCAGCTCAGGACCTTTTGTTCTTGCTCTGCTTTCATGCTCATGGCTGATGCATTACTACTCGAGAGTTATCTTTTTTTTTTTTTTTTTTTGCCAGTACAGGGGCTTGAACTCAGGATCTGGACACTGTTCTTGAGGTTCTTTTGCCCAAGGCTAGCACTCTATCACTTGATTAACAGTGCCATTTCCAGCTTTTTCTGTTTATGTGTTGCTGAGGAATGTTCATACATGCTAAGCAAGCATTCTACCACTAAGCCACATTTCCAGCCCTTGAGCTATCTTTTTCTTTTTTTTTTTTTTTTTTGCCAGTCCTAGGCTTGAGCTCAGGGCCTGAGCATTGTCCTTGGACTTTCTCAAGGCTGGAGCTCTACCACTTGAGCCTCAGCACCACTTCTGGCTTTTTTCTATGTATGTGGTACCGAGGAATCGAACCAGGTCTTCGTGCATGCTAGGCAAGCACTTTAACCACTAGGCCAAACTCCCGGCCCTAGAGCTATCTTTCTAAATCACTAATATGATCAAGTGTCACACCCAGTCCCCTCTTCCCATCTTAACACACCTACAGGCCTTTAGATTGAAGTTTGCCTCCTGGCCCATCATTGCCAGGCCCTATTTCCAAGTCCTTCCTTCTACCTCTGTCCATCTGATCTCCATTTCCTAATGATCTATTCTGTTTCCCCTTTGTGCTTTTCCATGCTATTCCTTCATCCTGACATGGCCATTCTACAGTAACTCTCAGCCTCTTACCACTACCTCAGCCCTTACTTATTCATGAAATATTGACCCAAACTTGTGTGTCAGCCACTATTACTAGGTACTAGGACCTGACTGCAGATGTACAGCTGCCATCTAGTGGTGGATTGTGGTGGGAGTAGGCAGATAATGAACAAAGTAAGTAAATCTTGTGCTAACTAGTAAGGGGTAAATAAGTATTAAGAAAAAAGCGGAGTTGGGCGCTGGTGGTTCAGATCTATAATCCTCGCTACTCAGGAGGCTGAGATCTGAGGATCACAGTTTAGAGCCAGCCTGCACATGAGATTCTTATCTCCAGGTAACCACAAGGAAAACTGGAAGTGGTGTGGTGGCTCAAGTAGTAGAGTGCTAGCCTTGAGCTTAAGAGTAAGGGACGGTGCCCAGGCCCAGAGTTCAAGACCCATGACTGGGGGAAAACACACCCATGCACACACACACTAATTTTCAGGTAGATGTGTTGAACTGGAGAACAGCACGGATGGCATGGGTAGCGGTTTCTCATAATGTACGTTAATCTTACACATTCCTTGGAACTCTATTGCTCAGATGATAAGGATTTTAAGAACTCTGTGCCAGGAGCCTCAACAGAGACCAGAATGAATATTTCATACATCACAATGTCACCAGTGGTCCAGGAAGGCCCTCTCTAAGAGGGGACATTTGAAGGGAATGAAGAACAATGTACCTAGCTTTTGGGAGATAATGAGTTAAAAAAGAAAAGCAGGGCCAGGAGTGTGGCCTAGTGGTAGAGTGCTTGCCTAGCATGCACAGAGACCCGGGTTCAATTCCTTAGAAAAAAAGCCAGAAATGGTGCTGAGGCTCAAGTAGTAGAGCTCTAACCTTGAGAAAAAGAACCCAACGACAGTGCTCAGGCCCTGAGCTCAAGGCCCGCCCCCCCCCCAAAAAAAAAGAAAAGGAAAAGACCTCGAGGCAGCAGTATACCGTGAATGTCTGAAGAAGTCTGAGGAAGTGTTGTGCCCAAATTTCGGGGTCCCCTAAGACCACCAAGGAACCGAATCCGATGTAAAAGCATAAGAGTCTTTAATGCAAGTTCAAGCCTAGACTCATAACTGACACTGGCGCAGCGAGTCTGAGTTGAGAGTGTGCCAACCTTCCTGTTAGGTAGGTTTTTATACAAAGTCAGGTCTTGGGGTTTCCAGCTGAGTTACTACATGATTGGTTAACATTTAAGCTAATCAAATCACGATCTTATTGGCTATAGGTGTGGGGGGCATGTCACGTCAGGGAAATGGGCTCATTTCCTGTTTGGGGACCCAACCTGCCTGTCACTGGTTGGAAGGCTTGGCTGTGGTTTGTGATGTAACGTAAGGCTTCCTCTGGGATTGGCCCCGAACACTTCTGCCCCTCAGACCTGATTCCCCTTCTTTACCTACCTCCCCCTGCCCTGCCCACCTGTGTGCTGACAGGCTCCTGCATCCTATAGTACTAAATCTACTTCCTCAGTAAACGAGTTCCTGCCTTGACGGGTCTCCCTGACTCGTCTGACTGTCCTCCAGCGAGGGAGGGCTGGTGCGGGTGGTCGGTCGGGCCTCTCTTTTCTCGGCCTCGTCTTGGTCGGGGCATGTTCTCTCTATCCCTCCTGCGGGTCGGGAGGGATGAAGGACTAAAAACCCCAACATAGGTGCGAGTTTAAACAATCAAGAGGTGAAAAAACGCTTCCAGTGCTCTCTTATGTCTGGGGCTCCGGTGTGTGTCACCTGGTGACTAGTTGTTGGTGAGTGCCTGAAAAAACATTAAAATGGAGTTTGAATTCAAAATGGCTTTACTGTGGTTAGGGCTCTACAGAAGAAGGAGGTCTGCTGAGCCAGGTGAGGAGTCAGCAGTCCATCGATAGCTGAGGAAGGAGGAGTCCCTGTGGGGCTCTAAGCCCTCCAAGACTTCACAGGAGGAGCCCCTGGAGGGACGGAGCCAGCGGAGGGTCTGTGAAAGATCACGCTGGCTGCCGGGTTGACACAGATTGCAAGGTGGCTGGGTTAGAAGATTGCCCAAAACATCCAAGCAAGAACTGCTGGAGCGGGGACGGCAGTGTTGATGTGCATGCAACACAGGAGAAGACATCTGTACGTAATCCCTAACTTTCTGCCAGAAAGTTAGACACATCTTTAACTTCCAGCCAGAGTGCCAAATGTGACCAGCAAGCCCGACCAGACAGGTAGGCACAGAAAATCCCTAACTTCTAGCCAGAATGCCAAATGTTACCAAAAGTTAGATGCACAAAGTCCCTAACTTCTGGCCAGAGTGCTAAATGTTGCCAAAAGTTAGAGGTGGCAACCTGCAGCATGTTCTGTAACCCATCATGATGGGGAGCAAGGCCACAATGGAGACCAGACCGCAGAATTGAGGTGTGAGGTGCTAAGGAACCTGTACCCTTCCGCCAGCTTCAGATTTCATTTACCAGGGTTCTTATTGGTCTGTGCAGGAAATAAAGCTCAGCTTCAGTGTGTGACAACATTTGTGTGCAGGTGCTAGATGACCTCCTTATCTTGGGAAGGAGAACTAGACAATAAACAGTGCACAATTTGCACAATCCTAAATCTACTCTCAGGCTCCCACACAGTATGGGGTGGAATTAGCCCTACACAGGGTAGAAATCTGATTTCCCACTAAGCCAGGATTGATTGACCTTTCCAGGAAACTCAGCATTCGAGAGTGTGTTGGGAGAAGGCATTACAAACTCCCAATCCTTTTGGGGTCTCACAGCCAAGATTCTACAGATCAGTTAGACACACATAATCCCTAAACTCATGCCAAAGTTCCAGATGTTACCAGAGTAAGCAAAATATTACCACACGTTAGATAGAGGTGATCCCTAACATCCTGACTGGCAGTTAAAAACACATAATCCCTAACTTCCTGTCCAGACCCCAAATGTTATCAATGGCTCACGCCTGTAATCCTGGCTACTCAGGAGGCTGAGATCTGAGGATCTCAGTTCAAAGCCAGCCTGGCACAAAGGTCTGTGAAACTCTTCAGTTAACCACCAGAAAGCTGGAAGTGGTGCTGTGACTCTACCACTTTGAGCTAGCCTTGAGCTGAAGAGCTCAGGGACAGCGCCCAGGCCCAGAGTTCAAGCCTCATGACCAACAAAAAGGAAAATAAATATGAGAGAGGAGAGAGCATGTGACATAGATTCCTCATGGAGAAGATGGCACTTGAACCCATGTCCAACATCTTGGCTGCTTTCTCAATGCAGATTTGGCCTTGGGTTAAATATTGAGAGATGGAGTCCTTGAAGATGACTCTCTGTTTCCTGGAAGGTTGTCTTGTCAGAGATTTACTGTCCCATCCTCACTTCCTCATTCTAGTCACATCTTCATTTTTTGAAGCCCCTGTCCCTATTTCACTGTGAGGCAGGTTTTGGATTATCAGCTTATCCTGCCTCTTGGAACTTCAATAGACCAAAATTCCCTGATTGGCTCCTTTTCTTACTAACTGGTATCATGAAAACAGCTGAATTCTAGTTAGTGCTAGATTGAGTGAGAGAGGAAGGAACAAGAGAGGTGATGAGGCTAATGTCAAGGTTTTTGATGAAACTGCCATGGAGGGAGATGGAGACTTACAAAAGCAAGTATAAGCAGGTGATCTGGAAGTCTAGTTTGATCTTGTATTGTCTGAAACACTTGATTCAACTCGAGTAGCTCAGACTAAAAGTCTTCACAGTGTTTACCTGAAAGAGCTGCCATGGTTCCCCCATAAGCCAAAAGCATAGTTTCTATGTCATCAGGGACCTCAGTACAGAAAGCAGATTTCTCTTTCACTCACTCACTCATTCTGACTTGCTCCTTTTTTCTCCCCCCATCATTTTCTTGGCTCTAGCTGTTTGTTTGGAATTAAATTCATGACTACGTATATACTGGGGAAGGACTCTCTAACTGTGCTATCCCCAACCCCCAGAAAGTGGATTAATTAATCCGGTTGTTTTTGATGAAGCATGAAAAGCCAGTGACTTCTGTCCTAGAGGCTGTGAAACTGGACACTGTACTCAAACAAGGCCCCTACAGTTTGTGTGGAATGTAATCTCTGAGCTGAGAGACATAAACCGGGCAAGGCCAGTTTGAGCAAATGCTCAGACACAAGCTGGAGTATCTAGGGCAAGAACACAGAATCCAAGAGGCCTTGTTGAGTCGAGGCCATAAAGATCAGAGGCCCTTATGACTGTTTTCAAGTTGTGGGGCAAAATATACAACAGGAAGCTAGGTGCTGGTGGCTCATTCCTGAAATCTTAGCTATTCAGAGGCTGAGATCTGAGGATTGTGACTCAGAGCCAGGCCAGGCAGGAAAGTTCCTGAGGCTCTTATCTCCAATAAACACTCAAAAAAAGCTGGAAGTGGGGCTTTGGCTTAAGTGGTGAAGCCACTGACCTGGAGCAAAAGAAGTTCAGGAGCTAAATCTTATTGAATCCTCATTGTGAGGTATTAAGAGAGTAGACTTTAATAGGACTTTGCTGTTTAGAGAAGGGGCCAGGGAGTGCTGACTAGATAAGGTCTCCACATTTGAATCCTGGTGGCTTTATAAGAAGAGTGAGAAGAGAGAAGCATGCCCGTCTGTGCTTCCTGTCTTTCTCTGAGGGGAGTCCTGGGAAGTAGAGCCTGGGCAGAGGGTGACATGTGGGTGGCCCGATATTAGACTTTGACTCTCCAGAATCATGACCCAAAGTAAACCTCTTCTTCTTAAATAATAATTTAAAAAGTGTGGGGACAGAGCCCAGGCCCACAATTCCAGCCCCAGGACCAGTAAAATAAATAAATAGTTACATAAATACATGAATGAGATTTGTAGAAAAGCAGTGCTCCCAGAATCTGCATAGGAGTCCCCCAGAGACTGAGAGAATCCTAATCTGGGCCTTTGTAGGGAGAAACTCTGCAGACCTGGCAGAGAATTACCCTGGGGATTCAAAGCTGACCAAAAGCTGTGAGATGGATTTGTTGTGTTTGTTGTTTTGTCGGCTGTCGGGGTCTGGGTGCTGTCCCTGAGCTTTTGCACTCATGGCTAGTGCTCTATCAATTTGAGCCACAGCACCACTCTGTTTTCTTTTGTTCTTTTTTGCCAGTCATGGGGCTTGAACTCAGGGCCTGGGTACAGTCCTTGGACACTTTTTGCTCAAGGCTAGTGCTCTGCCACTTGAGCCACAGCACCACTTCTGGCTTTTTTTCTATGCATATGGTATCGAGGAAATTGAACCCCGTCTTCGTGCATGCTAGGTGAGCAGTCTACCACCAGGCCAAACTCCCAGTCCACACTCTCAGTTTTCTAATGTGAGTCGGAAATAGTCTCCAGGACTTTCCTGCACAGGCTGGATTTGAGTGGTGACCCTCGGATCTCAGCCTTCTAAGTAGGAGAGAGGTGGAGTTCTTACTATGTAGGATGAGAGCATTTGTTGAAACTTGGAGTACGAATAAAGAACTGAGAGGGCCATTATGGAATAAAGGGTCACCCCAGAGTGGCAGAGCATGTGTTTAGCATGCATGCGGTTGTGCCTTCAGTCCTCAGCTCCAACACACAGCAGCTGCACAACAAAGCTTTAAGGGACTGGGGCTGTGCGCCAGTGGCCCACACCTGCAATCCTCGCTACTCAGGAGGTGATATTTGAGAGCGGCAGCGCAAAGTCAGTCTGGGCAGGAAAGACTATGAGGCTCTTTTCTTCAAAAAAGTGAACCACCCAAAATTCAGAAATGGAGCTGTGGAGCAAGTGGTAGCCTTGAGCAAAAACGCTCAGACATGGCACCCAGGCTTTGAGTTCAAGCCCCAGAACTCACACACACACACACGCACACACACACGCACACACACACAGAGTTTGATTATAAGAATATTGGTTGTTGGGGCCGAGTAACGCCATGTCTAATAACTTTCTGCAGAGACAAGGCAAGGCGCAAGAGGCAGAGCGCAAGACTTGATTACCATTGGTTACAAATGTGTTGTTGTTGATCACTCTCTGCTGGGACCTAGAGTGAGGGTATATTAGCTGGAGGGACTGCCTCAGGGGGGGTTTTATTGGAGAGAGAGATTTTCCTGCCTTTATGAAGCTGCGTGGCGTCTCTGTTCGTGCTCTGGGGAAGGAGGGCTGAGTGCGGGAGGACAGTGGGCCCTCTCCTCTCGCGGCTTGGACTGGTCGGGATGTGTTTTTCCCCATCCCTCCAACTAATAGAGAGGGACTGGGGACTAAGGACCCCGACAATTAGTCAATAGGAGTCTGACACAGTCCGTTAATCTTTACACAGTCCGTTAATCTTTTTTTCAGTGATAGCTTGATCTATCATGGCCCCTTCAGCGTTGCCCATGAACTATGTTTTATGTTGTTCTATGGCCAGAGCTGAGTCATACTGTAAGAAGTACTTAGAGTTTGGTTAGGGTTGTTGAGCCTCAGGAGATTTCCATGAGTAATGCAGCTATTTAGCCGTTGAGTCACCATGAGATCAAACTATGGGTTGAAGTTCCCATCTTTATATTCCTGAGTATGAGCTCAATAATTCCTGATTATTTGAGTTAATCTGATTGAACATCTAGATCTGCAAGCAAAATGAGCCTCTGTAACATACACTGATTTAAGATAAAATTATTTCACAAAGCAGTCTCAGCAGCTTCCCTGTGATGCGGTCTGGATAAGATATTGTCAGTTCTGGGTCTCAGGATCTCGTCTGCATTTTCTTCTTAGTAATATTTGAATTACTACTAGAACATTGCAATTGTTTTTCTTCATTCTGCATCTGCCCTTCTCTTTCTATATAGTTAGCACAGTGATATTCTTAAAAGATAAATCTGGCCCAGGAGCTTGTGGCTTATGTCTGTAAACCTAGGGCTGAGATCTGAGGATAATGGTTCCAAGGGGGGACAGGAAACGCTGTGAGAATCTTCCCTCCCCCCCCCCGAGTCCTGGAGCTTGAAATCAGGGCTAGACTCTGTCCCTGAGCCTTTCTGTGTTCAAGGCTAGTGCTCTACCACGTGAGCCACAGCACCACTCCTGGCCTTTTCTGTGTATGTGGTGCGGAGGAAGGCCAGGGCTTCCTGCATACTAGGCAGGCCCTCCACACCAGCCAGGCTCCTCTCCATGTGGAGGGCGCTGAAGGTAGGGCCTTGCAAAAGCTCACCTGGGCCTTCAGCCTTTAATTTTGCTGGTTATATGGGAAATGGGTGCTCGTGAGCTTTGACTCCTGAGATTGTGTGGTAACTGGTCCTCCAGATGTCAGCTCCCAAGCGCCGTGATCACGGCGTGAACTGCCAAAGAGGAAGACAAACTCACCCCTTTATTCTTTGTTTTTCCATTTTCCTGGTGTTTTGTGGCAGTGAGAGACTGGCAGCCTAGAGGAAGAGGAAGCAGTTTGTAGGGCTGGCGTGTGTTCTGTGGTACACCTCTTTCCTGTTCCGCACGTGCCTGGCACTGTGTGATCCTTAGCAGTTGTCTCCTACCCCCCCCCCCCACTTTTGTGTTTACCCAGGCTGGAGCTCAGGGCCTTTTGCTCTTGTCTTTTCTGCTCAAGGCTCCATTGTGTGGGTCACAGATCTACTTCCTCCCTTTTCTTTTTCTTGAGACTAGGGCTTGGTATGTGCCCCAGGCTGGCTCCTGTCTCCCCTGATCTTTTTTGGGGGGGGGAGTGGGGTTTGAATTCTGGGCTTGAGTGCTGTCCCTGTGCTCTTCAGCTCAAGACTAATGCTCTACCACGTGGGCCCCAGAACCATTTCCCCTGTCCCCTTTCTGTGGGCTGGGATCATGCCCAGTGGCCGTGCCCGCTCCAGCTTCACCTCTTTGCTCCAGCAAGGTGACCTCCTTTTAGTAGAACAGCTGGGTGCAGTGTGCAGTTTGGCTGCCTCGTGACCCACAAGAAACCCCCAGTATCCGCCAGCGGCATCCTTCCTCAGAGTTCTGTGTCCTGGCCTCACAGCCGCTTCCCTGAGAGATATCAACACCAGCCCTCTCCAGAGGCCGAGCTTCAGCTCTGCGGGTCCTTTCTACACACTCGAGCCTTGACATGGCAGCCTGGGTTTGTTGCTGGGGAGGCCATATATGTTATTGGAATACATATTAGGCTACATGGAAAATACATGTACACACGTCACGACTGGGTACACAGTGTTAGAACCCATGTTACATTAGAGCATTACACAGTGTCCAACAATGTATAATCAATTTCAGTGTTGCTGGAGCACACTGCTGGAATGTTAGTGTAGTTCGATCTCCTACTGGGATACATTCCAGTATCTGGTCTACCTGGTGGTTCTGTGGTGGGATGGGCACACCTGGAGTGGACGGTGGACCTCGGCCCTAGAGCTCCCGGGAACCCGGGATGCCCAGAGGTCTGGGGGGTGGGGCGCGGAAGAGGGAGGTGGAGGTGATGGGGGGGCAGAGGGAGGCCAGAGGCGGAGGTGAGGGGGGAGGCAACTCCCCGTCAGGGCATCCCCACCCCCTACCCTCCCCCGCTCACTCCCCTTCTCCACCGCCCGCCCCCCCCCTCTCCTTTGCACATAGAAGGTGCCAAAAAGGTTGTTTGTCTGAAGGAATGGAGTTGTCACTCGGGTGAGGGTGAGGCATGCGTGCACCTGTACGTGCACACATGTACACACACGCACGCACACTCATGGCACGCTTCGTCTCTCCCTTCCCCCCGCAGGTTTTCTTTCCTGTAGGAAACCAGGTGAGAAATCCATTTCTTGTTGTTGTTCTGATGACTGCAGACGCCGTTGGCGCGGTGCCTGGCACACACCTCCCACGGGACTGAGTGAGGCGGGGCCCGGCAGTCGCACGCCAGCGTGGGTTTGTGCACTGCTCTTCATGGTGGCTGCATGGCAGGACCGCTTTTCTGAAGGAAGCTGGGTCCGTCGAGGTCTTCTGGTGGCAGAGGTGGGTGGGCAGGGAAACCGTGTGCTCACCTCCCTCAAGTCCCCCGCGGGCAGCGCTGTGTTTGAGAGCCATGCACGCATGTAGGAAGGGAGGTCTGGGAAGGGGTGTAGTGTGGCCTTCTCTTCCGGCTGGCTCGCATCACGGGGGCCACAGGTGTCTCTAAGCCAGGTGAAGTGGGGAGGCGTGTTGTCCGCCTTTCTTCCCTTCAGTGAGTGACGAAAGCTGTAGGGGTAGTGCTGTAGGGGTGTCACTTCCGACGTCCTGGATGTCTCTGGAGGGGCTGTGCTAGTGGCTGCAGAACTGGTTGATGAAAGCAGAAGCCACCGCTCCTGTGGCTTGTCAGAGACCAGCTGCCATCCTTTCCCACGTGGAGAAGAGCAAGAAGCAGTGGCTTCTGAACTGTCCCTCCTGTGCATGCTCCTGTGGAGCTTGTGTTTAGTCTTCTGGATAACACCAAGGCCTCCAGGGTCTGTGAAGGAGCGCCCCTGGAGGGGACCCTCCTCACCTACCTAAGACCCATCGTGGGAGACAGGCCCGTGCACACTTGCACTGTCTACCGACTGATTTTTTTTTAAATTACCAAGTAGTTGTCCAAAAAGGTTTCGAGTCCATGTCAGGTTAGGCGTACAGTGCATCTTGGTCGGTGTCACCCTTCCACCATTCTCCTGCACGTTTCCCCTCCCTACCCTCAAAGTGCATAGTTCAGTTTCCACCGCATGTACACTGAACATAATGCCTGCCTTTCTCCCCCTCCTTGTCCGCTCCTGTGCCCCCCCCAGCGTGGTGCTTTCCTGCTCTCTCCAGGGGCAGGAGGGAGGGGCCGTGGAAAGCTTGCTGGGTTTATTTCCAGTGAAGAGAACTGCCTTCTTCTCCAGCTATTTTCCGGCTCTGCATTACTTATAAATTCCAATCCTTCGCTAACAACTGGGCAAATTTATAAGCTATTATTAGAAGCTATGTGGATGCCTCACATTCAAAATGGTTTCTGGAAAAAAAGGGGGGGACATTCTTTGTTAGGAAAATGTTTCTCCCCTCTTGTTCTCCAGCCCTCTCCCCAAGAGCACGGCTTTGAAAATCGGCCTTCTAATCTTGACGTCATGCTAGCAGTTGTTGTAGCTGTGGGAATGTGGGGCTTAGTTACCGTACTATTTACCCGTTTCTACAACGTTTCTGTTCATCAGGAGAGAACCAGCCCGGAAGGCCTGGCTCTGCGCCCTCTGCTGGCAGCTTGCGGGTGGTGGCGCTCTATCTCGGGGCCCTGCTGTCAGCAGGACCACACTGTTTCCTGGTCACCACCAGATCTCCCACCCAACAACGGCCGCCTGCCAACCATTCTTGCTGGGTTAGGAAGTGAACCACCTAGCCTAAAGATTAGAAAACAAAATGAGGAGATACAGGGTCCCCCGAGACTGCACAGCAGTTACCAGCTTTGCTCCTTGCAGTGGCTTTGCTCCAGCTCCTAGGAGCGCTGCCAGCCGGCGCTGGGCCAGGTGACACACCTTGTGCAGTCCAGGCATGGAGTGGTTGATGGCAGACCTCTAAGTTTGGGCTGCACTCGTACCAGCCTCACGTGCCATGCATCACCCGATCTCACCCCGGTGTGCGTCTTCAGGCTCTCCATCTAGATTCCCATTCTCAAGCTCCGGCGTGCTTCTGAGTTGTGCAGACCTGTGAGTCTGTCCCTTCCCCACTGTCTCTGATTCAGCAGGGTGGGAGTGAATGCCTGACACTGCATTTCTAGGTTTGTGCTTGACACTGGTGTTGCTGGCGGTGAGCGACCCCTGAAGAGCGGCGTGCTGCAGTGAGGATGGAGGGAAGTCGGCGCTACAGTTCAGTGACTCACATGCTGGCAGGATTAGAGCATACACATTCTCCTTCTCTCTCTCTCTCTCTCTCTCTCTCTCTCTCTCTCTCTCTCTCTCTCTCTCTCTCTCTCTCATTGTTGTGAGACTTGAACTGGGGTCTGGGTGCCTTCTAATTCGGCATCATACTAGCAGCTATTAATTGTAGGTGGTGGAAATATGGACTTAGTTACCCCTTTCTATGAGGTTTGTGTTTATCAGAAGAGGACAACCCTACAGTGATGCTTTGTTTGGTTTGTGCTGTCTCTGAGCTCTTTTGCTCAAGGACCACAGTTCCATGTCTGTTTTTCAGCTGGATAATTGGAAATAGGAATCTCAAGGACTTTTCTTCCCCAGCTGGCTTTGAACCATGATCCTCAGATCTCAACCTCCTGGGTAATTAGGATTACAGGCATAAGCTACCAGTGCCCGGCCTGTGTGCTTTTTTTTGTTTTTTGCCAGTCCTGGGGCTTGAACTCAGGGACTGGGCACTGCCCTTGGGCTTTCTGAAGGCTAGAGCTCTACTACTTGAGCCACAGCATCATTTCTGGCTTTTTTCTACGTATATGGTTCCGAGGAATTGAACTCGGGTCTTTGTGCATGCTAGGCAAGCACTCTACCACTAGGCCAAACTCCCGGCCCCCAGCCTGTGTGCTTCTTAACCCAGAAGTTGTTTTCTGAGGGCTTCTGGCTTCCCCTGTTTACCTCCCTGATTGGAATTCAGGCTGTTCCCAAACTCCTGGGCTCAAGGACTTCTTCCCTTGACCCCCCTTGTTACTGGGGCTGCATGCTTTCACCACAGTGCCCAGCCAAAATGTATGCCTTAGAGTTTCGTAAACTAATTCGTGCTCGATGCCACGCACCCCTTCCTCCCTGCTGCTCCCACGGCTGCTTGGCTCCTTCAAGCTGGCTGGGGGTCTGATTATCGTCTATTGGACCCCCTCGTGGCTGGAAGGGACCCTCTTTGGGCATTGTGCAGCAAGGTTTGACACCCTGCAGACGGGGCCAGTTAGCTGGGTATCAGACACAAATGGAGCCACTTGGGAGGAAGGAATCCAGCAGAGGTGCCCTGTGTGTTTGGAGAGAAAGGAGGTCTTTGTTTGCATACTTTTCCCCTAAACAGCCCACTCCAGCGTTTGGGGGGAAATCTCTCAATCAACTGTCACAATCTACAGTTTCCACAACATGAACAGTAGCCCAGGGATCTGCTGTCTTCTTTCAGAGAACAAGACTACTCTTTACTCTCTACCTAGGGTGACTGTGTATTATTTTCTATTCTCTATACGATGATGCATTCTACTGTATCATCTTCCTGTATTATGCTGTACTGAGAGAATCTGTCATTTTTAACTTCTCACAGGGTGGGAAGTTGAAAGTATATCTGCTTTAAAATGACAGTTTCCTTTGACATTGTATCCTTTGAGCATTTTAGAACTCTTTCAATCCTCCCTAGTCTTACATAATTTTCCCCTAGATAATCAAACTAGACGATATTACTTGCTCCCTACCCGAGAACCTTAGATATGGGGTTGTTTATAATGAATTATGGAAAAATTTGGAGGTTTACAGAGATACCTGAATACCATGTTTATTTTAGTATTATTCCCAGGAGCATAATGGAATCAGCCTAGGTACCAATCAGCAATGAATGGATAAAGAAAATATAATGTACATATGCAATGGAGTATCATGCAGCCATAAAGAAAAGTGAAATCATATCATTTGCAGGAAAATAGATAGAGTCAGAGATCATAATGTTAAATAAATAAGCCAGATTCATGTCGTCTCTCATGTAGAATCGAGATTAGAAACAAAAAAGACATAAGTAGAAGGACTATTTTAGGAAAGGAAGAGAAAGGGGATGAGTAGGAGTGAAGAGGAGAAAAGATAGTCGTGAGGGGTGAATACAATTAAAGTAACATACCTACATGGAAAAAATGCCATAAACAAAGTCAGTTTGGGGGCCGGGAGTTTGGCCTAGTGGTTAAAAGTGCTTGCCTAGCATGCATGAAGACCCGGGTTCGATTCCTCGGTACCACATACATAGCAAAAAGCCAGAAGTGGTGCTGTGGCTCAAGTGGTAGAGCCCTAGCCTTGAGAAAAATCCAGGGACAGTGCTCAGGCCCTGAGCCCAAGCTCAGGACTGGCAAAAAAAAAAAAAAATAAAGTCAGTTTGTACAATTAATATACATTGATTTAAAAAAAAAATCATCCTGGGGTTGGGAGTTTGGCCTAGTGGTAGAGTGCTTGCCTAGCATGCACAAAGACCCAGGGTCGATTCCTCGGTACCACATGCATAGAAAAAATCTGGAAATGGTGCTGAGGCTCAAGTGGTAGAGCTCTGGCCTTGAGAAAGTCCAAGGGCAGTGCTCAGGCCCTGAGCTAAAGCCCCAGGACTGACAAAAATAAATAAATAAAAATAAAAATAAAATACATAATCCTGGCTTAGGCCAGGAGCGTGGCCGGGTGGCAGAGTGCTCGCCTAGCATGCATGAAGCTCTGGGTTCAATTCCTTGGTACCACATACATAGAAAAAAGCCAGAAGTGATGCTGAGGCTCAAGTGGTAGAGCTCTAGCCTTGAGAAAGTCCAAGGACAGTGCTCAGACCCTGAGCTCAAGCCCAGGACTGGCAAAAATGCGGCAGCTTATCTAGAAAGATAGGTCATTTACAGATGCTTCTGACAAAGCCTCTGAGACACTGAACGTGGAACAGGCACGCATCCTGCCTGACCTGCCGAACGCCCTGGCTTCGGAAGCCTGCATACAGTCGTCTTGATCGTTCCTCCTCACTGTCCTGGGCCTGACCTGGCTGCCACTGCTCAGCGCGAGTATAGTGTGCTTCCTCATGTACCTTCCAGGAAAAGACCAAAGCTCACCGAAGCTTGCATATCACCTTTACCACCCTCATAAAACCAGGGACCACCTGAAAACACAAGGGTACGCTTCTGTTTGAATGCCCCTCACCATTAGATGGTAGTATAGTAATAGACATGACAGCCAGGAGCGGAGACACCTGTTTTAAATAAGCTTGGATGGGTCGAAATTGGTCCAGGAGACCCAGCAAGTGTGTCTTAGCCCCAGGGAGGTGGATCTGGACCTGGAACCTCTGTCCTGAGACGCCATAGCGGGTCATATGGATGGATGCCATAGACAGGAGGCATCTGCTGCTTTTCTCTTTAGTGCAGACGTGCCCAGGAGGCCGCGAAGTCTCCACCCCAGCCACCGAGCTGCACCCCAGCCACAGAGCATCCTTTCGGTTTTGGGATGCCCAGTTACTGCTCCATCTGAGGTATCTGTGATTGTTATGCATCGAGCCTCAGGTTGGGGTAGAGGGTGTTATTCTAAGACTTCTTTTTTGGGGGTGTGAGGGTCATGGGACTTGAACTCTGGGCCTGGGTGTTGTCCCTGGGCTCTTCAGCTCAAGGCTACAGCCCTACACCTTGAGCCTCAGTCCCATATCCCATTTTCTAAAGTGGTTGATTGGAGGTGAGTCTCCTATTCTTTTGTACCTGGGCTGGCTTTGAACCACGATCCTCAGATCTCAGCCTCCTGAGTAGCTAGAATTACAGGCGTGAGCCACCATGCCGGCTTTGTTCTAAGACTTCTGAACACGGCTTTTAACTTGCCTACTTATCAAAAACTGGACGTTAAGGTATATAATTTATTTCTATCCCCTAAGGAAGCTGCTGTTTATACAACATTCAAATCAAGTTCATTTCTTTTGATTATATTTAATTTTCCTTCTTCATGTCTATACTAAGTTGACATTTAAAAAACGTGCAGGGCCTGTGTTGGGCATCCTTCCTCCCATGCTGTTTGTGACAGGAAGACAGGGATGGCTCCACTCAGGTCCCGCCTCTCCTGGGCTCCTAAGCCAACTGCCCTGTGACCTTGGGCCCTCTTGTTTTCTGCAGTGGTACAAGGTTGTCCTCATCATGGACTCTCTGCCCCAGAGGGGATTGAGATTGTCCCATTTGACTTAACTTCTAACGTAGCCAAAAGGCTCCAGCAGTATTAGAAAGCTAATGGGGCTATGCATGCTGATGGAAATAGAAACAAATTCAATCGGACCTAGTTTCTGCAAAGAAATGAGTCCAAGAAGAAAAGAAAGCTGGGAAAATAGGAGCAGAGCACCTCGTATTTCTAAACATCTCCCTGCCTTGGGAATCCAGTGATGGAGTCTCGCTGGGCCTTGACGGCTATTGACTCCTCACTGAGCCAATTGACTGCATACCCCCCCCCCCCAGCAGCTACTGGTCCTTTGGGCACTCGGCACTGCCAGCCACTCATTGGCCATTGTCACAGTGTTTCATTGTTTGACCACAGGTTTCATTTTGTCACCCTACCTTCTTCAGAGACCAGTGACATGGTCATAGTAACCGGCCCTCTATTTCCAAACTCCTGGCCTGGTGCATTCGTATAGTAGGAAGTTGCCATACCAGATGAACAAAACCCCACTGCCTACCAACTGCAGGCGATAGCAAAGGCTGCCCTGGCCTTGGCAGCTCCCAGGAAATGCCGTCATCTCAGGTGGCCACGGACTTTCCCCGTTTCCCTTCTCCTGCAGTGGTCTCCATCCATCAGAGCAGATTTTCTTACCCTCAGAGACCAGAAGGTTGAGCCACAAGCCATGTGGTGACTGAAGCCACCCTGCTGTGGATGCAGAATCTAATGCTAGAGCGCCCTGCGTGGATGGGCCGCGCGCGCGCCCCGGCCTGCTAGTCTGGGTGTCTGCACTGAGGAGCACAGGCCACTCCTCTCCCACACCTGCCTCCTCCACTCCCGGAGTCTCACTGCATCACCGCCCCGCTTTCCCCAGTCCTTACTGAAGCCTTTATGTCTCTGCCCTCCTCTTCACCCCGCCTCCCACGGGAAACCCATCTCCTAGCTACACCTATGAAGGGTCCATAGAGCAGTGTACAGCAGCGCAGTTCGTTTGTTGTGTGTGTGGCTGCATGCAGGAGTCTTCATGTCAGGGACAGAAGCTTGTGTCATCTGCTTGTGTCTATGGTGTATGCTCCATTAAAGAAAGACAGAGCTGAGGAGGAATCAAAGTGGAGGCCTCGTGACTCAGGCCTCAGGCTGGGCGCTGAGATGGCTGCAAGGACTGGGGGGGGGGGCAGTGCTCACTCTGCTCCCCATTCTGATGGGCTGGTGTGGGAGGTGCCCTAGAATGGGTATCACGATGTTAACCTCTGGATTCGGGCCCACACTCTGGACTTCTGAAGAGAGTATGTTTTGTGATTGAAAGGCCCGTGTGTGGCCAGAGGTTCAGCTCAGTGGTAAGGAAATCCTTGCCTACCATGTGCAGGGGCCACGGGCTTTTTATTTTTTATTTATTTTTATCACAGAACATACATCTTGAGTGGAGTCCTCAAGCGTCATAGTAAAGGCCGGATAAAGCTTTACTTGTGGAGCAGGTTTTGAAGAAGCCCTGGATGACAGAAACCAATGGTTTCTTGGTACCGTCCTGGGGATAGTGCTGGTCTAAAGACTTCGGTGGTTGGTGGCCTGGGTGGAACTTTGCGGGGCAGCCGACCGTTTTCAGTGGGGTTCCTTGCCTTGGGGTCCGTGGGAGCATCCAGGAAACACCAGACTCTGAGACTGTGGTAAGGCTGAATTTAAGACACGTTTTACGTGGGAAGATACATCTGCAGACGGCCACTGCTGTGGACAGAGCCTCCCTTTCATTGTCCCGGAAGCTTCTCCTGTGCTCTGTGACTGCCCAGAGGTGGGAAACGTTCCCCAGAGTTTTATTGCTAGGTCCCATTAAAATCTATCAAAGCTATCAAGGACGTTCAGTGCCATTTCCCAAAGACTTGACATGAGCTGGGCTGACAGCTACTGCTTCCATTTTGGAGAGTTTGGACCCAGGTACCCAGTTCCATCCGCACCTTTTTTTTTTCCATTTTTTTATTGTAATTAGTAAAAGGGTTACATGATATTTGCCAGATAGAAGGTGCATTAATTCACATACATTGATACACTTTCACATGTCTTGGTACCCATTCCCCCCCCACCCCCCACCCGTCTTGGTTTTCCCCCCTTCCCTATCAAATTTCAAATAACCAAATACAAATAAATTCAATATCCATCTGCATCTTAATGAAGACACCAAAGGCTCAAGTTTGATGTCTGCCCATATCCTGCCTGCTTCCTGCAACTCCAGAAATCTTAAACTATGTCCTGGCTGTGACATCTTCCAAGTGTTGGGATTTTTACCATAGTCCCAGAGGTATGATATTTGCAGCCTGTGTGCGTGTGCGTGTGCATGCATGTGCGTGTGCGTGCACACGTATCCTTCTGTTGTCCTGTGGTCTGATGGCTGCTGCTGCTGGTGGTACTCAGTGCTGAGTCCCTGGCAGCTCAGACCCTTACATCACAGCCCACTGTCCTTCTTTGCTAGGTATCTGAGGACTCCTCCAGTGTTTTCGTTTTGTGTTAGTTTTGCCTGCCTGCTAGGAAATCAGGGTGCAGGAACCCAGAGCTGGGGGCCCTGCCCAAAGCTCTGCTGGGACAGTGGTCCCAGCAGGTGGTGAGGCCCTGGCGACGAGGGGGAGGGGAGCTGCGAGGCCTGCTGTGCCAGTTTCAGCTGGAGCTGCTGAGCCATCACTTTATACATTCTGAATCCAGTCACTCCCCTTGTTACACAGGGGAATAGGCACTGCTAATTGTCTTTGGACATCTAGCGTAGCCGCCTCTGCAGAGGGCTACATGAATTTGTTTAAATGACTGTTTTGAACCAAAAAATTGTCACTTTACTAAAAATATTGGTTATAGAAGTTATCTATATATCATGTGAAAATTGAGGTGAGAGGACAGAAGTCTATAAAAGATGAAATAAAAATTACATAGTTAGCAGGGCACGGTGGCTCAAGCCTGTAATCCTAGCTACTCAGGATGCTGAGATCGGAGAATCACAGTTCAAAACCAGCCCAGGCATCACAAAGCCGTGAGACTCACTCTTATCACCAATTAATCTCTAGAAGATGGGAAGTGGGGCTGTGACTCAAGGGTAGGGCCATAGCCTTGAGCCAAAGAGCTCAGGGACAGCACCCAGGCCCAAAGTTCAAGTCCCCACGACCAAAAACCAAAAATTATATAGCTACTCTGGAGGCAGAAGCAGGATTGCTTGCACATAGGAGTGTGGGAACAGCAATGCGAGACCCCTGTCTTGGAAGTTAGAACCCAGAGGCTGTAGGTACAGCTCAGTGCTGAGTTAAGCTTTAGCATGCCTGATGGCCTGGCTTCAATCCTTACCAACTCCTCCCCAAATGGCATGTAACCCATCACTAAGAATGACAACTGTTAACCCTTTGAATCATTTGTTTTCTTCTGTACATCAACTGATACACATATACATTTAGCTCATATACTGTTTAAATAGAAAAGTATGCTGTGATATAGACTTCATACAATTTGGTGCAGTGTGATCAGAGATACGACTCTCACCCTGTCTTGAGTTCGTCCACTCCCCGCCCCCTCAGCATCTTTTCCTGGTCAAGATGGTAAGATGGTGCATGCACGGGGTCTGTCCTGTCCTTTCTCCTTGAGTGGCAGCTAAAGCATTCCCAGGAAATGCCCCATCCCACCCCTGCTTCTTGGGTCTTCGGGGAGCCCCAGACGCATGTATCTGGGCTGGGGGTTCTCACAGTTCTCTGGAAGCCTGGTCAAAGGGTTCCTGGGCCTCTCCCTCGGTTCAGACTCAGTAGGGATGGGCTGGTAGGGAAGTTCTGGGGATACTGTCCATGTTGGCTTGGCCGCTGATGGGAGCTGGGTGACCACTGCCTTACTCCAAGCCTTGTCAAGGCACCCGGCTACTCACTGCTCAGAGCCTCCGTAGCTGAGCTGGTAGAGTATGGCTCTGCCCATGTGCTGTCATGAGGACAAATATTTTCTCGAGGGCCTAGATTGTGCACACACACGCGCATGCGCGCACACACACACACACACACACACACACACACACACACACACACACACACACACAGGAATGGAAGACGTCCCAAGGTGGGGTTGGCATCAGCAGGGTTCAAGGAGGCCTCCGGCACCAAATCAGGTGATTTGTCCTTCATGGTCCCTGCAACACCTTCTCCAAAAGAGCTGGAAGTAAAGGCAGCGCCTCGATGCCCCGTCATCTGTTAAAGGAAATGGCACCTTACGGAGCCTCCTGACATCTGGTGATTCCTAAAGGACAGTAATATTGCTGACTCACTGGAAGTTCAAGCTTTCTTTCCCAAGGGAAGTGGGGGTGAACCTAGGATGGCCCAGAAGATGCTTTGGGGGGCGGGCAAAGGTCACCCAGAATGCAGTGCTATTCTGGGAGCCGGGAATGCAAGCTTCCTTCCGGTCCAGCCCCAGCAGCAATCCCTTTCTTAAGCTGAAGGATTCCCCAGTCATCTGAGAAGTGAAAGCTCTGTGGCCTGACTGATTCAGTGAAGAGGAGAGATTGCCAGGAAGGACCCCTGGCGTGGCGGTTGCAGCAAAGATGAAGCAATTGGGTCCAGCTGAGTGGCTGCCCCCCTATGCAGAGATGGCACAAGGGATTGGTGGCATCTGTCTGCCTCTTGGTTGGGGAAGGAACTTTGGTCTTTTTCTTTTTTTTGATCCTGTGATTTGAACTCTGAGTGTCATGCTTAATAGACAGGTACTCTTGCTGCTGAACCACTCCTCCACCCTGATTTTTTGCTCATTATTTCTGAGAAGGCTTTATTTTCTCCGTGGATGTGCCGTGCATCTATCTAGTGACCAGGCTAATGCACTTAACCAGTACGTCCTGCTCTTCGTTCAGAGGGAGTCTCTCAAACGACGCTCTGCCCAGTGAGCCTCCAACGGCAATCCCTGTAATACCAGCCTTACAAGGAGGAGTGAGCCACAGAAACAGAATAGATCATTAGGAAATGGAGATCAGATGGACAGAGGTAGAAGGAAGGACTTGGAAATAGGGCCTGGCAATGATGGGCCAGGAGGCAAACTTCAATCTAAAGGCCTGTAGGTGTGTTAAGATGGGAAGAGGGGACTGGGTGTGACACTTGATCATATTAGTGATTTAGAAAGATAGCTCTAGGGCCGGGAGTTTGGCCTAGTGGTTAAAGTGCTTGCCTAGCATGCACGAAGACCTGGTTCGATTCCTCGGTACCACATACATAGAAAAAAGCCAGAAGTGGTGCTGAGGCTCAAGTGGTAGAGCTCTAGCCTTGAGAAAGTCCAAGGACAGTGCTCAGGCCCTGAGCTCAAGCCCAGGACTGACAAAAAAAAAAAAAAAAAGACAACCTCTGGGCTCAGGGCAAAGGGACTCCTGCACTGGGGAGGAGGAGGAAGAGCAGAGGACACCTCTCTCCTGGGCTCTGAGGAGGGGAGGGAGGGGGAGGACACCCCTGCCCTGGGCTCTGGGGAGCAGGGAGGGGGAGGGCACCTCTCTCCTGGGCTCTGAGGACATTTGGTATCCCAGGCCTGAGTTTTGCTTCAGCAGGACACTCCGGGAAAAGCATCCTGGGAACATGTGGGAAATAGAAAGGGCATTTCCTTGTGTGATTTCCTGTTTGGCATCGATGGCCTCCTGAATCCTCTAGCTATTACCGTGGGGGAAGCTCTGGCTGCGGCCATGAGAAAACTGCACAGAGACAGAAGAAGGGAGGGCGGCACCTTCAGGCTCAAGACCCTGGGTGTGTGTCGGCCCTCTTCCCTGCCTCTCCTCCCAGGTCTGTAAGCAGAGGGGCTGGCCTCCTCCGTCCTGGTATTCTCAGCTCCACGTCCCCTCAAGTGCAGCTCAGTCACGGTCAGCAGCCCTGACGTGTGCCTGACAGAAGATGAAGAAAGTGTCGCTTGACCACGACACTGGAAAACAGTTGGGGCTTTTGCATAGAAAGTACTTTTGAATTCTCGCATTTCTCCAGATTTTCTTAAACGCAGCACGAATGATAGCCACCAGGTGCAGAAGTACTGCAGAAGCTTTTGGCTGCATTTTGACTAAAGCGTGGTGGTGGGAACCACGTCTACTGATTCTTTTTCTTAATCTTTTATTTCCCGCAGAGAGTGTGTGTGGGTGAATATATGTGCATGTATATATTATTATTGGGCGTTACTGGGAGAAGCCAGGTTTTCATATTTAGTATGCGGCTGATTTCACAGAGGTGGAGACCCAGTCCACTGAACAGACATGAAGCCTTTTGAAAAAGTGAGAAGGGGATGATGCGGTGAAGACCCCAAGTGTCCTCCATGAGCACATGAGTTGAAGGCTTTGGTTCTCCCCTGCAGGAGGTGGGGCCTGGTGGGAGGAGCTGGGTCCCTGGAGGTGTGGCTGTTGGACCCAAGCTGCCTCTCATTTTCTGGCTGCTGTGAGGTGAGCAGTTTCCTTTTTTCATGTGTCCGCCATTATGTGCTGTCTTATTGCAAGCTAACCTTGGACCGAAACATATGAAATCATGGGCCAAAATAAATCTTTCCACTATTGAAATAGTCTTAACTCAGGTACTTGTCACAGTAATACAAAACTGACTAATGGGCCAGCACACGATTCTTTCCCGGAAGCTTCGTGTCACGGAGGACATTCTTGTAAGGTTTTGCTGACAGGAATTACCTTGCAGTACAGGCAGAAAAGAGTTTATCATGAGAACTGCTGGCCCACACATGGTGGAAGGAGTTGGGAGAAGGGGCAACCCCAGGTAGAAGTGGGGTGAATGTAGGGACAGGGCGGGGAGGAGGAGTGGCTGCTGTGGATGGGGACGTGACCTCTGGTCTGAGAAACTCCAGCAGTCTGAAGGAGACATGGCCAGGGCAGTTTGGGATGTGACCTCAGAGGAGGGGGTGCAGGTGCAGGCCAGGCCTTCCGGGAGGACACGTGTGGTCCTGCCTGCAGAACCACGGGGGAGGGGGACGCCCACGTCTACATGCAGACTCAACAGAGAAAGCGGCGCCTTTCCTAAGCGGACCTAACTTTCCAGCCTCTGGGTAGTTGGAAATGGATGCTCACTCTCTCTGGCTACTTCCTGCTGGCAAGGGGAGTTGGCATTAGGGGTAAAAGGCAGGATCTGGTCTTATCCAGGAGAAGGCAGCAAGCAGCCATGTTTCTTGGTGACGGACATGTGTCTATGTCTTCGATGAACTTTGGAAGAAGTCAACAAAAGAAATTAGAGGGCACACAAATGACAGAAGGAAGGGTTCAGGGCAAAAAATAAAAATTGGATGGCTTGGCTAGTTCCTATCTTCTGCATTCCAGGTGGCTCTGGAGTTGGCAGAAAATGTTCCTAGCTGCTTCTGACATCTGGCAACTGGGTAGGGGAGAGCATGGTAGGCTGGTTAAGAATGAGTAGTTAGGGGCCGGGAGTTTGGCCTAGTGGTAGAATGCTTGCCTAGCATGCACAAAGACCCAGGTTTGATTCCTTGGTACCACATACATAGAAAAAAAAGCCAGAAATGATTCTGAGGCTCAAGTGGCAGAGCTCTGGCCTTGAGAAAGCCCAAGGACAGTGCTCAGGCCCTGAGCTCAAGCCCAGGACTGACAAAAAAAAAAAAAGGAATGAGCAGTTAGAAGCTGAGGCTTGATTCGAGTGGTTAAAGGCCAGGTAGGACATCTGGATTAGAGGGCTGGATGACACCAGAAGGGTGCCAAGGCAAACTGTCCCAAGTCTAAGGCTCACTTTAAATTCCTCCTTACATAGAGATGGGCAGGTATGAACATTGGATAGGCATGCTTATTAACTATTTTCTTTTGATCTCCCAGCTCTGGTTAGTTCTGAAAGGGCAGGTACAAAGGGACTCCATTTAGCATCTGACACCATTCCCTTTTGTCCTCTCCATAATCATTTCCCAGGGCGGGGGTCCTGGGTCTAGGGATCACTGCTGGGATGGCTTGTCTCAGTGTTGACATTTTTGCCCATTGGCCTGGGCGCTGTCCCTGGCCTCTTCGGCTCAAGGCTTGTGTCCTACCACAGCGCCACTTCTGGTCTTGGAGTGGTTAAGTGGAGATAAGAGTCTCAGAGGGACTTTTCTGCTCAGGCTGGCTTCAAACTGCAATTCCCAGATCAAGTGAACCTTTGCCACAAAATGCTTCCATTTGCAATTAAAGCAATGGAAACAGTAAGCACAACTTACCTGTACCTTGTTGAGAACTGACCAACAAATATTTGCCAGAGTTATTTATCTCTTTGTGGGTCTGGCTAAATGCTGCAGAGGACAAACTCAGCCACGACAAACTCAGTAGACAGGAGTTTTCAAACAGTAACTGATTAGCTAGTACAGCACTTTAGTTTACTACTTAAGATTGAAATCAATGTCAGCTCTGTCTCCAACATGGCTCACATACTTAGGAAACACTAAAAACTTGACAAACTTAATAGTGCATAAAGAATAACTTTCATAAGTGGACATGAGGAACGAGATGCTGATTTTTACATCAGTGTATTAACCTTGGCCTTAAATCACAGCCAGTTTGATTACATACCAGCTTTACTAACTTTACTTATAAGCTCTATCGTATGAAACTTATCCTTCATTCATGTTTGGCCTGTAGAGCTAGTTACCAGAAACCTTTTAAAGCAATTTTGGTAAAGAGACACATTAGCATAGAAACTGACCTTGGAACACTTGCTGGGCAGGTGGGGGTTGCAAATAAAGTTTTGGAGGAGAGGACTGGGGGGGCTTCGGAGACAGGAGACAGAGGAAAGGACAAGCAAGGGGAGCCTGAAAGTACAAGCTGCTGGCCATTTACCACTGTGTTAGCAGCAGAAAGTGTCAGGTGTTTTCCTCATGCAGTCCTTTAGTGGAAAGGACATCTAGGGGACTTGGAGACACCTCATAGGCGTGTCCTGGCTTGGAGGGAGTCTGGTCAGTGTAAAGGGGCTGCAGATGAAAGGCGTCCCTATCCACTTGTGGGTCAGGTCCTGATTCCGGTGTCCCAGAAGTGGGAAGAAGTGACCGGCCACGGAGGCAAGGGAAGGTGCCTCTGGCCAGGCGGCATTCTGGCTCTCTCAGAGGGAGTCTCAGGTGTGTAGAGTCCACACTGAGCGCGGGGAGGAGAGGGGAGGGTGGTGTGGAGTTCTGTGGAGGCCCAGTTCATAGGGGAGCTCAGGCTGCAGGTGAGTCCCCAGAGAGGGCCAGAGGGAAGGACCGGCCACTGCTGACCTGGCCAGGTGGAGGGACCCGCTGCTGCTGACCCAGCCAGGCGAGGGACCCGCCACCCCTGACCCGGCCAGGCGGAGGGACCCGCCACCCCTGACCTGGCCAGGCGGAGGGACCGGCCACTGCTGACCCGGCTAGGCAGAGGGACCCACTGCTGCTGACCCTGCCAGGCAAGGGACCCGCCATCCCTGACCCGGCCAGGAGGAGGGACCCGCCATCCCTGATCCGGCCAGGGAGAGGGACCCACCACTCCTGACCCAGCCCTCCTGGGTGTTTGGCACCAGATGCAAGGTTCTGCCAAAAGAACAGCCACCAGGTCAGCCAGCGGCCAGGGAGGAGGGGGACCCCAGGTAGAAGTGGGGTGGGCATTGAGCGGGAGGAGGAGAGGCCGCTATGGATGGGATGGGCCAGGTCTGGAAACCCCACAGTCTGAGGGAGGTGTGACCTGGAGAAGGGAGGTCGCCACCCGGTGCAGGAGGACACAGAGAGGCAGCGGAGTCTGCCAGCCCACCCCGGGGAGAACATGCCCCTTCCCGACAGACCCCTCAATTCTTACCTCCTCCTGGACACCCCTCCGCTCTGTCTTCTCCTTTGTCCTCCTTCCTACTCCAGAAACTCTGTCGTCTGGAGCTGCCCTGGGGGGTGGGGAGGGGGTGAAACCATGCTAGCTGCTTGCTTTTAGAGTTATTTTATTTTTTGTCATTTTCAAACGTCAATCCCACCTCCCATCAAACTGGTCCTAGTGCTTTTGCATTTAGGTTATGTTTGTTTGTTTTTAGCTAGTAGTAAACGAACTTTCGCCTCTGCTGCCCTCAAACCATTAATCCTCCTGTCTCCATTTCTTTTTCTTTTTTTTTTTTTTGCATTTTTTTTATTGTAATTAGTAAAAGGGTTACATGATATTTGCCAGATAGAAGGTGCATTAATTCACATACATTGATACCCTTTCACATGTCTTGGTACCCATTTCCCCACCCCCCCCCCCCGCACCCGTCATTGTTTTTCTTTTTTTTAAAGCCAAAAAATTGTGGGCGATTTTAATAAGAAGAAACACAAAACATTTAAGAAATAATGATAACCAACATTCATTTATTTGCATTTATTTTATGCTAAATTTACTCTCGTGCCATAAGGTTTTGTTTCTTCAGATTCTTTTAGGACACCTTTTTCTTCTGTGCCACCTCTTCGCTCCTTTTCAGTAAGGACGGTCGCTGTGGCGCGGGGAGCTTAGTCCCGCCACCGCCGGCTCTGTAAGTTAGCGGCACATCTTGGCTGCTTTGTTTCCTCCTTTTGTCTTTATTTACTCTTTCCAATCCTTCTTTCTCTTCAAGTTGCCTAGTCTGTGGTCTATTGTTGCAGCAGCTCAACAAAACGAAGACAGTTCTCATCAGGTTTGTCCTGGAAAGGGCTCTGGGATTTGAAGGCCTCCTTCTGCTCTTTCCAGCTGACAAAAGAGGCTGGGGGTGGGTGATTCCTGCCAGCCTCAGAAGGGGCGCCACCCTGCCAGCCTGTGACACAGAGTTCACACTTCCAGCCTCCACCCTAGAAAAAGCAGATCTCTCAGGCATCAGGTTCGTGGTAAGTTGTTCCTGGTGTAGGTTCTGTGAGGAGGAGAACTGACATGGACTGCAGGCTACGCTCCACAAAATGAGGACCCCATGAGCGATATCTACATTCAGTCCTCGACTCCAAGGCCAGCAGAGGTAGAGAAGGATTCCCCTCCCCTCTCCTCCCTCCCCTCCCCCCCCCCCCCCCCCCCCCGCTTTCTGTTTTGGTTGTGGTACTGGAGTTTGAACTCAAGTGTGTTGTACTTGCCAGGCAGATGTTGAACCCTAACCCCAGCCACGTTTGGTTTCTATCTTTCCATATTTTATTTTATTTTATTTTGCCGGTCATGGGGCTTGAACTCTGGGCCTGGGCGCTGTCCCTGAGCTCTTCCGCTCAAGGCTACGGCCCCACCCCTTGAGCCACAGCGCCCCTTTCAGGTTTCTGGTGGTTAATTGAAGAAAAGCCTTGATCCTCAGACCTCAGCCTCCTGAGTAGCTAGGATTTCAGGTGTGAGCCGCCGCTCCGGCTTCGTCTTTCTGTTTTGAATGGTATCGCTCTGTTCTGCTTAGAGCGCCTGCAGGCCGGGATCTTCCTACCTGAGCTTCCGATGCAGCTGGGATCATCCATCCGACCACCTGCCCTGACTGACTTGTGGAGGTAGATTTACAACCATTGGCCCGGGTCTGGCCTCAAGCCCCACCCTCCCAATCTCTACGTCCAGAGCAGCTGGAATTACAGACATGAGCTGCTCTGCTCAGCCTAGAAGATCTTTTAAAAAGTGGACTAAGAATAAAGTCTCCACTCTTTACAAGTCTGAAGCTCTCAGCCTGCTAAACCTCCCGCTAAGCCACCACACCACTGCACGTGGTCTTCCTTCCTCCTCGAGGAAGGCTGGAGACTGGCTGTCCCCCACGCTGCCAGGGCACCGTGTGCTTCTTCTCTTGGGGCTCCCCCGGCTCACGTGCTCAGGTCCACCTGCGTGCCAGGCTCCACGCTTTGGGCCCTCAGTGCCCCGGACAGCCTTTCCCTGAGAAACACCTCCAATGCTCAGGTCGCCCAGACCTCGTGCAGTGCCTGGAGCTTCCCGCGCTGCCTCGTGGGGCCATTCACAGTGCTTCTGGCCCTAGGATAACGTGGGGAGCAACCCACAGGGGACTTGGGAGAGGAGGCGCCGCTGGCCCTGGGCGCCGTGGGAGAGGCGTCCTTCTAGGGACCAGGCCGGACGGGCATAGCTTTTCTCTCCTCTGTAGGTCCCTTTCCCACCTTAGCCTCCCAGCCCAGCTCGAGGGAGAGCTGCCTGACTAATAAAAAGTGGAGGGACTGCTCTGCGAGCCTCGGTGCGGCCTAATTACAAGACCAGTGCAGCAGTGGCGTAAAATAACTTTTGGCTATACAGGATTTAAAAGAAAACGATTCCTTCCTTTTTCAGCTTTGACAAATGGAAAGAATGGCTGAAGGCTTCATTTGAAAAGCAGAGCTTTCTGTGGAAGCAGCTTCAGGTGACAGTGTCCTCTCATCCAGGCCCGTGGGGCGGGGTGGCCGCAGGGGTCTCACTGATCTCCTCCAAGGTTGCCACAGGAGAAGCTTCACGTGGAACATCTTTTCTTTTCGTTCTTTCTTTCCTTCTGTCCTTCCTTTTTTCCTTTCTTTCTTCCCTTCCTGCCTTTTTTTTTTTTTTTTTTTTTTTGCTGGTCATGGGGCTTAAATTCTGGATCTGGGTGCTGTCCCTGAGTTGAAGGCCAGTGCTCTACCATTTGAGCCACAGCACCACTTCTGGTTTTCTAGAGGTTAATTGGAGATAAGAGACTCATGGACTTTGTGCCCGGGCTGGCTTTGAACAGGGACCCTCAGAGCTCAGCCAGGATTACAGGTGTGAGCCGCCAGTGCCTGGCTCATGTTTTCTTTCCAAGATGACAGGTGCCTCGCCAAGCATAGCGCGATAAAGCAGCCCGGACAGAAAAACCTTAGACCATTAGCAACGATTCGAGGGCCAGGGACATGGCTCAGTGGAGCGGTGCCTGCCAAGCCTCAGGTCCCATTCCCTTCTTAGCACCTTAAAAGAATGAGAAAGAGAGGGAGGGGTGGAGAGGGAGGAGAGGAAGAAAGGGAAAGAAAGGGAGGAAAAGAGGAGGAGGAGGAAGAAAAGAAAAAGGAGAAGGAGGAAAAAGAGGAGGAGCGGGAAAAGAGGAAGAAGAAGTTTGTTTATTATACTGATGAAAACCTATGGGTTTGCTGAGGCCTGAGTTCAAATATCCTCTCTGAGACTAATGCTGTGTGATTTAAAATATTTTTAATTTTATTAGCAGGGTGATGTATAGCAGGATTACAGTCACATTCATAAAATGCTGTGTGATTTTGATAGTGGTTTTGTTTGGTTTTTGGCAGTGCTAGGGATAGAACTTTTTAAATTTTATTTTTTAATTTATTTAAAAGTTTAAGAACTGACACATAAGAGTAAGCATATTTATGGGACACTGTGATTTTTATTTTTATTCCACCACTGGGGCTTCATTTTAGGGCCACACTCTCTTGCTTAGATTTTTTTTTTTTTTTTGCTCAAGGTTGGGTCTCTATCATTTGAGCCAGACCTCCACTTTTGACATTTTCCTGGTTAATTGGAGCTAAGACTCTTACAATGTACTAGGTACTGGTGGCCCACACTTGTAATTCTAGCTACTCAGGAGGCTGAGATCTTAGGATCTCAGTTCAAAGCCAGCCTGGGCATGAAAGTTTATGAAACTCTTGTCTCCAGTGAACCACCAGAAACATGGAAGTGGCTGTGTGGATTACAGTGGTAGAGTGCTAACCTTGAGCTGACAAGCTCAGGGCCACCGCCCAGTCCCAGAGTTCAAGCCCCATGGCCAAAACCCCAACAAACTCACAATGTTTTCTTCTTGGATTGGCATTGGACCCCAATTCTCAGATCTCAGCCTTCTGCATAGCCTGTGATGTTTTGAAACATTGCACAGTATTCAAATAAGAATGACATCTATTTCTCAAATATTTACCATTATTTTATGAAGAAAATATTTGCTATTCTTCCTTCTAGCTTTTTAAAAAAATGTCTTGTTGGAGTGATGTACAGAGGGGCTCAGTTACTTTCATCGGGTAGTGGGAATCTTCCAGCTTTTTGAGAGATAGCCACTCTTTGTGCCCCAGGACTTGCTACTTCTCCCTGATGGCGTCCTGGTGCCACAGACAAGCCTCTCTCCACCTGCCCCTGCACTAGTCTGTAAAGTGAGCACTGGAGCGCCTTCCCCACTGGCCATGATAGGTGGTCCCTGGGAAATGCTTTATGAACAGGAGCATTTAGTCCTTGTACTAATGCAAGGTGTTGTGCAGACTGGAAGGCTCCAGTCCCATGTGCTACTACAGGTTCTCTTTTCTGCTACTAGGGTTGGCTTCCAATGAGTTATCAGTGCCAGGAACGTGCTTTTGTTTGTTTACTCATTTGTTTAGCAGTAGTAGGGACAAAAGCCATGTCCTTGAGCTTGCTAGGCAAGTGCCGGCCTACTGAGCCATGCCCTCAGCCCTTTCAGGTTTTTAAAGTTACTTTTTCACATAGGATCTTACGGTTTTGGCCAGGCTGTCTTCGGACAATAACCCTACTTTTCTCTCTGAAATAGATGCGATTTCAGGAATGTACCGCTATGCCTGGGTCTAGAAACATACTTTTAAATCTGCAAATTAGGGCTGGAAGTTTGGCCTAGCGGTAGAGTGCTTGCCTAGCATGCACAAAGACCCAGGTTTGATTCCTCGATACCACATACATAGAAAAAAAAAGCCAGAAGTGGTGCTGAGGCTCAAGTGGTAGAGCTCTAGCCTTGAGAAAGTCCAAGGACAGTGCTCAGGCCCTTAGCCCAAGCCCAGGACTGACAGGAAAAAAAAATCTGCAAATTATTATTTCCTTGGAAAATCAGTAAAAAAAATAAATTAAATTGGAGGAAGGAGGCCTGGGCTGTGGGTATCTCAACATTTATAGATGGCGGCAAGTACAATGTCTGTTTTAGGTGGTGGATGTCAGGATTATTTGCCCAAGGCAGAGCAGGATGCATGGCAAGGGACTGGAAGGGAGTACTTCCTCCAGGATCTCGTGAGTATTTGTTTAAAGAACTGTAGCCATGGACTGGGGGTTCTCTGTCAGAGCCCCACGTGTCCCAGGCCCCTTACAGCGGCGGTGGGAGCCTCTCCACTTAAAAGATCTGTGGCACCAAACGGATTCTGGAGCTCTGAGTCAGCCCCTTACCTCACAGCAAAACATGCGCGCTTGCAGCGTCCCGTGGAAAAAGGACTGGGACGCACAGGCTTCTAGTTTTCGGTAATGACGCATAGGAGGAGGAGGCAGTTTTCTTTGAGGCCAGAGCACTTGCAGTGGTTGGTTTTGGTTTGTGGAATTTTCCAGAACAGACATGGGACCCATTGCTGCTACTGAGTGCCACAAAGGCCACCGAGGCTTATCGTTAGAATAATACATTTTCCTTCTACTCGGTACATGTTAAATTGCCTCTAAGAGTCCCAAAGGTGGATCTTCATTCCTCACTCCTTGAAGTCATTTAATGATCACATCAGAAAACGGATTCTCCTAGAATACAATTGTAGACTTAGGCTACACCAACAAGTTGAAAGACTCTTGTAAGAAGAAAATTAAAAAGCAACAACAACAACAACATCCCAAGAAATGCAGAAAATCCATATACTGTGCTCTGAAGGGGAAAGTAATAATAATCCCTGAAATTCTGAAGAAAAAAGGAATGAAGACATTCTTTACAAAACATAAGAAGGAAGAAAAAAAGAAAGAAAAGGAAAGCAAGAAAGCAAGCAAAAGCTGAAGGTGTGGGCTGTGTTCTCTGCAGCATCTGCCTTTGGACCCTGGCCTTGACTCCTGACGGCTGCCTCTGCTGGCTGTGGGTCTGGAAAGTGTGAGTGTTAGACTCAGCCATTGTTCCCTTTCCTTGTAACAAAACAAGCTTTTGGGTTTGGCTGCATAAACCCTGGGTTCCCATACTGCTTTGCTTCCTCAGACGGATTGTGACAGTGCATACAAAACTTCACGGATGCTGGGCGCACGCCTGTAATCCAGCCCCTCAGGAGGCTGAGATCTTAGGATCATGGTTCAAAGCCAGCCTGGGCACTAAAGACCAACTGTGAGACTCATCTCCAATTAACCTCCAGAAAACCGGAAGTGGCGCTGTGGCAGTGTGTAGGGTGGTGGCCTTGAGCTGAAGAGTTCAGCGCCCAGGCCCACGAGTCAAGTCCCACGACTGACAAAACAACAACAACAACAACAAAAACCTTCATGGACATACTAAAAACCACTGGCCTGAACTCGTGAATTGTTTTGTAAAAATAAAAAGAAAGCAGAACACAGTAGTTCAATGTTCCAGGCCACCGATAAATCCGAAACAAGAAAATGAAACAACCCTATGTGAAAAATGGGCTACGACACACATTCAGGTCAAAAGTCACCAGGAAATGCAATTGGAAGGAGCGGTTAGGTTTCACGATACAGCAGCAGAGGTCCACGCGTGGGACAGCAGTGCAGGCTGCTGAAGAGCCTTGGCTCGGGCACGCAACGTGGCTCCGCCACGTAGGGAGTTTGAGTCTTATATAATTCAATGTGGTCCAGTCATTTCACCCATGGAATTTACCTTAAGGAGTTGAAGACTGATGTCCAGACAAAAACCTGTCCACAGAAGTGAGGGCAGCTTTATGTATGATCACCTCCTCTCGCGAGCAACCAAGCTGTTCTTCAGTAGGGGAACAGACCACGACTCTATGATAGGCTGGGAGGGCTCGCCTAGCAGGCATGAAGCCCCAGGTTCGATTCCTTGGTGCCACATACACAGAAAAAGCTGGGAGAGGGCTGAGGCTAAAGTGGTAGAGCTCTAGCCTTGAGAAAGCCCAAGGACAGTGCTCAGGCTCTGAGTTCAAGTCCTAGGACTGGCAAAAAAAAGTTTTCTTGTTTTTTTTTTTTTTTTTTTTGCCAATCACGGGGCTTGAACTCAGCCCTGGACACTGTCCCTGAGCTCTTCAGCTCAATGCTAACACTCTACCACTTGAGCCACAGCACTACTTCTGCTTTTCTGGTGGTTAATTGGAGATAAGAATCTCTCGGCCTTTAGTGCCCAGGCTGGCTTTAAACTACGATCCTAAGATCTCAGCTTCCTGAGGAGCTAAGATTACAGGTGTGAGCCACTGCGCCTGGCTGCAAAAAAATGTTTTTAAAGTATTTAAGAGTTGTAGTTTTTTTCTCTAAAAGTACTTAGGAATTATTTTTCTTTTGAAGGACAGTACATTGCAGTAAGCGTGTTCTAGTCTAAAGAGGGCTGCATCCGTCTCCCTTTTATCACTTGTATATTTGTTCAAAAAGGACTTTACCTTTTAGAGCAATTTTAGCTTCACAAGAAAACTGAGTACAGGTACATATTTTTCCACCTGCCTCCTGCCTCCCCCATGCAAAGCCTCCCTCTGAGCACGCGGTCTGACCCTAGCAGTCCGTCTGCAGCTCTGGTGAGCTGTGACACCGTGTCTCCCAGAGCTCACAGTCCACTAGTCCACACTCCAAAATCCTAAAAACATTTTTTTTTTTGTCGGTTATGAGGCTTGAACTCTGGCCCTGGGCGCTGTCCCTGAGCTCTTCAGCTCAAGGCTACCACCCTAGCCTTGAGCCACGGCTCAAGCCCCTTTTTCTAGGGGTTAATTGGAGATACAAGTCTCAGGTCCTTTTGTGCCTGGGCTGGCTTTGAACCTTGGTCCTCAGATCTCAGCCTCCTCAGTAGCTAGGATGACCGGCGTGAGCCACCTCGCCCCACTACATATTTTAAAGTTGAGAAGACAGTATTTATAACGTGCAGCCTGCAGCCCGTGGCTGCCTAGTGGAGAGGGCGGCCGTCACGGGCGGTGCCTGGGGCAGGGCTTCCACGGCTGGCTCCCAGCCCTCGAGGAAAGTATTTGGAGCCAAACTGCATTTGTTCTGAACATATATAGACATTTTTCCTCGTCATAGTCCTAAAATAATTAAAGACTGTTTGCTTGGCGTTCCCGTTATATCGAGTACTAGAAGTGATCTAGAGGTGGTTTTTAAATAAACGGAAGATGTGTGTGGTCACATTCAAATACCAGGGACAGGATTTGAGCATCTGCAGATCTGTGTGTCTGTGGAGGTCCTGGAAACTGTGTAGTCACTGAAGGATGACTGCGTGTAGACCAGAACAGAATCTTTGCATCAGAAGGGTCTGAGCAGCAGTCAGATTTCAGTTCTTCTACAGATGACTTCCCTGAGGCTCAGGGAAAGTCAGTTAAAGGAGGAGTGCTTTGGAAGGTAAAACGTGCTTCCTGTGCAGCTCAGAGATTCTGGAGGAAGATGAGAAAAGTCTGGGACATATTCTAACTCAGCAGGTTAGATGTCGGGAGAGTGGCGCAGGTCTCTGGCTCCAGAGAACGTGGTCTAACTTTGTCACACACTCTTCTGGCACCACACCTCTTACGGTAAATTGACTGGGTGGTGGCATTACTTGACCATTTATTTCAACTTTGAATTATATGAAGAGAAATGCATGCTTTTTTCACATTTTCTAGGGATGAATTAATCCAACTTCATAGCTGTCAATTACAGGGTCTCAGTGACAGGTGTTCCCCTAAGGTTCCCTCCCCCCTTTTATTTCTGGTCCTGGGGCTTGAACTCATGGCCTGTGTGCTGTCCCTGAGTCTGATTGTGCTCAAGGTTGGCTCTCTACCACTTGAGCCACAGTGCCATTTCTGGCTTTTTTTGACTAGTTAATTAGTGGTTAGAGTCTTTCCAGGCTGGCTTTGAACCATGATCCTCTGATCTCAGCCTCCTCAGTAGGTGTGAGGCCCAGTGTCCAGCTCTTAGACTCCCTTTACACATGTGTAAAGCAACAATGTTTAACTGAAAACCCCAAGTTTCTTTCATTCATTCATTCATTCATTCATTCATAGTATGCCCAACAGACAGTTCTTGCCCTCATGGAGCTTTCAGTTGTGTAAGGAGAGGACGAAGGGTTCCTGAAATGGCAAAGGTAAATACTTAGGACTATAAGATATTGTGGCTTTATCAAACGAACAGACAGTAATTCCATTTATTGAGATAAGGAGAAAAGGAGGGGGAGGATCAAGGGTGCCGTGTGGGACAGGTTGTGTTTGTCCTGCTGCTGATACATCTGTGTAGGCGGTTGACTACACAAGCCTGAGCTCAAAATAAGGGTCTGGGCCAAAGATAAACGTGTAGGCATTCGCAGTACTTTGATGATATTTGAAACCACAGAACCAGATGGGATCCCTTCCGGGATCCGAGTGTCTGCCACGCCAAGGGGAGAAGAGGAGAGAAGGAAGGGCCTGGGAGGCAACACTGTGGCATCACGAAAGGTGAATCCTTCCAAGGGAGAGGTCAGGGGATGGAGGGTGGCACAGTCCCTTGCTGGAGAAGCCCCTCCTGGCTCTGAGAAGCAAGGCGAGCCCACGCTTCAGCTCCAGGAGGGCAAACACTTCCACGGCCGGTGGATGGGTTCTCTTGGCGAGGGCTGGTTGTTAAACCAAGCCACTGGCAACCTTTGACTCCGGTTGTAACAGAGCGGGGAGAAATGGCCTCCTGCTCTGTAGTTCCCATCAGAAAGTTTTCAGAACAGTTTTCATGGAAATAGAGTCTCTTCAAGGGACCAGCGGCGTCTGACCTGCTCTGAAGTGGCCTTTCCCTTTGCCACGTGACTCTCCAGCCTTAGCCTTTGAATCCCTCACCTGCACAAAATTTAAAAATCCCATGTGGTCAAAAGAGCATCCAAGTCTGAGATGCTGAAATTTTGCACTGGCTGCAGGAAATTCCAGGAAGCATACACAGTAAACCACATTTCATTTACTTTTGGGCTTTCGTGCTTGGTTAAAAATAATTAGAAAATTCCAGAATTCAGAGACTCTATGAGAGCACATTTTCCCCATTTTTCCTTTTCATTAAGAAGCACATAAAAAAAACCAATGTTGCTATTCTTTGAAAATGTAGATAATAAAATTAGCTGAAAGGTTAAAATTTTAATATTTTTAATACCATGATAACTGAATTGGATCAGCTGATTAATGATGAGCAGTTTTTAAGATAATGGTTTGTTACATAGATCAATATGTATCTATGATGTACAAACCCTCAGCCTAATTTTAATTATGTTCTAAACTCTAAGTACCAGTATATAGAGATTTCCTTCTTGAATACTTGTTTGTTAAACATGTCATTTGAAATATGATGTAAAAATCAATGTTAATAAATTCTTTAATAAAAAAGATAATATTTATCTGACAAATGTAACTGTAACCCCTATATACATTACCCAAATAATAAAAAAGAAAAAAGAAAAAAAGATTATTGAAAGAAATATATATATTTTTTAAATTAAATTAATTAATTAATTGTTATTATTTTGCCATTCCTGGGGCTTGATGTCAGTTCCTGAGTTTCTTTTGCTCAAGGCTAGCACTCTACCACTTGAACCACAGTGCCATTACTTGCTTCTTCTGTGTATGTGGTACTGAGGAATTGAACCCAGGGTTTCATGCAAGCTAGACAAGCACTCTACCACGAAGCCACATTCCTAGCCCTAAAGAAAATTTTTTTTGGTCGGTTGTGGGACTTGAACTCTGGGCCTGGGCACTGTCCCTGAGCTCTTCAGCTCAAGGCTAGTGCTCCACCACTTGAGTCAGAGTGCCACTTCGGTTTTCTGGTGGTTGATTGGAGATAAGATTCTCATGGACTGTTTGTGCTTGGGCTGGCTTTGAACCGATATTCTTAGATCTCAGCCTCCTGAGTAGCTACGGTTACCGGCGTGAGCCACGGACGCCTGGCTCTAAAGAAATAGTAAAATAGGTGTTTTTTTGTAGTGCTGGGGACTGAATGTGCGAGGCAGCATTCTTTTTTTTTTTTTTTTCCAGTCCTGGGCTTGAGCTCAGGGCCTGAGCACTGTCCTTGGACTTTCTCAAGGCTAGAGCTCTACCACTTGAGCCTCAGCACCACTTCTGGCTTTTTTTTTCCCCTATGTATGTGGTACCGAGGAATCGAACCTGGGTCTTGGTGCATGCTAGATAAGCGCTCTACCACTAGGCCAAACGCCCGGCCCCTAGGCAGGCATTCTACTACTAAGGTATACTCCTAGCCCGAGAACTATTATTTATTTAACAATAGTTTATCAAAATGCTTTTACTGAATAGTTTTATAAAACATGTTTTTGTCTAAAGTTACACTGAATTTATTGCAATTTTCAATTCCTGAAGAAGTCAATGTGCAAATCTAGTTGCAACAGCTTTGAAAGTTTGGTTTTGTGTGTGTGCTTGTTGTTGTTTGTGGCTGGAACTCAGGGCCTGGGTGCTGTCCCTGAGTTCTTTTGCTCAAGGCTAGCCTTTTACCAGGTTATGCCACAGCTCCACTTCCAGTTTTTGAGTGGTTAATTGGAAATGAGAGTCGCACAGAGACTTTTTTGCCTGGACTGACTTTGGACTATTATCCTGAGATCTCAAGCTCTTGACTAGCTAGGAGTACCAGCGAGAGCCATCAGCTTGAAGGTTTTTTTTCTTTTTTTTTTTTTTTTTTTTTTCTTGTCTGTTCTGGGCCTTGTACTCAGGGTCTCAACACTGTCCTTGGACTTTCTCAACGCTAGCGCTCTACCACTTGAGCCATAGCACTTCTTCTGGCTTTTTTTCTATATATGTGGTACTGAGGAATCAAACCTGGGCCTTCATGCATGTTAGGCAAGCACTCTACCACTAGGCCAAACTCCTGGAGCTGAAAGTTTTTTTCTTACATACATCTTTACTCTTGATAAAGCTTATCAAGATTAAAAATTAAATAAATACATTTTTTTTCTATGTATGTGGTACCGAGGAATCCAATTGGGAAGGTGCATGCTAGGCAAGCACTCTACCACTAGGCCACACTCCGGGCCCTAAATAAATACTTTTATGGTCCAGGTCTGAGGTGGAAATACAAGGCTGTGAGCTGAGCAGAAGCCACAAGCTCATGGGGCTTGAGGACTGGAACCAGGCTGTACTAGCTCTTCCAAAGTAAATGAAAATAGGAATTCCAGGCCGAGAGATCTGGAGCCAGACGCAGCACTCCGAGGCCAGAGGCAAGGCAGGCTCCTCCTGTCGTTGGAAGGGGCAGAAGTAAATGGCTGCTCCCCAGGTTGGCTGGCCACGGGCTCAGGGTGAGGGAGTTCTAGCGAGAGCCCGGGCCTGCACCTGGGAGCCCTCCGGGTCTCTGAAGGCAGATCTTAGAAGCGGCGTGAGTGGCCCTGGGTCTGCACTGGGGCACAGGGAGCCAGCCAGGTGCGGAAGGAAGGCTGGCATATGACCACAGAGAGAGGAGCGGGAGCCGCGGAGTCCACCAGGAGGAGAGAGAGAGGCAGCACAGCACAAGACTAGGCCCAAGGTCCAAGAAAAGACGGGGGAATGCGAATTTGCTCCTGTTGAAATAAATTTTACGGACTAATCTGAGAAAAGATTTAACTATGTTTAGAACCTACAAAGAGATCTAGGAGGGGGTAACTTCCATGAAAAGGTGTGTGAAGAACGTCAACACAAGAGAAACAGAATGGACTCTCAAATCAACAGCTAGACCTAGTGAAAGTGAAAATATCAGGAAACCAGAAACTCATACGACAATAAGCTGTGGACTGGACACAGTGAACGACGCTAGTCAGATGGTGACGTTGACCACGCAACGTGGACAGAGGGCTCCTGTCTCCTGGGGTTTCAGAAGACGAGGATGGAAGGGAACGATGGAGAGGCACGCTTTGAAGAGATTATAGACAAAGTTTTCTGCAGTTCAAAAAGAGATGAGCCAGGCGCGGTGGCTCACGCCGGTCATCCTAGCTACTCCGGAAGCTGAGATCTGAGGATCGAGGTTCAAGGCCAGCCCGGGAACTAACGTCCGTGAGACTCTTATCTGCAGTTATCCACCAGAAAACTGCAAGTGGCGCTGCGGCTCAAGGAGTAGGGACGGCGCCCAGCCTGACATAAACCTAGCTACTCAGGAGGCTGAAATCTGAATCTTACAAATGGAAGCCAGCCCGCAAAGTCCGTAAGACTCTAACCTCCAATTAGTTACAGAAAAAGAAAACAACAGAAGTAGAGCTGTGGCTCAAGGTGGCAGAGCCTTGAACAGATGAAGCTAACGGACAATGCCCAAACCCTGAGTTCCTGAGTCAAGCCCCGGGACTGGCATGCATGCCTGGACACACACGCACACACACGCATGCACGCATGCACACACACACGCACACCATATGAGAGCTGGGTCTGGTGGCTTATATTCGAAATCCTAGCTATTCAGGAGGCTGAGGTCTGAGGACTGTGGTTCAAAGCTAGACTGGACAGGAAATCCTTCAAGAATCTATCTTTAATTAATGATTTAAAAAAGTGTGAACTATAGATATGTTTCCCCTGAGCTATAACTGGGCATGGAAGTCCTGAGTTTAAGCCATGATACTAGGAGAGAGAGAGAGAGAGAGAGAGAGAGAGAGAGAGAGAGAGAGAGAGAGAGAGAGAGAGAGAGAGAGAGGGAGAGAGAGAGAGAGAGGGAGGGAGAGAGGAGAGACCTTATATTGAAAGGTCTTATAGAACTGCAAGCAACATATGCAGAAACCTATTCTTCTTAGTGAAATTGTATGACATCGAAGAGAAAGAGAAAGCTAAAAGCTAGGAGGGGAGAAAAGACCTATCACCCTTATAGGCAGGCGAATTTGGCTGAGAACTGATTTCTTGTTTGTGAAATCTGATGCCAGAAGACAATGAAGTGATGGTCTTATGGTGCCAAGATCAATTAACCGAAAGTTTAAAATCGTACACATCTTCAAAAATGTTATGATTATGGTAGTTTTATACTCAGAGAATGAAGAGTGAACAGAGGTGGTAAATACATTAATTTTCTTAAAAAAAAAAACTACTCATGCTTGTATTCATTAAAAAGATGAGCTACCTGGGAATGTGTCTTAAGGTGTAGAATGCTTGGTGAGCAAACGTAAGACCCTGAGTTCAAACCCCAATACTGATATAAACTTTAAAAAAAAATGAGTTAAAACTAGGTACTAACTTAAAAGTCTAGAGGAGATAAAAGATAAGAATACACTCAGTGGGAAGCTAATACATAGATATAGATAGATATGATCAGTATCATGTTGGAAAGAAGAGTTGTGGGCAGGTGTTGGGAGCCAGAGTGGAATCAAACTGTACCTTGACTTGCATCAGACGATGGCTTTATTGTCTTATTGCTTTCTGGCCCTATTCTATGTAAATGACCTGAGAATTACCATATGAATGTAACACCTGGAGGTTCCCTGGGTCTGGAGGAGGGAAGAAGGGGGCAGTCTCGGCAGTCTTTGCCTGGACTGCGGACATCCCGGACCCGGTGTGTCTGTCTCTCTTCTATTTCTTGCTAGTCCTTGCCCCCGATTTCAGGAACCCCAATCTGCGAACCCTGGTTTGCTGCCGGTTGGCCCCGGCAGGCAGGGAGTTTGGCCTAGTGGTACAGTGCTCGCCTAGCATGCACAAAGACCCAGTTCAATTCTTCTGTACCACATACATAGAAAAAAGCCAGTGGTGGTGCTGAGGCTCAAGTGGTAGAGCTCTAGCCTTGAGAAAGTCCAAGGACAGGGCTCAGGCCCTGAGCTCAAGCCCCAGGACTGGCAAAAAAAAAATTAAAAAAAAAAGGAAAGAAGACGTGTAATATTGGGTTACTTGAGGTTCTTAGAAACAGGACAACTAAGTATGTAAGTTAATAATGTAAAGATAAACACCAAATTAAATAAAATATCACGTCCAGCTCCTGAGCCCCAGCGAGAAGAGAGCCCAAAGACCCTATCTGAGAAACGGCTGCAGGAAAGGGGACTAGAGATGTAGAGTAGCTCTCTGAGCAAGCACAAGGCCCTCAGGTAAACTCCAGTGTCACCAAAAACGATTTTTTTTTACCAAAACATGAAAGCAATTATTTCTGTTTCTCACATGTGACCTAAACCGTCAAGCTAGCTGTCAACATCTAGCTTTTTTGTATGATGGTGATTTTTTTTGTCTGTTGTGGGGCTTGAACTCTGGACCTGGGTGCTGTCCCTGAGCTCTTCATCTCAAGGCTACTATGCTACCCCTTGAGCCACAGCACTGCTTCCAGTTTTCTGGTGGTTAATTGGAAATAAGAGTCTCAGGTCCTTTTGCACCTGGGCTGGCTTCGAACTGCGATCTCAGCCTCCTGAGTAGCTGGGATGACAGGCGTGAGCCACCTGCCCCACTTGTTTTTCTTTGAAAGACAGGGCCTTTCTATGTTGCCCCATTGGCCAGGACCACCTGGGCTGTCTCTCGAGAGCCAGGACGACAGGTTTGTGTCACCATGACTGAAGTATATTTTTCAGTGCCATCATTTTTCAGATGAGGTAACCAAGCCAAGATGGTAGAACTGTGTTTAAGGGTGTGAGGTATTTTGGTTTACCTTTCTCTCTTCCTTGCCATCCTAATTACACACACAAAACTGGGTTCCTGTGGAAATCCTGCCAGTGTCTACCTGTTGACCCACCTTGTGTGGATTGCTGACAGTTTTATTTATTTATTTTCCAGTCCCAGGACTTGAATTCAGGGCCTGGGCCTCTCTGTGTTCAAGACTAGCCTTTTCTGAGTCTATGGTACTGAGGAATGGAACCCAGAGCTTGGAGCATGCCAGGCCGGCACTCTCCCACTGGGCCAGGCTGCCGGCCCCTGCTGACAGACCATTTTTAAGAGCTTAGGCAGGCCTTAGTATGCAGCTGGGCATTCAAAGGCAGCCTCTTTCCTCTGCAGAGCTGGGGCCGGCTCCGAACTCCCAGCTCCCAGTGCTCAAATAGGAGAGCGATGTCCTGGGCACAGGAATTGTGCCGGGCAGTAGTTCACAGCTTCCGGCTATTGTGAATTCCAAAACAAAACAAAATAAACAAAATGCTTTTGACTCGAAAAGTGAAAACATAGAGTGAATTGGAAATGACTTTTCTTCTGCTTTCATGTACATATGATAAATCTGTTTAAGCAACTTTTCTCTCTCTCTCTCCATGGCGCTAGGTCTAGTACAGCACCCCTTTACTACTGTGCTTTTTTGTGTGTGTGTGCCAGTCTTGGGCTTGAGCTCAGGGCCTGAGCACTGTCCTTGGGCATTTTTCTCAAGGCTAGAGCTGTACCTCTTGAGCTATAGCACCACTTCCAGCTTTTTTCTATGTATGGGGTACCAAAGAATAGAACGTGGGTCTTCATGTGTGCTAGGCAAGCGCTCTACCACCAGGCCAAACTCCTGGCTCCCCTCCCTCCCCCTCTCTCCCTCCCTTCCTTCTTTCCTTCCTTTTCTGTGCAGGTCCTGGGCATTGAACTCAGGACCCGGGAGCTGTCCCAGAGCTTTTGTGCTCAAGGCTAGTGGCCCATGGCCCTCTTTGTTATAGCTTACCATGCTCCTGTGTCAGGCGACACTGGGCTCATTTGGTCCCAGCAGTAAACAGTAAACTTCGTACTTACCCTGGGATGGCACTTCTTTGGGACAGCTATAACCACATAAGGCAGCAGGATCCCCTCAGGGTGGCCTTCAGCCCGAGCAGCTGCAGACCCCTTTATCTACCCTTTGGGCAGCAGCCATAATAAAGCCCCTGGTTCTCACGTCCACACCAGGATCTCTGCCTCCTAAGTCCTTCCCAGACAACAGCGGGCACTTCTGGCGAGAAGGGGTCGAGGCAGTGGCGTTGCTGGCAGGAAGCCTCTTCTTTGTTTTCTGCACCTGGATGTCTATGCGGTTTTCTGGCAAGTCGGAGATACTAACAGCTAGCGTTCTTCTTCCCTAGCCCCAGCTCCACTTCCAGCTTTTTGGGTAGTTTAGTAGCAATGGGGCCGGGAGTGTGGCCTAGAGGTAGAGTGTTTACCTAGCATGCACGAAGACCCAGGTTCAATTCCTTGGTACCACATACATAGAAAAAAAGCCAAAAGTGGTGCTGTGGCTCAAGTGGTAGAGCTCTGGCCTTGAGAAAGCCCAAGGACAGTGCTCAGGCCCTGAGCTCAAGCCCAGGACTGGAGAAAAAAAGAATCTCATAGACTTTCCTTCCCTTGTCCTTGTCCCTTTCTTTCTTCTAGTGACATAGCTTTCTCAGAACATATCCGTGTTAAGTAATGCATGATTGTATTTCAAAATGCCCACCTCCGCCCCCTGCTAGAAATATAAGGGAATTTTTCTCCATTGTTCACTGCGAGAACCTGGTCAAGCTGGAGGGGTCAAACTCATGGAAGAAGTGCCATCGCCAGCACACAAACCCACGGGAGGCCCCAGAGATTCTGGCTCAGACTCATTCCCAGTGGCCAACTACCAGCTTGTCAAGAAACAGTTGACGTTGTTCTGCTCAGATCTGCTTGCCAGCCTCTGCTGCAGCGGTGGTGGCACGCAGCGCCCACGCCCTGCCCTCTGCCCAGTCTGGAAGGTGGTGTGCCTGTGACATCACTTTCTCATGGGTCTGGAGAACTGTTTATTTTTAATTTAGTCAGCCTTTTTCTTATTGAGGGGGGTGTGCAGGCTTCCATCCTGGGCCAGCTGGATGGCATCGTGTAATCCTCCGAACAGAGGTTCTCAGAGAGCAGGAATTCTTCATTATATGAAGTCCAGTTTCTCTCATTTCCCTTCCTTTTATGGGGCCAGCTTTGTAATAGTACCTAAGCAATTTTTGCCTAACTCAAGGTTATGCAGATTTTCAAGTTCTCTCCTCTCAGAGTGCTCTTTAAAGTGTAAACGAGATCCACCACTCTTCCCTTAAACTCTGCAAGGCTTTCTCACTCTAGAATCCCAGCTCTGCTTTCCTCCCCGTCCACCAGGTGCTGCTGCAGCTGCCCTAGGCTTCCTGGGCTGGAGGACTCCTTGGTGCCCTTACACGTGGGAGACAGGCACTGGACATGAAAGGGAAATTTCCAGAGATTGGAGGAATGTTTTCTAAGCGATACCATCTGGCTTTGAAAAACACTCTGATGTCATTCCAAATTCTTCCTGAGAGAGACCGTTTGTTGGGTACTTTGGTTCCTGTCGAGTGGTGCACTGGCTAGGGTCTCCCAATGGCTCCATTCAAAGCAGTGCCGGTAGGAAGCCACCCGAGAAGGGGAAGTCACTGACACAGGCATCGTTTCCGCTGGGCGGATTTTGAACGTGGATGGAGACACATGTGAGGTGTGACAAACAGCTCTGTCACACGGAGAGAGACATTACCAGATCCCACCCAGAAAACAAACATGATCTCAAATATTGACACTGGGGACAGGGCTCCGTACTAGTTCTGATGCACTGGGGACATGGCTGGGCCCAGGCCAGAGGCACGTCATTCACCACACCGTGCAAACAGACACTGGACCGTTTCCCCCCCTCCATTCATACCACCTCCAAATTTATAACTCATTCAGTAAACACGTGCTGAGTGTCTTCACCTTCCTTTTCTTTCTTTCTTTTCTTTTCAGAACTGGGGATTGAACTCTGTTGCCGTAAAGACGCCAGGCAAGTGTGCCACCATTGGAGGCACACTACCCGGCCAATTTCTTCTATTTTCTAAGAGTCACAAGTTTGTAGACGAAACAAAACTCACAGCAAGGTATTTTCTTGCCTTGCGAGGGGCTAATGTAGCATGAACGCTTTTCGTAGGAAAATACTAGGGAGCTTTCTCATGAAAGGAAGAGACGCAGGTGAACCTCTAACGCTTCCCCAGGTGTGTTAAAGCGCACACTAACTTAGTGCAGGGCATGCGCGTTACCTGTCTTTGTGCTGAGTGGGGTTTGTGTGCAGAGGGTGCAGACGGAGTCCATCTGAAGCGCTTTTCCTGCTCTGTGCCTGCGGACACGGCAGCGGACATGCAGAGAGGAGGGGTCTCCGAGGCGACCCTGCGCGTCGAGTCCCCTGCAGGCCTTCCGGGAGCAGCGATTCAGGCCAGAAACCTCCATCTGTGGTCAAAAGCTTTATGCGCCTGAAAGTTGCATTTTGTAGCAGTAATTTTGGCTTCTCTGCTGTTGGAATTCTAGATTGGTCTCATACTAAGTACCATAAGTTGGGTTGTACGCCAGACATGTTCAAAACTGAGTAATCTATGTCTTCACCCAGCTCCCCACACCTTATAGTTCATATCACTGCCTTTCTCTGCTTTCTGGCATAAAAATCTATTTATCTGGCCCGGGAGTTTGGCCTAGTGGTAGAGTGCTTGTCTAGCATGGACAAAGACCTGGGTTCGATTCCTTGGTACCAAAAAAAGCCAGAAGTGGTGCCGTGGCTCAAGTGGTAGGGTACCAGTCTTGAGAAAGCCCAAGGACAGTGCTCAGGCCCTGAGTTCAAGCCTCAGGCTTGGCAAAAAAAAAAAAAAAAAAAAGAAGAATCTACTTATCTGTTCAACTATAAGATTGTGGGTTGTTTTTCTTTTGTTTTGTTTGCAGTACTTGAGTTTGACGTAGGGCTTAGTGCTTGCAGGCAGGTACTCTCCCACTTAAGCCGTGTACAGCTAGACATTGTGGTTTGTTTGTTGTTGAGGGAGCAATGTTGATTGAACACTTCCTTGTGTGGCATGTAATAGATATTTAACGAATGCTTTAAAACACAGCATTCAGAACAAGGATGTATAAGGATGTATGTATGCAAGTAGAAATGAATGAGTGCACGAACCAATTCTGGTGGGAGTAACTGCATTACTAGACCCGGAGGAATTCAGTGGTTTCTCTGCAACCCCACATCACACGGGTGGCTCAATGGAAGAACAGGTGGCCACAGAGTGGGATTCTGTGCCATGAATCCTATGTGGGAGGCGAGACTGGGTTCAGAGAGGCTCTGAAAGGACACAGGGTTCCGCAGGGGGGCTGGAGGCACAGGGGGATAATAAGGCCTTTGACCCAGTGGTGCTGGAGCTCAGAGAGGCCGCGTGGAACTCGGTGCCCACTGGCTCACACAGCTGAGGCATTTGTCAAGGGAGCCAGGGAGGTGCTCTGGGCCAGTCTAGAAGCCACTGGCAGAGGGGTGGAGGCAGGGGGGCGCTGCCCACAGAGAGACCAGGTGGAGGGCAGGCTCCTGTCAGGGCAGCGCTTTCATTCCTGGTGGGGGAGGGCATTCATCACAAGAGCACTCTGAGTGATTTCATATACATGAGAACGGTATTTTCATAATCCTGACCCAGTTGCCTTTTTTCTCTCTCAACAGTACTGAGGTTTATGCTGAGAGCTTGCCACGTAGGCGCTCTGCCTCTTGAACCATACCCACAGAGCTTTTGGCTTTCACTATCTTTTAAATAGGGTCTTCCATCTCCGCTCGGCCCCACCTGAATTGCATTCCTCCTACTTTCAACTTCCCGCACAGCTGGGGTGACAAGTGCACACCCCTGCACTCAGCTGGGGAAATCCCCCTCACCAGCCCCAGCCTCTGGGGAGCTGGGATTACAGGTGTGTGCCACCGCACCTGCCCTCCTCCAGCGTCATGAAATCCTGAAGTAATTGAGTCTTAGGTAACGATGAGAGATTCTCTTCTCTCTTCTGTTCGTTTGAAGACAGGGCAGCCCAGGCTGGCTTCAAACTCTCAGACTTCTTACTGCATTCCAGGCATGTGCCACTATGCCTGTCTTCTCTCCTTTATTTTTTGGTAGCAGAAAATTTCCTTTTGCCATAGGATAAAAAATACTTAAGGGAAACTCAGACACAGAGACACAGACACAGACAGAGACACACACACAGACACACACACACACACACACACACACACACAACCCTACCTGCTCCCCAGGAAGCCCTATGAAAATGGTGGGATTTTATCTTCATACTCACCCATCAGCCCAGCACGGTTATTCAGCATTCAGAGTCGGCCTGTGCGTGGCTAGTGTAATTTAACACAATCCCAAGCAGGCTTTCCCAGTACAGGCGAGAGTCTTCTTTGCTTGACCATTCTCCACTGTTTTGGATTAAAAACAAAAAGAAGGGGCTGGGAGTTTGGCCTAGTGGTAGAGTGCTTGCCTAGCATGCTCGAAGGCCCGGGTTCGATTCCTTGGTACCACATACTTAGAAAAAGCCAGAAGTGGTGCTGAGGCTCAAGTGGTAGAGCTCTAGCCTTGAGAAAAATCCAGGGGCAGTCCTCAGGCCCTGAGCTTAAGCCCAGGACTGGCAAAAAAAAAAAAGGACCTGTCTAAAAACAAAAAGAAAAGCAAACATCGGGAGCCGCCTCGGTGGTGGCTGGAGCCCCTGTGAGCCAGCAAACCGCTGCCTGGGTTTGTGGGAAAAGGTCAGATTTATCCAGGGCGGCTGCCTGTTGTCTGACCCAAGGTCCTCAGCTCCTGGTGACCTCAGGTCTTGAATCATTCTTTGCAATTTTACTAATAAATATCTTACTCTGTGCGTGTTTCCAGGCATCCAGTGACCCCGCCCGTTCTCTGCCCTACTTATTGAAAGCTGCTCAGAAACCACACCGAGTTTGCTGCAGAGTCTTGGCCAGGGCAAAGAAAAAACTTGGTCCTGTCTCCCTACATTGTTAATGCCAGCACATGGCTTGGCAAAAAGAGGGTCATGTCAGACCACTGTTATTTCCTTCTGCAAGACGGGGGCGGAATCCGTGGTAGAGGTTGGCAGCTGGTGGAGGGTGGGGTGAAATAGCCAGCATGAGTAAATAAAGCCATGTAAAATCTATGCCATATTCAAAGCCAGAAACAGAGACTTGGGTAATAATTAGTCTGCTGAAAAATTCTAAGCAGTGATTATCACTGGCTCCTTATCACTCACAGTCATCGGAGGGTGCCCCAAATCTATCACTAGCCTGATGAGAACACTGAGCTCGCTTATTAAACGTTGGGAGGGCACGTGCTTGCAGAGATGGGGCCGTCCATCTAAGTGACGTCCATCTGACTTGGACAGTTCAGAGAGTGTCCATGAACAACATTCAAAGTTTTAGGAATCCAGACTCAAGATGGCATTAGGTTGAAGAGCCATAACAGCAGGAGCAAGCATTCCCAGGTCAGGGTGAATCACAGCCAGATGAGCTTGCAGTGAAGCGTGATCATGAAAACAGCTTGCTGGGGCTCAAGGGTAACTGGGAGCGGACATACCATGCAGAGCCGGCATTCATCTCTCCATGTTTCTTGGAACTGGTAGCATGTGGGGTTTCATTTTTATATTGTACCTTTTTAAAACAGCAATTAGTCCTGAGAGTACAACAATCGTGAGGATGGGAGAGGCAGACAAGAAAGAGAAAGCAGTAGCTTTCCCCCTCGATGCCAATGCCGTTGGGTTTTCTATGTGTCACCTGAGATGGCACCCCACTCTGTTTTGGGGGCTGTTCTTGTTGGAAATAGATATAGATATCTATATCTATTTTTTTACAACTTTGGAACTCAGTTTCACTGGATAATGAAAAAATAGGTAAGCTGGTGGGCTAAAATTAGCCACTAATTATTTTCAAAGCAGTCCTCTATCAGCTTCTCCTTGTGCTTGTCCTAGTTTTCTTTGTCCCTAACTGTAAAGGCCATTTATCTTTTTAAAACAACTGCAGAATCACACCTGCACATTTTGGTCTGAAATTTGGGCTTTTTCTATATTGATTCTAACCGACTACTGCTGTTGGCTGAAATGTTAGAACATAAATAAGGGATGGAGAAAACCCAGGTTCTCCTCAACTTTCTGGCAAATTGATCATCCCAGAATCACTGAGCTTGAGAGTAAATGGGAAATGGGGTGGGGACACTGGTGGTCTGGGGGCCTGGGAAGGGGCTGTCCTTCCTCATACCGCTCATCACCTCCTCCCCATCTTGTACTTTTCTATTTACACTGTGAGTTTTAGATCAGAGCTTCTCAAACCTTAAGTGCATTCAGATAGATCACTGGGGGTACATGTGCTTAGCCCAGTGTGAGCGTTTGTGAGTGCTCACAAACATGATTGTTCATGTTTGTGTATCAGTTAAAACTCATTTGAATTGGGCCAGGCCTGGTATTTCACGTCTGTAACCCCAGCGATAAGCGAGTAGAAGGTTATCCTGGCCCAAGCTGGAGACCAGGAGACACTACCTGAAAAGGAAACAAAAGCAAAAAGGGCTGGAGTGCGTCTCAAGTTCAGTGCTGAGTTCAGTCCCCAGCTTTGGCACAGCTTAAAAAAAGTTCTGATTCAGCTGGTGGGGGTGGGGCTTAAAAATCTTTGCTTCTGGTTTGCAGCTACGTGGATGTTAGTGGGCTGCGCTTGACTGAATAAGTAGCAAGGCCAAGTTTAGAACATACACGAAAGTGTGCAGAGAAAATCACGGCTCAGTCAGTATGTCCCCAGCAGCACACCGGAGTCACCTGGCCCCAGGGACACCCCCTCCCCCGCCGTGCCACGTCCAGTGGCTGCCATTCTGGAAATGTACGTGGAATCTGCCCTGTTCACTGCTGCTGTTACGGGCAGAACTTGGAGAACACACTGGTGACTTCTCCATATTCACGCGTCGGTGCGCTTTAGACCCACGCCAGTGTGGGTGGCGAGACACTTTCCCATAGACCCATGGGGCCTTGAGTCTAAACTGGGACTGGATGGCTTACTCTTGGATGGCTTTTGTCCTTGGAATCAAATCCTGATGAATGATTGATGACTGCCCCTAATAGCTTGGAAGTTCTTTTGCCTTAAGTTGTTTAGCCTTAGATTGGCTTTCTCAGAGAGCTAAAACAAAGCCCTCCCTGTGATCAGCATTGCCTCAGACGCCCGAAATACGTTTGCTTTTATATAAGGTCTAAATTTAGAAAGCATGACCCTGTAATTTGTTGACAAGAAATAGGCCTGCTATTTTGAAGGAATATCTGGTGTACTGAGATTATAATTTAAGGAACACCTTCTCTCTCTCTCTCTCTCTCTCTCTCTCTCTCTCTCTCTCTCTCTCTCTCTCTCTCTCTCTCTCTCTGTGTGCTGTTTTGAAGGAATATCTGGTTACTGAGATTATAATTTAAGGAACACCTGTCTCTGTGTGTGTGTGTGTGTGTGTGTGTGTGTGTGTGTTCTGTTTTGAAGGAATATCTGGTTACTGAGATTATAATTTAAGGAACACCTCTCTCTCTCTCTCTCTCTCTCTCTCTCTCTCTCTCTCTCTCTCTCTCTCTCTCTCTCTCTGTGCGTGTGTGTGTTTGCTGTTTTGAAGGAATATCTGGTTACTGAGATTATAATTTAAGGAACACCTCTGTGTGTGTGTGTGTGTGTGTGTGTGTGTGTGCGTGCGCGCGCGCGCGCGCGCGTGTGTGTGTGTGTGTGTGTGTGTGTGTGTGTGTGTGTGTGTGCATGTGTATGGTCAGTCCTAGGACTTAAACTCAGGGCCTGGATGCTGACCTTGAAGAGTGAGGTAGTATTCTACCTCTTATACCACAGCTCTACTTCTGGCTTAAAAAAAAATGGTTCACTGTCAGTAAGTGTCTCATGACTTTTCCTGTCCAGGGCAGGTTCTGAACTGTGATCCTGGATCTCAATCTCCTGTGTAGCTAGGGTTATAAATGTAAGGCAATGGCACCTGGCACAGGGGACTGTTCTCTAAAAGCAAGGAGGCCAGATATCTCTCTAGTATTCTATGGGAAACACCCTAGTAATAATAGTGATGTATTATGATTTATGTGGGCAAGATTTGAGATTGTAAATCAGGATACTCTGTATAACTTCGGTGCTGGCGGCATCTGATACTTATTAAGTTGGACAGCTAGTCCGCTGGTGGGATGGAGGCATTTGTTCATGATACTGGGCACCAAAAGCAGTGCCCTGAATGTGCAGCAGAGCACTGGCTCGCCTCTGAGCTCCTCCAGCACTTAAGAGTTCTGTGAATGTCTGTAATCCACAAAGGACATGCCTATGGCCATAGGATTGCATGGCTGAAGGAAGCAGCCTGGCTGGTTTAAAAAAATGATTTATGTGTTGACAAAAGATTTATTGCCAGGCATGGTGGCTCATGCCTGTAATTCTAGCTACTCAGAGGCTGAGATCTGAGGATAAAAGTTCAAAGCCAGTCCATGCATGAAAGTCTCTAAGAATCCAATTAACCACCAACATGCCTGAAATAACAGTGTGGCTCAAGCAGTAGATTGCCAGCCTGAGTGAAAGGGTCAGTGCCAAGGCCCCAAAAAAGATTTATAGTGGACTCAGTCATCTCTACTGTCGCAGTCATCTGTAACTTCATAGATATCAAAGACCCCATTGGAATCTGTTACCATCTAATCTTACCATCGAGTATAATTATAAAATGATCTGATTTTTATAAGTATCTACAGTTAATGTGACATTATTACTCTGCCAGGCTGCTTTTGTGGAATTCTGGGCATTGTAAGATTTCTTGAATATTTTTTTCATTCTCTAATTGTTGATTGAACAATGGATGGATGATACTTCCCTTTTAATTGAGGCAAATCCCCTGAAGATTTGACCCAATCTAATTTTCCTAAATTTAGCTTCATAGAATAACTGCAAATGAAATCCTCAAGTGCTCCTAAAATAATATGTTAACTGATGGCTATTGTAAAATATGTGATATGCAGAAACTTTGCTAGCTATTGGTTTCAAACATCTGGGAATGGGCACAAAGAGCAGCGAAATGAGGCATGTGGAGAACAAAGCATTCTAATGTCGTGTTTTCATGACGCTGGAGGAGGGCAGGTGCGGTGGCACACACCTGTAATCCCAGCTCCCCAGAGGCTGGGGCTGGTGAGGGGGATTTCCCCAGCTGAGTGCAGGGGTGTGCACTTGTCACCCCAGCTGTGCGGGAAGTTGAAAGTAGGAGGAATGCAATTCAGGTGGGGCCGAGCAGAGATGGAAGACCCTATTTAAAAGATAGTGAAAGCCAAAAGCTCTGTGGGTATGGTTCAAGAGGCAGAGCGCCTGCGTGGCAAGCTCTCAGCATAAACCTCAGTACTATTGAGAGAGAAAAAAAGAGAAAAAAGGCAACTGGGTCAGGATTATGAAGATACCGTTCTCATGTCTATGCTCTGGTTCTGAGTGCAGCTGGAGCTAATTTGTTCATTTGAAACATTCCATGAGCACACCGTGTGCCAGGTGCTGGGCTGGCCTCCCAGGACGGGGAGAGCCCTGTGAGCGCTTCCCGTCCTCTTGTGACCTGCTGTCCATGGGGAGAGAAAGGCACAAATTAACGTGGGCAATTAAAGTGAGAATGAGAACGGTTAAGACACTGAGTCCTGTGTGTATTAACAGCAAACGTTCAAAGAAGGCCTCGCGTCTGATGTTCTTAGAAGGGAAGCCCCAGGGTCCATGTAGACAGCAGAATCCGCACTGGGGAAGAGACCTTGCTGCCTGGCAGGATGGAGGATAGCCGTCCACGGCCGAGTCCTCCCGCACCTGTGTGTCCTGGAAAGGAGACCTCGAGGATGCACGCCAAAGCAGTGGAGAGGGAAGAGCTACCCAGGCGGGACCCCCAAAATCACAGGCTGAATGTGAGGGGGAGGCAGAGGGGTTCTAGGTGAGGAAGGAGAGGTGGAATGGACATAAAGATTAGGATGATGCCGTGCGTTAGGGGACTCAGGCGGCCTCTGTGGGCCAGTCCAGCCCAGGGATCCGGTCCTCCTCAGACACTTTGCCTGTACACTAGTGAAATTCATTTGGCCTCTGGCCCCTGAAACTGCTGCTTTCTGCATTGACACTGGTGAAGCTGCCAGCAGCTCTTGATGTCTGTGGGCACGTGCTGGTCCAGCAGTCAGGCCTCTCTGTCCCCTGGTTTGCTTCCCTGGTCATAGCCTGGCATTCGTATTACGGGAACAGCAAGCCCTCGGGGACTGTCCTGCTGTCTACCGCTTGTGCTCTGCAGCTCTCCCTGGCTCTCTGGTCCCAGTGACCACGCAGTCCTCCACTGAGCTCATCATGTCTTGCAGCTCTCAACCCCAGCATGTCCTCGGCTCCTCCCGGCCCAGTTTAGGCTTCTGTGGTAATCAGAATCACTGCTGCCCCTCTGGAGTCCTGGCTCCTCTCTCACAGTCACAGATCTGCTGCCAGAAATCCATCCCGGCTTCCACCCGGTTCCCAGCCTGCTCGCTGCCCACAGTGGACTGACTGAAGGCCGCCACCCCACCAGGCTGTGGTCCTAACTGAAGTTCACAAGCAGCCCGGCTGCAGGCCAGCTCAGCACAGCGCTGGCTCCGTCAGGCCGAGGCACGGCCCTTCCTCCACTTCCTCCGCTCTGCTCCCTTCTCCTGAGAGGCCACAGCTCCTCCCTGACTTCTCGCTTTCTTTCCTCCTCTTGCTCTGTGTGCACTTGCTGGGCTCCCGCCTCGTCTCCATTGCCACACTCCTTCCCCTGGCTCCCCTGCCATTTTTCCTCTGCCATTTTTGACCCTTTCCCATGTTACAGTCAACTCTTTGAAAGCGTTGCATATCTTTGCTATTTGGGTCTCCCTTTTTTGAGTCTGGGTCTCACTGTGCTTCCCGCTAGCGTGGAAAACCTGGGCTCAGGTGATTTATCTGCCTTGGCTCCCCTGATAGCGGGCCCAAAGACGTGGACCCAACTTGACCCGTTCTCTGTTGCGCTTACGCCGGCCAGGCTTGCTTCTCCCCATCCTACTGAGGACTCCGTGGATCCAGGTGTTGACGCAGTGCTTGGCTTCTTCTAACCCGATGGAAACATCTGGCATGACATGGGACACTTCCTGCACATAGGCATCCGGAACGTTCTTCCCTGTTGTCCTTCCACCTGTCCCATGACATGTTGTGTTTACACTTCTCTTCTCACCCCTCTGAACTCTCAGAGACCCCAGGAATCAGGCTTTGGACTTCCATATCTCCATCCTTCCCCAGAAGATCAAGTTTGGACCTACGGCTTGCTCTATTCTTATCTTTTGATTTTAATTGTTTTTATTAGCATATGATGACGTATATACTTATGTTCTTGGCTTCCAGGTTCATTTTGCCAGCCTGCCCAGATGTTATGAGCTCTAGGCTTTAACAGCCTCCACATCTGTACTAGAGTTTCTAACACACATATCAAAATCAGGAGAGGAGGAAGGGGAAGGGGTGGAGAAGAAAAGAGAAGGAAAAGGAGAAAAGACAGAAGAAGAGGAGGAGGAGAAAGAGGGGTTCATTCTACATGGATTATGTACTCCCCAACTCTTCGTGGCTTCCTTTCTCACTTCTTTCAGACTCCTGCTAGATTTGACGTATGGGTAGTCAATGTACCAGCACTGCCTCCTCCCAACACGCCTGATTCTTCACGATGCGTACTGTGGGTGCTCTGTGGGTAGTATCAGGGCTATCTGTGGTCACGCTCCACATTCTACAACATAAGGTCCATGTGAACAGGAAGACAGAGAGTTATTTGATTCAGTGCTGAAGTTCCAGCGCTTAGTTGTTGCCAACATATGGTAGATGCTTGACAAATATTTGAGGAATAGGGTTGCTAAATAAAATGCATGGGAATAAACATTCCCAGGGCATAGTTGAACATTCTTATTCTAAAATGTTGTTGTTTATTTGAAATTTGAGTTTTATTTGTGTGTGTGTGTGTGTGTGTGTGTGTGTGTGTGTGTTTTGGTGACTAAATCTGGCTGTCTTGTGAATGGTCTTAGGAATGAATGAACATTCAAGTTCTTGGAGGATGAGCAGTATTCTGAGTGAACAGTAAGCCTGAATTTACAGAAGTACATGGGGACAAGAGTTATTTAGAAAGCAGCCCATCTTCAATTCTCCCAGAATTGCATTTAACAGGACCTATCTGGTCAGACAAGGCAGTACATGTCCACAAGCTCAGTGCTCAGGAGACTGAGTCAGGGGATCGTGAGTTCAAAGCCAGCCTGAGGACATAGCGAGACTGTACCTCAAAATAAATTTGAAAAAATAAAGAAGAGCCTGTGTCAAAAGTTGAACAGATTTTGTCTTATCTCAGTAGCTGGAAGTTTAGGAGACAAGACTTTGTTTCTCCATCCTGCCATCATTATACAAAGAATATACAAAATATGAAAAGAATAACCTTGGGAAGGGAGAGGATATCCTTTTTTCTCTTTTCATTCATGGGATTATATGAAGCCATTCAATTTGCTGTGTTTATTAATACTGTTGATATTTTTAGGCCTAATTTATCCGGGCTAAGTCTCCTCCATTACAATGAGCCGCTTCCTTGCGTATTGGCTCTTTGCATCTGAAGTTGCCCTACGCGATGGCTGCGTCACCCACAGGCTATGTCAAGACTGAGGCTCTGATTCACACAGCTGTTGGGAGTGGTGGGAGCGGATGGCTCTCATCTGAATTATTTTCTGTGACTTGCTGTTTACCAAAGAAAGCCATTTTGCTGAAGCCACACAGGCTCCCTGACCGCAGAACTCCCTGTGAGCTCAGCTGGGGCCTCTGTTGTGGTTTCACTGTGGTTCCTCTCCATGGGCTCTGTCCTCCTTTCATCTGCTGTGCCCCACCCCTTGAGGAAGTGTACTCTGTGCTAGTCTGAGGGCACTGACTCTGAAATGATTTCAGAGCGGGACCCCCACAGGCCACCCGCATGAGGAAGCCATCCAGAGTGGCCACTGCAGTGCAGACAGGGCTTAGAATGCTGTGGCCTTGACTTCTGTGTCAGCTGAGGGAGGACAAGGGTGGCAAGTAGTGCAGGAGTGATTGAAGGAGATGAGGGACTGGGTGGCTACTGCTGTGACCATCTGATGCATCGGGGAGAAAATGAAATGTTGAGGGTGATCCATCACTAATCAGAAAGTCTGTAGCCTTCCTTGACATCATACTAGCAATTGGTATCCAATGACTGGAACATGGAGAACGCTGGGGGTCAGGCTCAGTATTTGACGGTCTTCCAGAAAAGCAAGTTCATGCTTTCCACCTCCACTGCACGCCCTCCTCCTCCTCAGCTCATACCTGCGGAGCTCAGAGAGTACCTGTGACAGATACAGAAAGGGAGGAGGCCATCCCAGGCTCACAGAATGATGTGTGGATGCATGCCACAGGAAGATGTACCACGGCCACTGGTCCTTTGTAGAATGGTGTGTGGATGGAAGCCACAGGAAGACGTACCACGGCCACTGGTCCTTTGTAGAATGGTGTGTGGATGGATGCCACAGGAGGATGTACCACGGCCACTGGTCCTTTGTAGAATGGTGTGTGGATGGAAGCCACAGGAAGACGTACCACGGCCACTGGTCCTTTGTAGAATGGTGTGTGGATGGATGCCACAGGAGGATGTACCACGGCCACTGGTCCTTTGTAGAATGGTGTGTGGATGGATGCCACGGAGGATGTACCATGGCCACTGGTCCTTTGTAGAATGGTGTGTGGATGCATGCCACAGGAGGATGTTCCATGGCCACTGATCCTTTGTAGAATGGTGTGTGGATGGATGCCACAGGAGGATGTACCATGGCCACTGGTCCTTTGTAGAATAGTGTGTGGATGGATGCCACAGGAGGACGTTCCATGGCCACTGGTCCTTTGTAGAATGGTATGTGGATGGATGCCACAGGAGGACGTTCCATGGCCACTGGTCCTTTGTAGAATGGTGTGTGGATAGATGCCACAGGAGGACGTTCCATGGCCACTGGTCCTTTGTAGAATGGTGTGAGGATGCATGCCACAGGAGGATGTACCACGGCCACTGGTCCTTTGTAGAATAGTGTGTGGATGGATGCCACAAGAGGACGTTCCACGGCCACTGGTCCTTTGTAGAATAGTGTGTGGATGGATGCCACAGGAGGATGTACCACGGCCCCTGGTCCTTTGTAGAATGGTGTGTGGATGGATGCCACAGGAGGACGTTCCATGCCCACTGGTCCTTTGTAGAATGGTGTGTGGATGGATGCCACAGGAGGATGTACCACGGCCACTGGTCCTTTGTAGAATGGTGTGTGGATGGATGCCACAGGAGGACGTTCCATGGCCACTGGTCCTTTGTAGCCCCGCAGTGGGATAACACAAAGGAAGGTCTCCTAGTTTCTGGGCAGTACACCTGGCCAAATGCTTTTGGAGGTTGGCTCCAGTGCTTAGTCAGGAGCCCGGGGCCAAAAGACTGGGAAGAAACTACTACCACTGCACCTCTGGCTGGGGCCCTGCTGGGGAGAGTTTTGAATCTCCTCGTGAAGGCTTTCCACAGAGCATCCACCAATCAGGAGGCACTGAAGAGTGGTGGACAGCATGACCACAGTTACCCTGCCTGTCCACCATCCTGGTGCTGGCCGAAAGGGCGCAGGCACAGGGGAGCAATGGTGGTAAGGAAAGCAGGCGAGTGACAAGCTGATGGCATGGACTCCTACTCTGCGCCACGGCATTGCCAAACGCAGAGCTTAACATCACCACAGACTAACCCTGGTTATGGGTTATGGCTTTGCCTTATTTCTTGTCCACCACCAGGCACAGCACATCTCTAAATGATCACAAAATGTTTGGTCCACAAATACGGATTCCTTTTCCTTTTTTTCCTTTTCAGTCATGGGGCTTGAACTCTGCGCCCGGGTGTTGTCCTCGAGCTCTTCAGCTTAAGGCTACCGTTCTACCACTTGAGCCACAGCGCCACTTCTAGGTTTTTTGGTGGTTAATTGGAGATAAGAGTTTCATGGACTTGGGCTGGGGTTTGGCCTAGTGGTAAAGTGCTTGCCTAGCATGCACAAAGACCTGGGTTCAATTCTTTGGTACCACATACATAGAAAAAGCTGGAAGTGATGCTGTGGCTCAAGTGGTAGAGCTCTATCCTTGAGAAAAGTCCAAGGACAGTGCTCAGACCCTGAGCTCAAGCCCCACAACTGGACTTGGGCCAGGAGTTTGGCCTCATGGTTGAATGCTCGCCTAGGTTTGATTCCTAGTACCACAGTCATAGAAAACAACAGAAGTGGCACTGTGGCTCAAGTGGCACAGTGCTAGCCTTGAGCAAAATAAAGTCTAAGGACAATGTCCAGGCCCTAAGTTCAAGCCCCAGGGCTGGCAAAATAAAAAGAGTTTCATAGACTTTAGTTCCTGGGCTGGCTTTGAACTTCAATCCTCAGCTCTCAGCCTCCCGAGTAGCTGGGATTATAGGTGTGAGCCACCAGCGTCCACCTTGCAAGTATGGATTCCTATGAGACATTTTCTCCACTGTGAAGGGACCCGCCTAACAGCACAGAAGTGTTAAATAAGACTGTGCAAGTCAACTGCTTCTGTCCCATCTGTGCCAGTCAGACTCTGCCAGCCTGTGCATAGGCCGTATGGCCTTATAAAGCGCTGTTCAAGCTCAGGCTTGGAGATGAAAATATGAGTAGATGGGCACCATGTGAAGACTTCGAGACATACCTAAGTCAGGTGCCACTCTAAGGGCCCAGTCTCCCACAGGAAGAGTCCGTGCATCTAAGAAACCAGGTCAAAATTGAGGTGGTCACCCTTGTAGACACCGTCTGTGATGATCAGACATTTGTGCTTTCTATCCCTAGACGCTAGGTTCTGTGGGGTTAGAGGGCCCGTATCCTAAAGGGAAAGTACTTCCTGAGGGAAACACAGTGCTCGCTCCATTAAACTTGAATGCTAGAGTTACTGCCTGGCGGCTCATCTAGTGACAGGCTCATCGGGGACATTATTAGCTGATCAGCAGTGGGGGGGGGAGGGGCTGCTGATGTGCAACGGCTAGAGAGCCTCTCTAGGGACGTCTCCTGTGTTCCCAAGTGCCACAGCTGTGCCTGAGAAAACCTGGACACAGGAAAGATAACCCCACCAGCCCAGCCCCTGATACCAGCAGAGATGCCAGCTAAAGGTGAAGGGACTTTGGGTTGAGCAGGGGAAAGCAAGATGAGCTCTAGGATTCATGGCTGAATCATCATGGTGATTTTCCATGCTGGCACTCCTTTGAACTTTCCCAGAAAAAGAACCAGTCAGAACCCTAGAGCAGCTGACTACAGAACTTATTTTACAAAGACCAGAATCCCAGCAGCACAAAGAGCAGGCTGTGTGAACCCAGAACGTGTTGCCCAAATCCTGCCAACCTGGGGAGCTGTTTCCCCAGGAGTGCGGGCCTCGGCAGGCTCTCCACTGAGTCACCCCCCAGGAAATGTTCTCTGCTCCTCACCCAACAACACCCCCTCCAGGAGGCCAGCGTCCCACCCTCTACTCAGGGGTGAGGGACACAAAGGTTCTAGTGCTTTGCATCCCAGTAGAATTAACATTGGTCTCCACCTCCTTGTAGGCTGCAGCCTGGTATTTTTGCATCTGCCCTCCAGGTCAGTTCCTCCCTGCCCAGCCCCAGTTCTGTCTCTTACCACTGGGTCGGATTCCAAAGACACTTCCTGTTAAACTTCCTGTACACAAGAATCTGTCTCAGAAGCTATCTATGTCCCAGTGGATCTGACTAAAGAAAACGTTGCCAGCAGTTTATTGTCACTTACAACCAGAGTAAACCAGAGGCAACCCGAGGAAGAACTTAGAATCAAAGAGGCCCTGGACGCAGGGTGCTGTTAGATAATAGAATGCTGTTGGGTCAGGTGCATCTTTCCTGGGACAGATCAGCATAGTCTGGCACACGGAGTGTAACTCTGGATGAGGCTATCATGGATCTGTAATCACCACTGGGAAAGAACCCTGTTTTCTGGTTTTTACCTGCCAGCAGGATGTGGTTGCTGTTGTGGCAGAGCTCTGTGCTCCCCCTCTGTCACCAGGCACCTTGCCATCCTGATTGTCGGTGGAAGCAGAAATCATGCTGCCCTGGGGACAGGAAGTGGTGAGAACATCGGCTGGACAAGCGGGAACGCAGGTGTCTAGAGGCAGGAGGCAGGGCCACGGCACAGCGCTGCTGAGGGGAGGGTAGGCCCAGAGGCTGCGACTCTCCGTGGCTGACAATAAAAAGAAAGGGCCGAAGTCCACAGTGACCTTTCGTGTGCTTATTGAGCAGCTTCGGATTCTCAACAGGCTTACCATGCCGCTGTTCCAACCACACAGCAAGTGAGTGGAAGCAAGGCACCAGGAAGAGCCGTAGACATCTTGGGGTAGGCAAGGGGAGGAGAAGGGGGGAAGGAGATTTTTTTTCTTTCTGGAATGTGAAGCTAGGCCTGGTCAAGTGCAGCCTGGCTTTTGTTTCCTGTCTGTAGAACTCCATTAACTCCCTCGTGTTATCTGTGGACTGCTACAGCTGACCCACGTATTTATTTCTGTGGGTCTTTCTCTGGGTTCTGGGCTACCTTCCGTGCTGCATGGAGAACGGGGGCACATCACTGCTCTAACCCGCCACCCTCTGCCGCCTCTGCTCTTGCTTTGGTCCCCCCTTCGTGTCACGTAAGAACTAAGATGGCCGAGGTAAGGACAGGCATTTCTGCAGCAAGTGTAGACACAACAAACCACTTACTTTTCAAGTGTGCACGCCAACTGTCTGAGGGAAAAGGAAAGCATGGAAACCAGGTTGAAGCAGATTCACCAACACTGCTGCAACCTGCTTTGTAATACAACACTAAAGACACACTGCTGAGCACAGGTCTGTGTTGCTGAGCTGCAGAGATGAGGGCTGAGGACTTCACCAGAGCCAGACTTCCTGGTGAACACTCGTAGGGTGCACAGCCACTGCGCCCCTAGCACAGGAGCCTTAGTACAGAACGGTCTTCATGCCATGGTGTTTTTAGAGCTTGAAGGGTACAGAGCTGGAACGTGCCCGCGGGCTGGGGGGAGCCACGTGCCAGGCAGTGCACTCTTCAGACTTACATCTGGCCCTTCGTGACTGTGAAATCATATTCAGCACCCCTACTAGCAAACTCACCCTCAAAACGGGCAGACGTGAATCCTTGCTGGCCAAAAATGCCAAGCAAGGAAGAAAGGGAACCCCCAAACGAACGGACAGCAGCCACGAGGAAGAGATCCAACGCGAAACTCTGACCCCCGTCACGGGTTTGTGTGTGTGCCTGCTAAAACAAGAAACACTTCCAGGGAAGCATCGGCTTTGTTTTGTTTTAAAAATTTATTTTTGAGGGCTGGGCGCTGGGTGGCTCACAGGTGTAATCCTAGCCATTCAGGAGACTGAGATCTGAGACTCTTATCTCCAATTAACCGCCAGAAAACTGGAGGTGGCGCTGTGGCTCAAAGTGATAGAGCACCAGCCTTGAGTTGAAGAGCGCAGGGACAGTGCCCACGCTCAGAGTTCAAGCCCCACAACTGACAAAAAAATCATATTTTTATTATCTTTAAGTAGTTGTACCAAGATTCAGCCAGTTAGTTTGCAAGTACATTTCATCAGGGTATCAATTTGAATCCTGTAAAAGTGACAAGTTAGGTTCAGATGGCTTTGAGTATTTATACCAAGACGTGGCGCTTAGCATTTCTAAAGAAATCAGCTTGTAAGCAAATGGTATGGGGAAACTTATTTTGTGTCCAAAATAGAGGAGAGGGTACAGGTTTCTAATTTCATTTTTTGCTAGTTATCTACTAAAATGTAAAGAAAAGGTACTCAAGTCAAATCCCTCTATTTTCAGATTTAATGTTTATTATTAAAGGTCATAGAAAAATAGAGTGCTCCTGTTTTGCCAGAATTTGACCTTTGCATAAGAATCACTAAAATTTCTTTGCTTTTGCAGCAGGCTTCTGCCCTGCTTGATTATTTGACTAAAATTTAGGGAAAAAACCAGGATGATTTTAAAGAATTAAAAAAGAAACCATTACTTTCTGTGGAATCTTCCTCACATATTGAGGCATAATGTGGGTCTAAGGTCGCTCAGCTGGTGGAAGGGAATGTAAACCTGAAGAGACAAAATCAGATTTGAATGATGCTTACTTTGATGAAGCCATCCACTAATGGTAAAACACAACTGTGTTATGAATTTAGTCATTTGGGAATCAGGAAATGCCAGAGTTACAGTTCTTATGTTGATTTAGCTATGTAGCAATTTAATATGGTTTATGCTATACACTAAAAATATAAACCATGATGTGCTCTAATACTGTTCAAAGGAAAAATGAGATGACCAGCTTAAGGCTGAGAGATCAAATAAGCTTCACTATTTGAATTTTTCAAATTCCTTAGGCTTTGATCCAGTATGTGCCTAACTTTTGGGTTTCATTACTATATTTTCCCCCTGGGGTTAGGTAGTATTTTTAAGTGAAAAATTTTGAATCAAGAAAACTTAAGTCAAAGTCCTTACCAAAAAACAAAGGTTCTACTTAATGTTTATTCATATATACATCATTTAAATCTTCATGGCTTTAGGCATCTTGATCTTTTCCTTCTTCCTCTGCAGGGATTACATTCCTGCCAAGTTTGAAGTTTATAGCAATCATTTTTGGATGACATGATGCAAAAAAAAAAAACAAAAAACCCCAACAACTCAAGTGTCTGTCTGCAACAGGAAAAATTATATTTTTTCACTGTTGCTTTACTTCAGACTCTTGAAACATTTTACATAAAACTATTTTTTTTGTAAAAGAAAATTCAGTATAAATATGTTGACTTTTTTCCTTTTTGAGGAAATTCTTTAGTAAATGAGTAACTGTAGTGTGGTCTTAAATATTATTGCATTAAATTTTTTTTTTGATTTTCACTATTGTAATGTGGACAAGGCCACTAGTACCTCTGAGCTTCCTTTTCTCATAGTAACATAGTTTATGTAACAGTCTGCAGTAGGTATTGTTGTTTGCCTGCTCTGTAAGATTTCCCCGAACCTTTCTTTGGCTCTAGAATTCTTCTCTGGGGTTTCTGGGTTTGGAGCTCGGGGAGGAGTCGAGCAGGTCCTAGGCCAGTCGGAGGGCAGATGAGTGAATGAAGAAGGGAGGCAGTCCCACAAGCGGTCCTGCAGACCCCGCAGTCCATGGTCAGGACCCCGGAGGTCCTGACCGTCACTAAATTGTGATATTTTGTCTTCTCAGCGGTCCCTAAGCCTAGACACTCAAAAATGAAATGCTCCACTGAGGGCAGCGCTCAATAGAGGATGTTTAACCTAGCTATGCACGAGCCATAATGATTCATTGTCTTCCTTTAACTATATTTCAGTTTATTGTAGTTTCTAGAATCAAAAGAGTTGAAGCCATACCATACTTTTATTTAGATTTAGTATGTGACTGAATCTCACAAGGAATGGTTACGTCGTTAAACGTCAACCTGGAGTTGTACAGAAATCTGTCAGAGTCATGGCCCTCAAAGAAGTGTGGGGGAGTTTTCCCCACAGCCAAAGTTGCATATTTCTCAGTGGATTTACCAGGGAGCCCCGTACTAGAGCCCTAAAGTGAATCACTTGTACATGGGGAAACAGAAATACATAAAAGGGAACATAATTTTTCCAGCTTTATGCAATGTGTAAGTGTAAAAATCACATTTAAGTCTTGGTATTGGGAGGACACATGTAAAGAATGGGAAGACTGGTGGATTTAAGGCCCAGTCAGTGTGTGCAGTTTCCTTTTCCATCAACATGACAACTAAGTAACTTTGATAATTGTGAGGGGACACTACATTGCCACTATTTAAGAGAATTCGCTTAAAGTACTATGCCATGTCACTTCCAAGAACAGTTGAAAACCAAATGATAAACTCAGAAACTCAAATTCTAGTAAGGTCAAATAGAAATCAGCACAATTTGAGTGAGTACCCTTGCAACAACAGGCACACTGAGCAGAAGTAAATGCAAATAGTCCAGATTTTGTAAAAGGAAAATCTACATATATTAAGTATGAATTTCTTAGATTGAAAAGGATGAACCAAACCCAATAGAAGAGCCAAGAAAACATGTGCTTGCTCTGTGGAAGAAGAAAGAAAAGGCTTAAATTTCTCTTGGTGATAGAAACAAAAACAAAAGCAAGTAAACCCCTCCAGGACCAAATGTGATACTTGTAAAGCCCAGGTCTCACATATTTGGTAATTAATATAAAATATTTTTACCACTTTGTTCTGCTGAAATATACATGTATTTCACAGAAGACAAAAGGAAACACTCTTTGGCAATCCTTGGTTTATCACCCAAAGAATTTGCTACTTGCTATATTTAATAAAACAGCAAAGCTGGATATGACATCTTTACTGAGCAGAAAATCTTAAGTATGTATAGAGAGGGCTGGAGATAGGGCTTAATGGAACAGTGCTTGCCTAGCATGCATGAGGCCCTAGGTTCAATTCCTTGGTATCATAAACAAAAACTCATTAAATAAATTATCATAAGGCCAGGAATTTGGCCTAGTGATAGAGTGCTTGCCTAGCATTCACAAACACCTGGGTTTGATTCCTTGGTACCCCATACATAGAAAAAAGCCAGAAGTGGTGCTGAGGCTCAAGAGGTAGAGCTTTAGCCTTGAGAAAAATCCAAGGGCAGTACTCAGGCCCTGAGCTCAAGCCCAGGACTGACAAAAATCATCATAATAAAATGGATACCAAAACCTCAAAAAAGGATGCACAGAGAAAAAAATAAAAGTATGCTTATAGAAGAGAAATTGAAGCCGGGGGCACAGTGGCTCACACCTGTATCCTAGCTACTTAGGAGGCTGAGATCTGAGGATCCAGGTTCAAAGCCAGCCCATGCACAAAAGAACATGTGAGACTCTTATCTCCAACTAACCTCTAGAAAATGGGGATTCACTCAAGGGTAGGGCGGTAACCTTGAGCTGAAGAGCTCAAGGACAGCGGCCAGGCCAAGTTCAAGCCCCATGACCCACACACAAAAAACAGAGAAATGGAAACAAATATGAAGACAGAGACATATCAAGGTAAATTAGTTGCAGGTGGAGGTGTAGCTCAGCGGTAGAGCACTTATCTAGCATGTGTGAGGACATGGGTTTTATCCCTAGCACTTAGGAAAAACAAAATAAAACGCCCAGGACTGGTTTCACAAACTAAGCATGTTCAAGGACTGGAAATGCATTTTATGTTGATATTAAATTGGAAGATTATCTGTTAATCTATGATATAACCAAGGCTTTTTCCCCCCCCTGGGACTTGAACTTAGTGCCTAGGCACTTTTCTTGGGCACTGTTTGCTCAAGGCTGCCACTTGAGCCACAGTGCCACTTCTGGCTTGTTTTGAGTATGTGGTACTATGGAATTGAACCCAAGACTTTTTTTTTTTTTGTATCTTAACATACTCTATGCATGGCTATTCCAAATGGATATACTATTCTGTCATGGCTCAAAATAGGTCCATATACTAATTGTGGCTATAACAAGTGTTTCAATAAACCCTAACATTTGTTCATGATAAAGAAGGCTAGAGGAAAGGACAGGGACCTTCAGAGGTTGAAGTCAACAGACTGCGTCTGATGTATTGACATTGGATTGTAGCTAAAATGGAATTATATTACTCAGACTTTTTTGGTCCCTCGCCCAAGGATTAAGCAGCTGGTGTAAAAACCCTGACCTCTTCCTCTCTTTACATGCTTGCCATTTTCTTCTTTCTTCTCTTTTTGCTATGATCTGAGGTAGGCAGACTTAACCTTGTTATCTCTCCTTGGGATTTTGCTTCAGAACTTCTAGGTAGAGGAGTCAAACATAGGAGACTGAAGTCCAGACTTATAAGAGCACAAGGCAGACCTTCTGACCTAGCTTGTTTGAAGCTATTCAGTTTTAACTTGTGTTCTCTGCTGGAAGGTGGGACAAAGCTCCAGCTAATGATAGGTTACCATGGGCTTTTGGAATACCCTTCTCTTGAGTAACTTATGGACAGGCTTAGAATCTGAGTATTTCTGCCTTTTTTGTCAAAATCATCCTTGATTTTACCACTACCTTCTTAGCCAATTTCATCATATCCTGGTCAGCCTGTATGCACTAATTTGTTGTCTGTTTTCACCCGTTGAGATTGGTTAATCAAACACTACCGCTGGCAATCCTTTGAACATGTTCATGATCTTCTCTGTGCACTTTGGGAATTTTGTCTGTTTGCTTGCTGAGTATGTAGCTCCACACAAATGCATGATCCTCTTGTCTCAGCCTCCTGAGTGCTAGGATAATGGGTGTGAGCCATCGAGTGTAGCCTTTTTATATTTTTATGTTCTGCTAAGCACTTCCTAAATACAATGTTTGTGATGTGTGTGCTAACTCGACACACTGTTCACAGTAGTCCAGCCTTTCCTTGATCCTTTGTAGTCCATCACCCCACTTTTGAATCTTGGCTAGATTTCGAATTTGCTTTGGTCAGTATAATGTGGAAGAAGAGACCATGTGTGACCACCCCAGCCTGAGCCTAGAGGTCTTGTGCTTTCCATTGGTCTCTTGAGTCATATATTACAGGTTAGACATGAAGTGTCCCCCCCAAAGGCTCATGTATTGAAGGGCTGAGCTCCAGCCTGTGGGGCTATTCTGAAGGCGTCTGGAGGTTTACGTGGGGCTCAGCTGGAAGAATTATGTCTGTGTCATTCTCTTTTCTGTCTTCCTCTGCTATATGTTGTCACCACCAGGATATTCTGTCCAAGCAAACATGAGCAGAGGGAGTCTTTCTTCCCTTACCTTGTTTCTGCCAGAGATGCAAATGTAGCGAACACATTGTGTGACCAAGTGCAGGCTATTCTGCTATTGAATGAGACCTTACGGACCAGAGCTGAGTCAGCTCGGCTGTCCCAGAGAAAGCTCCACTGATGCACGCATGGCCCTAGCAGAGGAGTGAATGAGCGGCGCAGAATCTAAGCCACAGACTCTGATATCATGAGCTATGTACAGTCACATGCCACGTCATAATGATCTGGTGTCGGGCTGCAAAGTGATGGTGGTCTTGTAATCTGTATTGCCTGGTGACATGGTAGGCGCTGTAATCCGTGGAAGTACACCCTGCAACATTTGATGACACATTTGTCTGAATGCACTACCCTCTTGCACCAATGCACGATGACAGATGCTATGCTAAACCACATTTTAAAGTGATTTGCTAAGCAATAACAGCAGCAGGTAACTGGCATGATATATTCCTAGTCATTCTAAAATCCAGAATAAAGGCAATCTGGGAAAGCAATAAGCTCTCACAAGTTTGAATTATAAACAGAAGTTTTTGATCCACATCTGAGCCTGTGAAATAACTCAAAAGACTCAATGTCATAATTCCAAGTTTCTGATTAAAAAAAAAAATCAGTCCTGGGGATTGAACTCAGAGCCTGTGCACTCACCTTGGATACTTTTTGCTCATGGCTAGTGCTCTGCCACTTGAGCCACAGTGCCATTTCTGGTTTTTTCTGTGTATGTGGTACCAAGGAATGGAATCCAGGTCTTCGTGCATGCTAGGCGAGCACTCTACCACTAGGCCACGCCCCTGGCCTTCTGATGATTTTTGTTATACCGTTCCAAACTCAGAAAAACACATTAAAATGTAGTTCTCTTGTTTCTATAAAGAAAATTTCTGTATAATAGCATTAAAATATGCCCAATTTACAAAGAATCTGTTCAGTCACATGGACTCACAAGTCTCCTGGTAGCTTGGTGTGGAGTCGGGAGCTGACACTCCCAAGTGCTTGGGGGGTGAAGTGGGAGTATTACTTGTTTCAAGAGTTCAAGGCTGGGGCTGGGAGTTTGGCGTAGTGGTAAAGTGCTTGCCTAGCATGCACAAAGACCCGGGTTCAATTTCTTGGTACCACATATCTATAAAAAGCCAGAAATGGTGCTGAGGCTCAAGTGGTAAAGCTCTAGCCTTGAGAAAGTCCAAGGACAGGGCTCAGACCCTGAGCTCAAGCCGAGGACTGGCAAAAAAAAAAAAAAAAAAAAAAAAAAAAGAGTTCAAGTCAAGTTTGGGTAAGACTTCATTAAAAAGCACCACAAAAAACAGGCCACCAATTGTGTCATGAAAATGCAATGTATCCAAGTGTCATATTTTGAAGGACAGACTTAAAAATTCATAATCATCTTTAATATTTTCCCATTCTTGTGGCTAAACTTTGATACATTCTTTATATTTAATTTTGTGTGTGTGTGTCCATTCCTGGCACTTAAGCTCAGGGCCTAAGTGTGGTAGCTGAGCTTTTTTGCTTAAGGCTAGGGTGCTACTACTTGAGCCACAGCTTCACTTGTGGCTTTCTATTGGTTTATTGGAGATCAGAGTCTCAGGGACTTTCCTGCCAAGGCTGGCTTTGAACTCCTCAGTAGCTAGGGTTACAGGCATGAGCCACTTATTTTTTTGAAGTATTTGACACATAGAAAATAATCATGAATATTTAATGGGGTGCAGTGTGACATTTCAACACATGAATACCATGGTCAAAACAAACTAATTAGTATTTCTGTTTCCTTAGCATTTCTTTCCTTCTGCTTTGTTTCTATGGTGATGCTCAGAATTGAGCTCAGGGCCTCATGCTTAGGTAGGCAAGTGTTCTGCCACTGAGTCATGTCCTTAGTCCTCTTCATATATTCATATATATATATATATATATATATATATATATATATATATAGTGTGTGTGTGTGTGTGTGAGAGAGAGAGAGAGCGAGAGCGAGAGCGAGCGAGCGAGCGAGCGAGCGAGAGAGAGAGAGAGAGACATTCCTGGGCTTGAGATCAGGGTCTGAGCACTGTCCTTGGGCTTTCTCAAGGCTAGTGCTCTACCACTTGAGCCACAGCACCACTTTCTGGCTTTTTCTATGCATGTGGTTCTGAGGAATTGAACCCAGGACTTCATGCATGCTAGGTAAGTACTCTACCACTAGGCCAAACTCCCTCCCCCTCTTCCTTATATTTCTAAGTTTTAGTTTCATTCAGTAAAATGGGTCACTGGTCCTTCTCCACTGAGTCTTAGCATAAGCAAATTGCTTCTAGAGTTGAGAACTCTAGATATAGATGTGTATATACACAAAACACATAAGTATATAAATGAAATATGTAACATACAATGGCATGTATATGTGTACATATAATCACACATGGAGAATATCTTAGTAAATATGTGACCTAATGGAGGATTAGCCTCAGCTAATGTATCTTTAAATAAATTGATTGGGAGGGGGTTGGGAGGATGACATGGGGACAAAAACCTGAGAAGGGATATCACTGTGTGAGAAGTAATGCACCCACTACCTGACAAATGTAACTGTAACCCCTCTATATATTACCCTGAAAGTAAAATAAAATACTTAAAAAAGCAGCATGTTAGAAGAAAATGATCAAACTGGGCATTTTAAGCTACGTAGTAATATAGAGACTTTGAATTTATGTTCACACAGAAGCCTGAAAAGAAATGTGAGTTTTTAAATCTTCTGAGGACTGGGAATATAGCTCAGGGGTGGAGTACTTGGCATGAAAGCCTGAGTTTAGGTCCCTAACACCAGAAAGAAAGAAGGAGAGAAGAAAAAATGGCGGGGTAGGTAAGCAAGAAGGGAGGGAGGAAGCTGGGGAAGCACCTCTGTAAAGGGAGCGGTCACAGCAGGTTTAGCTGATCACTGGCAAACATCCAGATCACACACTTGGGTGGCTGCCCGCTCCTCTCAGGATCTTCTGAAACACAAGTGATGAACTAGTTTAGGACACATGCGCTTCATGTATACATTTTCATCCTCATGATTTTTATTTTTAAAACTTTTAATCTTGGTGATAAATGAGATTTAAGTGAGAGAATCTGCAAGCATACTTAGGATGTCTTGATATGTGGGATCTTAAGGCCAGGAGCTGTTAGCTGGGGATGGGGCCAGGTCAGGGTGTTCCCTGGGCAAGTTTGTGAGGGGGCAGAGGGCTGTGACTCCTCAATTGGCTAATGACTTTTCCAGCTCAGAAATTCCTTTACTGGATGGCACATCCGCACAGGAAGTGCCTCCTGACCAGAGCTGAATTGCGGGTATGTACTGAGACCGAGAGCCCTCAGCTCAGCTCACAGTGCTCCCCTCTCATGACTTGCCTTCATCCTGGAGGCAGAGCTGTGATGCTGGGGGCTGACCTCTTTGTTCTGTCACCACATCTTTTGTGGTCATCCTAGGCCCTAGTCCCAGCCCTGCCACGCCCTTTCTACACCTACACCTGTTTCCGTGACGGCAGGTAATGCTTACCAGAATCCCACTACAAGACGGCTCCTCAAGGCCCCTGGGAAATCCCAGAATGGACTCATCCCCCATCCCTCCTGAAGCAGCCCCTCTGGCCGGCTTCCTCCAGCGCTGGAGTGGAAAGGCAGCCTGGGCCTCCTCAGCATGGCTTGGCGCTTGGGATGCACTGTGACTGACTCACTTGGACTAATGCTAGACATAAATACTTGAAATCAGAATCTCCCTTCCGTATTATGAGACGAAAGGGAGCCAAGGCTATGGGAAGGATGTTACAAAGAGAAAGGACAAACAGGTAGAAGAAGTAGATACAGAGTGGAAGATGGAGGGTAAGGCAGAGAGTAGGGGAGAGACCCAGACAGGGAGTGAGGGGACGCTGGGCAGAGTCGAGAAGACAGAGGATGGTTTGTATTCTCAAACTTTACCAGAGCCCAGGACACACTAGCACAGCTTGGCATCCACAGGCATTTGCTGAATGTCGGAGTGTGGGAACAGAGGAGTGAAGAGTGGTTAGTAAAGTGTTCTGGTGTGATGGTAGTGCCATCTCATTGCTCCTTGCTTTCTCTGATGACTTTTTAAAAAATGGTTATTTGCTTTTGAACCATGGTTTAGGGCTCTACTACAATTCTTTAATTATTTAACCTTTAGAAGTTCCACCGTGATCACCATCACAGCCAATTCAAAGGCAAATCATTCTTTGCACTGTAGCTCCAATACTTGGTATACTACTGGACAGGTCAACTTGCAAGCTTTAGATTGTATCCAGACTGAGAAAGATGCCTGAGATTTACCTTTACCTAAAGGAATGGGCAGACAGATGGTGCACAGCGTTGGTTTCCTGGTAGAGCAGTGAGGGAGGTGGCTTCAGGAAGGTGACATTGTCCATGACTGCTCTGCTCTGTCCCCAATGAGATGCCAGCAGTGATGACTGTCAGGCTTCAATGCCACACAGGACCTGGGCCAGGGTCTTCCTGGCTTGATTGTGACACTAAGACCACTGACCAACAGGTAACGAGATCTGAAACAAGGCCCTTTCTCTTGCACCCCAGGTCTAACAACAGTCCCCAGAAACCTCAGAGGACTTCCAGCTGACTTCTGTTCTACCACGTTACTCTGTGTGTCAGGCTTTGTATCTGGCTTTTTTGGTTCTTGTCAAATTCTCTGCTGATATGGAAGTCTGTCCCTTCTTGATAAGACCTGGAACGTCTTCTATGTTCCTTCCACATGTCCCCTGCCTCCTCTTTCAGCCAAGACCACCATCAACTACAGCCCTGGAACCCACCTGACAACCTTATCTGCCCACTGGAGAAGTAGCATCTCCAGTTCTGTCTTGGATATTAAGATGTGTACCATGGACTCCATGAAACCATGCATGCACTCTCTCCTCTTCACTGTGTCCTACCAAAGAAAAAGCGTGGGTTTTCTCCTGACATGTCATTTTTCCCATTTTGTTCTGCCATGATAAGCTAGTGTCTGAAGATGTGGTTGCACTGAGGTTCCATGTTTTATTGTTTACAATCTTTTACATTGTTTCTTGTCCCTTGCCTGGATTTCCACATGCTTTATAATGCATACAATTTTTCTTAGCTCTTATTCTGATGGCCATTGGATTGGCGCCTCCTGTGCTGGGCTTTGTCCTGGTGTGTTTCATGACCACTATTGGTGTCATTTTTGTTGTCTGACGCATTGCTGACCATACCTCTGGTCTTTCGGGGAGTTAACGCTGACTCTGCTTCTCCTTTGGGTCAGGAAGAGGTCACATCTGTTCTAAGCTCCTGGCTAGCCTGACCATATGACTGAGTTTAATCAGTCCCCCTCACTGGCGAGGAAGCAGTGAGAGTTATGGCTGAAGAGGGCCTGCAGGGCACACCTGTTCTGCCCTTTACCTTCGGGAGGTGGTTTCTAAACCATTCAGAAGGGATGGATGCTGGAATCAAACTGCAACAGTCATTTCTTTTTTCCTGTGTTTGTTTTTATGCCAAAACTGGGCTTGAACTGAAGGCTGGCACTCTTATCACTTAAACAATACCTTCACTTCTAGCTTTTTGCTAGCTAGTTGGAGATAAGATCTCATGGACTTTTCTGCTTGGTGCTTGCTTCAAACTAGTGTTCTCTATCTCAGCTTCCTGAGAAACTAGGACTACAGCCCTGAGACACTGGTGTTTAGCTACAATAATCATTTCTAAGACATTCAGAGATTGCAATTCTGCAATCTGACTTTGGAGTTTACCATCCTGATAGTGATTTTTTTTTCATTCTTACATGAAACAAATCATCTTTTAATTAAACTGTTCTCTTTGGTTTGCTCATGAAACCAAAGAAGAAAAACATTTTGTCAGAGGAAAACAACTGACAAAAATCAGCAAGAGATTTCTTTTTCTTTTTTTTTTTTTTGCCAGACCTGGGGCTTGAATTCAGGGTCTGGACACTGTCTTTCGACACTTTTTGCTCAAGGCTAGTGCTCTACCACTTGAGCCACAGTGCCACTTCCAGCTTTTCCTATGTGGTACGAGGGAATCGAACTCAGGGCTTTGTGCATGAGAGGCAAGCACTCTATCACTAGGTTATGCTCCAGACCCTAGAGAATGCTTTCTTATATTACAAGGTTATAGTTAAGTTGTTTGAGTGTTCTCATCTTTTAGTTAGAAAATACCGCATACTCTGAATAACCAGGAAATTGAAAAAAAAAGTGAGGTTACTGGTGTTAGCTTCTTTTATCTTGTTATGAGGTAGGAAAGCATTCCAGCAAACAAACTTTAACCACAAACTGTAACCACAGCTACTTGGGAAGTGGAAATCAGGAAGATTGTGATTCTAAGCTGGCCAAATCCCATGTCAATAAAATAAACTGGGTATAGACTCTAATGCCTATAATCCTAGCTACATCAGAGGCATAATAGAATAGGGGAATGACAGCCCAAGACCAGCCCTAGGTCAAAAACTGGGAGACCTTATCTAAAAGCACAAAAGGGCTGGAGATACTGCTCAAATGTTACAGCACTTGCTTATCAAACATGAGGCCCTAGGGAAGGCATCGTGAAGGGTCAGGGAGAGAATGGAAGGTTGGGTTTTTGTTCAAAGTGTAACAGAAAATGAACAGAAGGATACAGACTAGTATATAAAGGCAGCAGCCACAAAATAGTGGGGTCACACCTGTTTTGACAGACATCTCTTCTGATTGGAGCTGGTGCCATTCTGGTTGCTTAAATACACTGAATTTTCACCTGTTTTTAAGATAGACAATATATACCTACAGATGAGGATAGAGGGTGAAAGTTGTCTAGGGTAATGCTAAGGAGTTGAAAAATGAAAACTCTGGAGGATTACGAATTGTTTTTATTTTGTTTTGTGTTTCTTTGGTAAGTTAAAGTCTATTTTGTTCATATTTCCTTGAAGATATCAAGTGGGCAGTTAGAAAGGTAAGAATGGTGTTTAGGAATAAAGGTCTAGATCAAAATATAAGTTCAGGCATCAGCAGCATTGTATAAATTATTTCGGTTACTTGGTCTGTATAACACAGCCTTTTCACTAGGATCATGGGTGCCACAGGGAAGAAAAGAGCTTAAGGGGCGCAGCTGTTGAAAGGTTAGGAAAGATGTGTGACCCTTAGCTATGGCAATGTGGAAGCCACTGTTACCACTGGCCAGGAAAACTTCCAGAGTGTGGTAACTGAATTCTTTAGCTTTCACTTCTTTGTCACCACGTAGGTCTTCCCTATGTCTCCACCCCAGAATGGAGAGGGACTCACTGCTAATTGGCTTGGTTTTGTCACCACATGTTACAGAATCTCACCAAACATTTCTGGCTGATGGAGTTTATAAAATGAATGCCACTTGTCCTCCTCCTCTTCTTCATCTTCCTTTTTGCCGGTCTTGGAGCTTGAACTCAGGGCTTGGGCACTGTCCTTAGGCTTTCTTAAGGCTAGAGCTCTACCACTTGAGCCATAGCACCACTTCTGATGTTTTCTGTGGTATGTGGTACTGAGGAGTTGAACCCAGGGCTTCCTGCATGCTAGGCAAGCATTCTACCACTAGGCCAAACTGCTGGCCCCAAGCCACTTGTCATTTTTTTTTTTCTTTTTGGTGGGTCATGGGGCTTGAACTCGGCCAGGGCACTGTCCCTGAGTTCTTCAGCTCAAGGCTAATGCCCTACCTCTGGGCCTGGCCTGGTCCCTGAGCTCTTTAGCTCAAGATTACCACCCTATGCTTGAGGCAAGCCCCACTTCCCATTTTCTAGAGGTTAATTGGAGATAAGAGTCTCACATGCTCTTTTGTGCCTGGGCTGGATTTGAACCTTGATCCTCAGATTTCAGCCTCCTGATAGGATTACAGGCATGAGTCACCAGCGCCCGGCTGCCACTTGCCTTCTTAATGTTCAAACTTACTAAACAGCACTGATAGTGGATAATATCTGCATTGTACTGTTTGAGTCTAAACATGTTTTGTTTTGTAAGCAGGGTCTTGCTCTATAGCCCAGACTGGTCTTAATAGCCCAGACTGGTCTCAAACTCACAATCTGTTCAGTCTCCTCAGTTGTCTTGATGACAAGCATATCTACCTTCTAAACAATGTTTTGCTGTGTGTATGTGTGTGTGCATGCCAGTCCCTGAGGCTTGAACTCAAGGCCTGGGTTCTGTCCTTGAGCTTTTGCACTCTAGGCTACTGCTCTGCCTACTTTCTACTTCCAGCTTTTGGTGGTTATTGGGAGATAAGAATCTCAGATACCTTTCTTCCTGGGATAACTTCAAACCTGATCTTCAGATCTCAGCCTCCTGAGTATGTAGGATTACAGAGCATGAGCCAGTAGTACTTGGATAAACATAGTTTTCAAATTCTGTTTATAATAGAGCTTTAGGGAGCGATTAAAAGTGGAGGCCGGGAGTTTGGCCTAGTGGTAGAGTGCTTGCCTAGCATGCATGAAGACCTGGGTTGGATTCCTCAGTACCATATACACAGAAAAAGCCAGAAATGGTGCTGTGGCTCAAGTGGTAGAGCGCTAGCCTTGAGAAAGCACAAGGATAGTGCTCAGGCCCGAGTTCAAGCTTCAGGACTGAAAAAAAAAAAGTCAGTAGATGGTGGACAATATCAACTGACAAAGTGGGAAATATTATCCATAAGTAGTGCTCTTTATCCCCTTCCTACATTCCTTTTCTCTGCTACCTATTTATCCTGTTGCCATGACATTATGTCCACACCTATGGCAGCAAAAACTCAGACTTTTAGCTAGAAAAGATCTTTCCTTCTTTAGGTTGTCCTCTCAGATATTTTGCATGGCAATTAAAAAATAGTTAGCCATCTAATTTAAACACATAAGTGATTACTGATTTTCTTGCTAAATCTTGACATTATGTGCTTTCTTTTGCCCTGATGTCCATTTCAAATGTCCAAATACATGAATCACCAGCTATTTCCTATTCCTTGTTACAAGAAGATTGGGTTTCCAGAAGTCTATAGATGTTTCAGCCCCTGCTTGCCTAAGGGTTTTCACCATTAGGCACATTTCAGTACTTGGAACCACAATGAGACACAGGATCAATTCCCCAGCTCCCTTGCCCCTTGCTAGTTGTGCTATTCTTCAGAAGTTACCTAAGCCTCACCTGCCCTCATCACTTATAATGAAGAGATGCTAGTTGAGCAGGGCACTGGTGGCTCACACCTGCAATCCTAGCTATTCAGGAGGCTGAGATCTGAGAATCAGGCAGGAAAATCTCCAATTAACCAGCAAAAAGCAGAAAGTGGAGCTGGTAAAAGTGATAACAGTGGCAGCCTTGAGAGCTCAAAGCTCCAAGACAATGCCTGGACCAGAGTTCAGGCTCCAGTACCAACAGCTGGACCTCCCACCCCCAAATAGAAAAGCTGATCATTTTCTACCTCATATGGTTGTGACTGACCAAATTAGTGTGCTGATATGACTCAGGACAGTGTTCACACATTGTGTGTCCTACAAAGGAAGCAGATGCTGATTTAGAAAGCCTCTTAACACTCTTCACTCAAGTCAGGAGTCTGAAAACAAGTGAGGACTAGCACTTGCTTTTGATATACCTGCAGAGTAATTAATTTGCAGGGATAGAATGTGATAGTTGGAAAAGGGGACGTTGTAAAATGTCCTCAATGCCAATCTACAGTTTTTTCTTGGTATCCACAAGGGATGAGTTCCAGGACCTCCCTTCTATCTCCACACTCAATCTGAGGATGCTCAAGTCTTTTCTGCAACATGGGGTTCTATTTGCATATAACCTATATATATCCTCTAGCACTTGTAAACCACCAATTACATAAAGTATCTAATACAATGTCAATGCTATGCAAATAGTTATTATACTGAATTCTTTAGGGGGTAATAAAAATCAAGTCTAGACATATTCAGTATTGATGCAGTTTTCTTCAAAATATTTTTGGTCTGTGGTTGGTTGAGAATAGACCTCGGGTCTTCAGGGAGGAAGGCTGGCTGAACCTGGAACCCTGCTATGGCACTCATCTTGCTTTTGGTCTTGTTCTCCATCACTGAAACTACACTCATTTTGGAGAACGATATACCAAAGAAAGAATGGGGCTGGTTGTCACTAACTGGTGAAGTCTTCTGCTTTTAACCTTCGGCAGTTGAAAAAAGCCTGCATGGGCGCTAGGCTTCATGTCTTTGGTCTTGGCTTATTTTAATATTCTATCTTCTCATCTTCTGTCCGTTTTCTTTTCTGAAAGGTAAGACCCCTAACCATTACCTTTGTAAAACTTCCTCTGCTTATTTCAAACAAATTTGGTGTTTTGCAGTACAGCATTGTATCTCCAGCCTCCTCCCACCCCCGGGGTTTTACAGAGACCTTTCCCAGGCTACTTTCCCAAATGGTAGCCTGTCAGGCAGCCTGGGGCTCCTGTGTTTTGTGTGAGCATTATGAGCTCTGCAGGGTCTTAGGGCTGAGCACGTTCACACTTCAACCGGAACAGTTAAAATAACACTTAAAACAACACCTGCCCAGAGTGGTTAGTGTCTAGTGAATTATGAAGCCTTCGAGGGCTTTAGTGACTCAAGCACCGCTGACTGGGTTCAACCTTCTTCCTTCTCTTTGTGCTGCCTCTTTAAAAGTAGAATTCTTCCCTCTGCCCTCTGAAATAGTGTAGAAGAGGTCAGTTAGCCCCTCAACACCCGGGACTGTGGGTGGCACCAGGTGCTAACAGAAGGCGTGCAGCACCGGTAACTTGACAGCTGTCAACAGGACTGACAGCTGTGTGAGGCTGGGTGGAGCTGGGAGGCGGGGTACCTGGCGACCCCGCCACCTTGGGTCGGTTTCCACACTGGACGCCCGCATCTCACACACTCCATTTACTGAAGGCGTATTGGGCGTCCTGCGTTGCGTTCTGTTGCAGGGATTTGAAAGTCAAACGACATGGCAAGAGCGCCGGCGACACGAGGCCAGGGGAAGGGGCCAAGGGCGCCGGCGCAGCGCTGCGGGAGGCAGGCGGTGTCCCCTCTTCACACGGCTTTCCGGGCTGCCCGCCCGAGCCTCCCGCCAACCTCGCTCCGCGTCCGCCCGGTCCGCGTGGACGCCGCAGGTGGCCGTGTCTTCCGCGGGGCCCCGCGGCGGGCTCTCGGCTCCCGCTGAGTGGACCCCGCCGGGCGCGGACCCGGGGGCCGGGGGATCCGGAGGACGGTCCGGGAGCGCGCCGACCGAGCGCGGGCGGGCGGGCGGAGGTAAACGACGGGGCTCCTCGGGGAGGGCCGGGCGGCCCCTCAGGCGCCCCGAGAGCCCGGGCAGCCTCCTCAGACGCCCCGAAAGCCCCTCAGGCGCCCCGAGAGCCCAGGCGGCCCCTCAGACGCCCCGAGGGCCCCTCAGACGCCCCGAAAGCCCCTCAGGCGCCCCGAGAGCCCAGGCGGCCCCTCAGACGCCCCGAGGGCCCCTCAGACGCCCCGAAAGCCCCTCAGGCGCCCCGAGAGCCCAGGCGGCCCCTCAGACGCCCCGAGGACCCCTCAGACGCCCCGAGGGCCCCTCAGGCGCCCCGAGAGCCCCTCAGACGCCCCGAAAGCCCCTCAGGCGCCCCGAGAGCCCGGGCGGCCCCTCAGACGCCCCGAGGGCCCCTCAGACGCCCCGAGAGCCCCTCAGGCGCCCCGAGAGCCCCTCAGACGCCCCGAGAGCCCCTCAGACGCCCCGAGGGCCCGCGGGTGCGCGGGGAGCGCGATTCCTCCGCACCGCAGGGCACCAGGGAGCTTGGGGCAGCGGACGGGGACGGGAGAGGAGGCCGGGGGACCGGGGCGGGGGACCGGCGCGGGGGACGGGTCTCACCTGGCGCGCGCGGAGCGGTCACTGTTCGGGAGGGCCGCGGGCGGCCGCGGTGGGGCGCCGGAGACGAGGCTGCGCGCGGGCTGGCGGGGCGGCGGGGACCCCGGCCTCCCGGGGCCGTCGGGGCAGGTGGCGCCCTCGAGGACGGGGAGACGCCGCCCGCGGCCCGGAGGAGCCTCGGGGCGCCGGGCCGCGGGGCGGTGGGCGGCGCGCTCGGCATCTCGCCGCAGCGCCGCGGCCGGGAGCTCGCGGCCTCCGCGTCCTCCGGGGTCCCAGGCTCCCTCCGGCGCGGGGCGGCGGGGGCGGCGCGGCGCTCCCCTCCCCCCGCTGCCCCCACTCCCCGCTCGCGTCCCCTTCGCCCCTCCCCCTCGCGCTGCGGAGGCTCGGGCTCGGTGGGCGGGAGGGCGCGTGGACGCGTGGGCGCGTGCGCGCGCGGCGGCCATCTTGGTCGGCGGCGGCGCGCGCGCGCGCGGCCTCGCGCGGGAGGGCGGGGCGGGCGGGGAGGGCGGGGCCGGCCCGGGCTGCGGCAGCCTCGGCTCGGCTCTCCTCAGCGGCGGCCACGACTCCTCCGCCGGCTTCGCCGCCTCCCGCGCGGTCGGGAACGATGCCCGCGGCCGGAGGGTGTGAAGAGGGGGCCCGGGGCGCCGCGCCCGCCGCCCGCGTCCTCTGAATTCCCGGCGCCGCAGCCGCGGGGCGGGCGGGGACCCGGCTGGGCGCCGGGCGCGGCCTCGGCATGCAGCGGGCTCGCGCCGCCGCCTAGCCGCCGGGCCCGCGCCGCGGGGCCAGGCCCGAGACGCCGAGGACGAGGCCGCGGGCGATGACGAGGGCCCCGGGCGGCCGCGGGCCTCGGGGTTGACCGCCGAGCCGCCGAGCCCGCCGCCCGCCCGCCGCGGCCCGCGCTGGGCTCCCCGGGGCTGCGGCCGGCCCCGCGTCGGGCTGGGAGCTGAATGGGGGCCGGGTGGACCCTCCGGTGGGCCGTGTAGAGCTCGCACTCGAGCCGGACCAGTTCCCGGAGCGCCCGCGGGTGCGCGGAGACGCGGCCGGCGCGGGCCCGGCCGCCGCGGGCCCCGGAGCCACCATGTCCGGGGAGGTGCGCCTGCGGCAGCTGGAGCAGTTCATCCTGGACGGGCCGGCGCAGGGCAGCGCGCAGTGCTTCAGCGTGGAGACGCTGCTGGACGTCCTCGTGTGCCTGTACGACGAGTGCAGCAACTCGCCGCTGCGCCGGGAGAAGAACATCCTCGAGTACCTGGAGTGGGGTGAGTGCCGCCGCCCGGCCGCCCCCCGGGGCCCCCTGTCGTCCAGGAACCCGTCCTGGAACGCAGCCCGAGGTCCCCGGGTGTGTCGGGCCGCTTCGCGGGAAGGGGTGGGAGGCGCAGGGTGGCCCGGGCGCGGTGACAGCCCCTGGGGGGGCGCCGGGGAGGAGCGGGGACATGAAGACAGCGGTGTGGACACACTTCCGTGACGGTGGTCGGTGGAGACCGTCTGCGGGCAGCTCGAGCGCGCGTCCCGCTCCCCGAGCCCGATTCCAGCCTGGGCCGCAGCCTGGTAAACGGAAGGATGCCCGCCCGCCCGCCGGGCTCCGGGTGACCTTCAGGCCCCGGGCTGGGCTCGAGCCCCGGGGCCGCGGCCGCGCGCGTGAGCTCGGGCGTCCCGCGCCCCGCCCCGCCCGCCCTCCCCGGAGCAGGGTTTTGGTCCTCTGCTGCTGCCCTGCAGCGCTCCCGATCTTTGTTTGTGGGCATGTGTTTATGCTAATCTTTTTTCAGAGTAAACATTTTCTGGAAGTGAAAGTCAAGGGCGCTTCTTTTCCTTTTTTAAACTTCAAGTGTACTCAAAACTAGTTCCTTAGTCCAACTACTGATTTAAGAACCGCGTGCGTATGATTTTTTTAATGGTTCATTTGCCAGTATTTAGAAGAGTGGTTGCTGACAATGTGATTTTATGGAGTTTAATGGGAGTGGGATGCCTTTTATTTTTTCGTTAATTTCCCTGTTAGTGTGGTATTGGTTTGTGAATAGATGTCTTCTTAAGTGTGGTACAAAATATTTCATGAAGCATGTATGGTTTTAGATCCCACATTTCATAAATTCACTCTTCTCCGGTGCTTTCTGGTTTATTGGCGTTTACATAGTTTTGTGATAGGAGATATTTTGGTGTATAATTAAAACAAATGTTTTCTTGCATCTTTCTTTTATGTGTAGAAAACCTCCCACTTTGTTTGCATATGTATTTACTTAAGCCAAAAACTCAAATATAGGGCCAAATTGTATTTTTATTAATATACTTTAAATCAAACCAGAAACTTAAGCACAATTGAAAGTAATTTTTCGTAGCATCCTGTACCTTGTCTTCTTAGAGGTCTGCTATATGATGTAGAACTGGACAGTCTTTTAAAACTGTTACTGGTCTTCAGTTCCAGAGAAGTGAATAGGATTTTGTGTACTGAGGCTAAGCAGTCCTGTTAGCCTGCCTTCTTCATTTTGGGAATGCCAGTCAGGTCTTTGGATGGGCTCTGTCATTGGGTTGTACTGCCAACTTTTCAGGCTTCTTTAGGTTGGAGTGTGAAGTCGTGTATGTGGGGGGTTATCAGCCACAAAGGTTTGAGTGAAGAGCAAGAAAAGAAAGGTAAGAATGGAAAAGATAGCCAGGGGATTATCACTCACACCTGTAATCAGAGCTACTCAGGAGTTTGAGACCTGAGGATTGTGGGCTAGCTCAGGCAGGAAAGTCTGTGACTTATCTCCAGGTAAGCATCAAAACAACAAAACATAACCAAGAGTGGAGCTGTAACTCAAGTGGTAGAGCACTGTCCTTGAGCAAAAAAGCTCAGATACAGTGTCAGGCCCCGAGTACACCCACACACACAGTATGGAAAAGCAGTGAATAGATGTGGATGAGTAAGCAGTAAAACTGACTATCTTTAAGTTATTGAAGAGTTTAGGTTAAGAATGGTAATGGGAGTATTTTTTCATTTAAATACATCAACTTTTTCCATATATGAATGATTACTATATAATATTCTTGTTACCAACAGAAAAAACAACTTAAGGAAATTTCTAGATTCTGACTTGACCTTGTCTTTTTTTTTTTTTTTTGCCAGTCCTGGGCTTGAGCTCAGTCGTTGGACTTTCTCAAGGCTAGAGCTCTACCACTTGAGCCTCAGCACCACTTCCACTTCCAGCTTTTTTTCTATGCATGTGGTACTGAGGAATCGAACCCCAGTCTTAAAGATTATTGTTGAGTTAAAAACAATTCAGATTTTCCATATGGTATTTTTAGTTTGATTTTAATAAGTAGAAACTATTGGGTCATTAAGTCTTTAAAAGACCCAATAAGTATAATAAGGGATCATTGTAAAACTCTGTGTTACGTGGTATGTGTTTTTTCTTTCAATTTTTATTTTTTTGTCGATCATGGGGCTTGATCTCTGGGCCTGGGCAATGTCCCCGAGCTCTTCAGTTCCAGGCTACTGACCTACCCCTTGAGCCACAGCACCACTTCCAGTTTTCTGGTTGGAGGTAAGAGTCTCACTGACATTTTAGTGCCTGGGCTGGCTTTGGACCATGATCTTCAGATCTTAGCCTCCTGAGTAGCTAGGATGACAGGCGTGAGCCACTGTGCCTGGCTTTAAATGGTGACTATTTGAGTTTGGCATTTATGTATATGGAAATGCCATTTGGATGATCCTTATCAATGCTTATGATAGGTTTCCTAAAAAAATGGAGTCAGTATTGACTAATTCCTACCAATTTTTTTTTATTCCTAGTTAGGATTTTTACTTTTTTTTTTTTTAAATTTGCTTACTTTAGTTATAGAGGGTATTTTATTGTTTCATTTCTACATGTGTGTCCATTTCAGTTTTATCTTAGCACAGCTAATGTTGTGTTTGTACAATGTCATGGCAATAAGAAGAATGACAGTCTGTGAAATGTGGTGTTTTTCTTTAACACAGCCTTGTTTCAGGTGCTGATGGCCTCGGGGTAGGGAATAAGTAGAGCAAGGGAAGAAGCAGATTAAGTCAAGGAGCACATAGTGACCTCAGTCACTTTTAAATTGAATAATGTAGGCCACTTTCTAGTTATAGTCAGAAAGATTTGAAAGACTTGTCTCCTTTGTTTCTTAGATTGTTGAAGTGATTACCATTTGCATGCCAGTTTTATATATATATATATAAATATATGCATATATACACATAGTACATCATCTATATGCATATATATGCATGCTTGTTTTCCTCTATATTAGTCACTTACTGTCCTGTTTCAAGAATGAATACAATAATTTTTCTAGAACAGTGCTGGCACATGGTAGAAACATGTTCAACAAGTGCAGAAAGGCTTTCCCACTCCCCAGTCAATCTAGAGGTAGTCACCGAATGATACTGGTTACTGCAGCAAGTGGAGATATTTGTTAGTAAATTGTTTTAAGAAGTGTCACTTTTTTTTTTCTTTTCAAAGTATTGCTTCATGAGTGAGAATAGAGTTTTGGAAATGTTACTTCATATAGAAATTTAGTATGAAAAAAATATCATAACGTGTTGTGAATTTTGTGATATGTTCCATAAATCATAGGACTTAATTGCTACTACCTGGTAAGCCCAGTCTGTTTTAGGGTAAAAGTACTGAACTTGGAATAAAGTAGTATTATATTATTATTATTTTTTTTTTTTGGCCAGTCCTGGGGACTGAACTCAGGGCCTGAGCACTTTCCTTGGCCTTTCCTCAAGGTTACAGTGCTACTACTTGAGCCACAGCACCACTTCTGGCTTTTCTATGTATGTGGTACTGAGGAATCTAACCCGGGTCTTTGTGCATGCTAGACAAGCACTCTACCACTAGGCCAAACTCCCGGCCTTTGTACTACTTTTTTATGGAAATAGTTTTTTTTTTCTCCCTAACCCTTTTTCTCTTTTGGTACCTTATTACCAGTAAGCAATATATGGACACAGTGTTTTCTGGTTTTTTTGTTTGTTTGTTTTGTGATGTATTTTAAGTCCAATAATCGACCAAGAATTTACACAAAAACCCCAACCCACTAAATATACTAGAATAAAAAATATCCAGTTGATCACATATAGTGTTGTTATAGAAAACACTTGTGTTTTTCTTCCTTCAAATCTTCATTCTTTCCCCCTCCTCCTTCCTTCCTGTCTGTCTGTCTTTCTTCCTTTCCTTTCTTGCTGGTCTTGGAGCTTGAACTCGGGGCTCCTTTTTGCTCAAAATTAGAGCTCTTCCTTTTGAGCTACTGCACCACTTGCAGCGTTTTCTGAATAGTTTTTATTGGAGATAGGAGTCTTCTGGACTTTCTTTCCCCAGTTAGCTTTGAACCCTGATTTTCAGATCTCAGCCTCCTTGAGTATTCCTCAGTAGCTATGATTAAAGACATGAGCCATCGTTGCCTTGTATTTCTTATTACAATGTTGAGATCAAAAGAGTTTGATTAGTGTAGATGAACTGTTTACTATTTAACAGTGGAAATGTAGGAATAGATTTTTTTTCTCAGAAAGACTGATTAGGACAGAGGAGGAATTTAATGCAGGCAGTATAGATAGAAGCCAGATACTTGGAACGTGGTGAAGAGGAAGAAGGTAGAGAAGGGGAAGAGGAAAAGGCATGGGGGAGATAAAGACAGTGGAGAGAGGAGAATGACTTCTAAGTGCCTGATCTGTGAATGAGTGGGTGTTTTTCTTACAACAGTGGACAGAACTAACTCCACTGCTTTACATTTTCTTCAATGGCTCATTGCCTCTGGTATTTTCCTTTTCTGACCTTGAGACATGGAGTATTGACTTTCATTGATTAAAAGAGGTGTCAAAGCCGGCTGAACTTGCGGGATAACCATAGGACTTGTAAACAATGGTAGTGGTTTCTTGGTTATGTCTTCCTGTCACTGCAGATTAACTTTGGGATAGATATGGTTGAGGGCTTGGAAGTTCCATAGATTTTTCCATTCACTTTTTTGTAGACTGACAGTGAGTGAGTTCATGTTTTAACTATTGAAGACAGTGCAGGAATGGTTCATCTGCTTTTGACCATATCTTCCTAAGACAAGAAAAGGATGTCCTTTCCTGTAATTGCATGTAAAGCTCCTTTCCAGATCTGGAGATTTTCCTTTTCTTCTGTACTGCTCTTCCTCATCAGATGCCCCACACCTTCTCTTTACAGAGTCCACCTCTTTAGATCAGTTGGTGGGCAAAGGCACCCCCACCCCTGTTCTGATGGTTCTGTATCTCCACTGCTGGAGTGCAAGACTGGCTTTCATGAGAAACAGGAGGCATGGAGATTTGGCTGTGCATCACAGTCTCACTGTCTGCCCTTTGAACTTCTTCCCTCTGTTTTGCTTCTATTTCATCTAGCTTCCTCCCTAGTTTTGAAAGGTGTCCTGTAAATCCATGGAATATTATCATGTCTGGAATAGCATGTAGTTACAATATGGGTCATTAAAACATTAAGGAAAAAACTTCTCACTTAAGAAGACATGGTCAGGACGGGAGTTTGGCCTAGTGGTTAAAGTGCTTGCCTAGCATGCATGAAGACCCAGGTTCAATTCCTTGGTACCACATACATAGAAAAAAGCTGGAAGTGGTGCTGAGGCTCAAGTGGTAGAGCTCTAGCCTTGAGAAAGTCCAAGGACATTGCTCAGGCCCTGAACTCAAGCCCAGGACTGGCAAAAAAAACCCAAACAAACAAAAAAAAAACAAAGAAGACATGGTCAAAAGCAGCTGAACAATTCATGCACTGTCTTCAATAGTTAAAACATGAACTCACTTTCATGTAGGTGAATATGTTGGGAAAACTATTGTAGGTCAGTTGTAAAACATTAAAATTACAGCAGGCTATCCTGTCTTACTTGGTTTTGGAACCTTCTTTTTGCAGAGTATTTGGAGGCTAGATGGCAAGCAGTGGTTGCACTGGAAATGCTGTTTCACTATGAGTTAATTGTTTTCCTGTTTTCTCAACCCAGATACTCGAGGAGTATCTGAGTTAAGAGAAATTTTGGGATGCTGTGTGATTTGGAAAGAAAAACCAGATCTGAGTAAGTTATTTTACTTAGCAGCTGTTAATTGTTCTCTGTGTAAAAATCATGTGGCTTGAAAAAATAAACTTAAGTCTGTTGGAGCAGTAGTGGTGTTGCTAGAATATGTTGCATCTTAGAAACATACCCTATAAAATAGTGGAAGTTGATAGAGTGATGAATCTTATTATGAACTTGTAAAGCTCTTGGGATTAATGAGAAGTATCTCATTTTCTTGTTCTAATTAAACTTGCTTTTCCTGTGTATGCAGTTACATTTAAAGATAGTTTCTATCTTTTGTGTGTTCATTAACTAAGATTGTAGCACATTAAAGAACTGTCAGTTGTGTACTTATAAATAAGCGAACTTTCTGTTCGCTTATTTATAAGGTCTCAGAAGAAAAGGTCATAGACTCATGCAGTTTTAGAATCCTTTATAGTGTGATGTATTACAACAAATTATCACAGGAAAAGTTTCAGAAATTTCTGGGACAAACTTATTTGCTTACCTCCTTTGCGTAGGTAAGGGTCCTTTAATTTGAGTCATTGTGAGGAGCAGCTACCAGGTTTGGGCCGGGTTTGCATGCATTAGGAAGCCATAGGTGTCCAAGTCTGTAAACTGGTGGTGAAGTAGAAATTCCCAGATTTGTCTGCCGAATAGTTTTACTCTAACACCTGACAACCAAGTTCAAACATAGGTAGTGCTTTGTCTCACTAATCTTTATCCTTTTCCTGGTTAGCATTTTTTTTTTTTAGCCTTTTTGCTTGCTTGTATCACAGAGCCAGTCTAGCAATATTTATTAGATTGGGGTGGAATTGAGCATTGGATGTGTATTTACAAGGGACATTCAGTTGTGAGCTGTGTCTCTGGCGGGATAAATATGTACAATACCTGATTTGGCAAAGATGCTCCTGCTAACTTAGTGATCTCTTTATAGTGACCCTTGATTTTTCGGGTGATTTGCCTATTGCAGTTGTGAAATAGAACAAAGCTAAGTAGACTTTCTGAGAGATTTGTAAAAGCAGTAGAATTGTACTGTTTCAGTACAAATTTTTTTGTTAAGTATGATTACTTGCAAAGAGTGGCTAATACCTCATGTTGTCTCAGATACTGTGAAAATTAGTCAGATGTCTACTTAGAAGGGTTCTATGCTGAGATTAAAGAAAAAAGAAATTAGAAAAGCCCTGGCTAGTAGGCAGTGACTAAAGCCATATTTTGAGATTGTCTTGCTACCTGGTGTCTTGCCCAGACCCAGACCTATAACTAAGAAACAACTGAAAGCAGACTAAATGCCTCAGGTATGTAATGAACCTGACACATTAATATGATGTCACAGAACTTCGTACTCTGTGCTTTACAGATTTTCCTGAGTTTATGGTTTAAACCACAATAATGTTTGCCAGTCTAGTGTATTTTGTTTCTGTCTTTTTGTTGCATACCTTTGCAGTGTACTATTTTCTGATTGACATGGTAAGCTGACAGCCTTTTCAGATGTCCATTGCTTGAGGTGGTGATTGATATGACTATATTGTTTAGCTTCTTGTCTATGGGGTAATATCAACCAAGTGCAGCACTTAAAACCTTTTTATTGTTTCTGTGCTTTTGGCACCATTGACTTACCTTGTATATATGGATTTATATATTCCTAGATCTTCCTGTCCATGTTTTCTTTGTCTATAAAATGATGCCCTGTCATCCCTTGTGTGTGTGTGTGTGTGTGTGTGTGTGTGTGTGTGTGTGTGTGTATTGTCTGCATTCTTTTAAGCAGCCATACTACAGTTATTAAAAGGAAATAAATGAGGAAGAGATAGTAGCATTGAATCTTGTGAAATCATGTATCACTTTGAGCTTCATCTGTACAGCAGAAGGATTCAGTGGGAATCATGCTTTCTAAGAATAATACTCCTTCTGGGCCAGGTCTTCAGATTCTCCATGACTTTTGTGACTGCTTCTTGAAGATTGCAGATGGCTATTTATATTTCTAGCATTGTCAGCTCTCAACTTGGATTTGTTTACATTTGGTTAGATCTAGGTAAAACATCTTTGCAAAGAATGTGGTAGAGGTGATAATTGTTCTCTGATCCCATCCAGTGGGGTATGATTTCATACTACTTTATCACTTGTTAAGTTGCTATCTTCCAGATTCTCTGCTGTAAAGTGGAGAATCACACACACACACACACACACACACTCTCTCTCTCTCTCTCTCTCTCTCTCTCTCTCTCTCTCTCTCTCTCTCTCTCTCTCTCTCTCTCTCTCTCTCTCTCTCTCTCTCTCTCTCTCTCTCTTTGTGCCAGTCCTAGGGCTTGAATTCAGGGGTTAGGTGCTGTCCCTGAATTCTTTTCCTCAAGGCTAGCATTTGAGCCACAGCTCCACTTCCAGCTTTTTTGATGCTTGATTGGAGCTCAGAGTCTGACAGACTTTCATGCACTGGCTGGTTTTGAACTTTGATTCTCAGATCTCAACTTCTTGAGTGACTAGGATTACAGGATTACAGGTGTGTGCCAGTGACACACAGCTTCTCCCCCCTACCCCCTCCCTCCTTTTTTTTTTTTTTTTTTTTTTTTTTTTGCCATTCCTGGGCTTGAGCTCAGGGCCTGAGCACTGTCCTTGGACTTTCTCAAGGCTAGAGCTCTACCACTTGAGCCTCAGCACGGCTTCTGTCTTTTATTTTCTATGTATGTGGTACCGAGGAATCGAACCTGGATCTTTGTGCATGCTAGGCAAGCACTCTACCACTTGGCCAAACTCATGGCCCTAATTAAGTCATTTTATAGGAAGGTATTTTGAAATTATGTAGATACCCTTTTCTCATGAAGTTAGTTTTATCTCAATGAGCTTATGGTTTTCTGTGTTATTTAATTGTTCACTACTATTTGCTTTGAGGGCTTAAGTTGGCCCAGGTGTGGAACATAGGAGTCCTTCCAAATTGGCTCTGTATCCTTTGACATATTTTGACTTTCCTGCTTTCTGGTGTAACAAAATGGTTCATCTTGTCTGTTCCTTTCTTGCTCCAGCCTTAGAGTCATCATTTTTTTTAGAGTCCTGGCTTCTTTGAGGAGAGGAAGTTAATAAAAATAAGCCAGGTGTGAGCTCTGAGTTTGCTCATTGCTCCTGTGTATTGCTCATAAGCTCTGTCTTTGGACAAAGCTATCTGCATCCATCCGCCCATCTTTCCATCCATCCATCCATCCATCCATCCATCCATTCAGCCAGCCAGCCAGCCAGCCATCTTTCCATCCATCCATCCACCTATCCACCTATTCATTTATCCTTTTACACATACCTGCATATTTATATCTATATGTACTTCTATAAATAATTGTTTTTGTATTTACCAAAGAACATAAATTTTCACCAACATCTCTAATTTCAGTTTATAATACAGGGTTTATTTGCGTTCCTTTTCTATATTGCGACTCTCACTTCCTAACAGTTAGTGAGAAGTGTGGCTCCCATTGTCCTTTATTTACTTAAAGTGTGATCTATCTCTAAGCATGTCACCATCCTCCCCTTGCTTGTGCAGCTACATCACCGGTTCACGCACTGCCTTCCCAGCTGGCACTTCACCTGTTGAACCTCTTATTCTGTGTTCCTTATCTTAAGTCACACCTTGCCCAGTCTCTGACCACCATGACTGGCTTTTGTCTTCACACTAGGTGTGCTTCCACCCTGTGGATGCGCTGCCATGCTCTTGACACTCTCAGTGCTAGGAGCCTCTGTATGTGATGCTGGGTTGCAGCCAGCTCAGCATTTTACACACTACCCTGATCCTTTGTGACTTCTCCTTTGCCTCCTTTAGTCTTTCCCGTCTAAAGGCTTTAGGGCTAAATTGCTCAGAACGTAGATGGGATGGCTTTTTACATAACACATACGAAACTTGCTCAGTATTGGTGACACAGGCTGAGAAATCAGTTGTTAAGTGATTTTATTGTGTGAATAACACAGAGTCACCCATGTTCATCCAAGATGACTTGCCATTGAAACACTTGTGTGTGAGTATGTGTGATTTTATCTATTTGTCTACTTAGTTTTTTTTTTTTTCTGCCAGTCCTGGGCTGGAGCTCAGGGCCTGAACACTGTCCTTGGACTTTCTCAAGGCTAGAGCTCTACCACTTGAGCCTCAGCACCACTTCCGGCTTTTTTCTATGTGTGTGGTACCAAGGAATTGAAACAGGGTCTTCATGCATGCTAGGCAAGCACTCTACCACTAGGCCAAACTCCCAGCCCCACTCAGGTTTTTTTTTTCTTTTTTCAGACTTTGAAATAGGGTTTTACTTTGTAGCCCAAGCTGGCATTGATATTGAGATCGCACATTCTCCTTCTCCTGATGAGATTACAACTGTGTGCCACCATGTCTGCTTTCCCAATTTATTAAAAAGTTAAAATTCTTTAAAAGATGTACAAATAGTAAAGAACTCTTTGGAGCAGCTCCTGTGTATTTTAACAAATGATCATCGCTATAGTGATCATGAGGATAGTCAGGTACAGAGCAGTCCGTCTCTACGGTCTGTACTACACTCAGTATTTATTCCAGTGTTACGTGAAATCCTGCGTCTTAGTAGATAAGGCACATCTTTGGCTATTTCATGATCCTTAAATTTTTTTTGGCGATACTATGAGTGGGACCCAGGGCCTTGTGCATGCCAGGAACATGCTCTACGCCCTTAGACCTGGTTAGTTTTCTACCTAGTTTAACCATCTCATTCTCCCACGCAGGGATTGTCCTGACAAGGTACAAGTAGATAGCGAGCATTACTGAGTGAATGAATTAATGTTCTTACAGTTGTTTTCTGGTATATCTGGATCATGAATACTACTTAACCCTCATGTTTTATGTCAGGTACTTTGATACACCCTATTTCATTTTAGAAGGGGTTTTCTTTCCTTTAACAATTTTAAAAATATTTTTAATTGGCAAATAAAAATTCAAAAGTGACTTCTTAACTGGTAATTTATAATCTATAGTCTATAAACAAGTACTTGCTAGAGGGAGGTAAGAAATAAAGGTAAAATGAAAATAGTCTCTAATTTGTGAAGTTAAGCTTTTCTTTTAAATCTTGACATTATTTGTTTACTATCCAGAATAAACATTTTAGGGTATGATGAATTGGACATGCATTTATGATTTGATTTCACTTTCTTTCAACCTTACTCAGACTCTAGTGAAGACCTTTTTGAAGAGCCGTAATGTTGAAGGATGAGAAGGATACGAGTATATAGTGGTTGTGAGCTGGGACCCAGAAGTTGGAGAAAGTGGAATCTGAGTCAGTAGTGAGAGCTGAAGACTGTCCAGTTTACTTGGCAAATTCCCCTGAAATTTTAAAAGGTGCTGTCTAAAATGTCCAGGAATGTCTGGACATTGAGGTATGGGGCTACGCTATGAAGAACTGATCAAAGCAGTTTTAGAAGAAGTAGATTATTCAGGAAAAGGAGCTTGGCTTACAGTTATATGCCAAACCAGGAAAAAAGCTATCAAGACCCTCACCTCACCAAACAAGCTACATGTGATGGATCACCTATAAATTCCAGGCTATGCTGGAGGCCTGTGCAGGCCTCCAAGGGCTGGGAACGTGGCCTAAGTGGTAGAATGCCTCCTTAGAAGTGTGAGGCCTTGAGTTCAAATTTCACTACTGCTCCCAGATAAATTCCAAAGCAACAGAAGTTAACAAAAAACTAAACCCTAAACTTAAATAGAAACCCCAAAGTGTCAGATATTAAAGAAAACCTCTAATGTTTAAAGTGTAGCTACAAACAAATGGGCAAACAGCAAATAACTTTGTGAGTCAGACTCCACTGGCTGAGGATCATGCAGATTCTGTGAGTGTCAGTGTTACAGCCTCCTGTGAGGAATGGGCCTACGAGAAAGGCACATGTCTCCCAGCACTCTCCTAGAGGAACAAGACTTTTCATCTTACCAAAACAGCCAGAAATTGGGGGCCGGGAGTTTTGCCTAGTGGTAGAGTGCTTGCCTAGCATTCACGAAGACCCGGGTTCAATTCCTTGGTACCACATATACATAGAAAAAGCCGGAAATGGTGCTGTGGCTCAAGTGGTAGAGCTCTAGCCTTGAGAAAGTCCAAGGACAGTGCCCAGGACTGGCAAAAAAAAAAAAAAAAAAAAAAAACAGCCAGAAAATATCCCCTCCTGGGATGGACAGAATGAGACGTGCATGTCTGTCTGTAAACTGGTCATTGCTTCGATGCTTATGGGATTGATGAGATACAAGGACTATGCTGACTCAACAAAATTAGAACTTAATTAGAAAGAGAAGATAGGATCTGCGTAGACTCCAGTTGCCTTCAATACGCTGGCTTTGTGGTTTGCAGTTTACCCATAGCATTTTCATGGGAGGTTGTGTGTGATCCAGTAAAGTTTGTGCTAGGCTTGGCCTTTTCCCTGACCCCTCTATGTGCTGGCTTCCCTAACAGTGTGCTTTGATTTATACATCGTGGGCCAGTGTCACTGTGTAGAAGAGGAAAAGCATGCATAAGAGACAGCTGTAATTAAATTGTAATTTAAAAATTGCATGTGGTTATGAAAATAATACTTTCTTTACCCTGCCACCTTTTGTTGGCCTATATTCAACATCTATAAAACTTGTTTATAGAGCTCACTTGGCAGTTGGTATGAATTTTAGATTATTATCTTTTTATATATGTATTACAGGATTATCTCTCCCATCTCTAATACATTATAACTTTGGATATATGTTTATTGTTAATGATATCTGAAGAACTTGTGGCTAGGAGAAAATCAGCTTAGACTCAGTATTTTGCTGGACATGATGGCACATACCTGTAATTGTAGCTAATCGGAGGAATCATGGTTTGAGACTTGCCCAGGCAATAGGTTAATGAGACCTCCTTTAACATACAAGCTATATGTGGAACATTTTCAAACTATGCTAACTAAAAAGTATGAGTTTCAGCCATCCCCCAGCGAGTGACTTATTAGGACTGGTAGAACACAGCCTGGAGTCCTATGCTCCAAGATAAATGAGCAACAGTAAAAGGCTCTTGGAGAGAATTTTAGAGGAAGTCAAATACATACTTCCAGGAATCTTACTTATCCCATTGGAGTCACACAGGATAGTCATATTTTTCTGCCTGTTGTGACATACTTGAAGTACTGTTTACCAGGGAAGGTCACTATAACTTCAGTGCTCACAGAGCAGTGCCTCACACCTTTTGAACAGTCTGTTTGCACAGCAGAGATTAGGAGGCTCATTGTCCAAGGTCAGTCTAGGCTGAACATGAATGAAACAAACTCGATGTGGTGCTCACCTGGATCTCAGGGAGAAGGATTGTGGTCTGAGGTCAGCACAGGCAAAAAGACAAGTCATCCCAAAAGACTGGGAGAGTGACTCAAACGGTAGAGTGCCTGCTAGCAAGCATGAAGCTCTGAGTTCAAACTCCAGTACCACTGCCGCCACCACCACCAAAAAGAAAAGGAAAGAAACCTAGGCACAGCTGGTGGTTCACACCTATAATCCTAGGTACTCAGGAGGCTGAGATCTGAGGATTGTGATTTGAAGTCAGCCCCCACAGAAAAGTCTGAGACTTACCTCTAATAAACTAGTCAGAAAGTGGTGCTGTGGCTCAAGTGGTAGAGTGCTAGCCTTGAGCAAAGAGCTTAGGAACAGGACTTAGGCCCTGAGTTCAAGTCCCAGGATTGGAAAAAAGAAAAAAAAACCTACCTCACATCTAACCCTTACTGAAATTTCCAGGCCCCTGTTTGCCTTGCAGTTTAAGTGTAGCAAACCATTATGATTGTTATAATATTTCCTTAATCCAAGCAAAGGGACCAACTTTGCATGTAGACCTTATAGGAATGTCAGTCTTTTGTGATTAGACTGGACTTAAATTTCAGCATTAAAGGGATTTGATAGGCCCTCAGACTTTCTCTTTATTTCATTTTTTGTTTTGGTGCCAGTAGGTGGCCTTGAACTCAGGGTTTGGCACTTAGCTATTTTGCTCCTGGCATTGTACCACTTGAACCAAGATCTAGTCCTGGTTTTGTTGCAATTAGTTTTAAAAAATTTGGTTTAAGCCAGAGGCAGTGGCTCATGCCTGTAACCCTAGCTACTCAGGAGGCTGAGATCTGAAGATCACAGTTCAAAGCCAGCCCAGGCACTAAAGATTAGGAGACTCTTATCCCTAATTAATCACCAGAAAATGGGAAGTAGAGCTGTGGCTCGAGGGTTAGGGCAGTAGCCTTGAGCTGAAGATCTCAGGGACTGTGCCCAGGGCCAGAGCCCCATGACTGACCAAAAAAAAATTGGTTTAAATATATTTTTCTCTGAAAACTTTATTCACCTTTGCTTTTACCTTATGGGAAAGACTTAAATTTTTGCCAGTCCTGGAGCTTGAACTCAGGACCCGGGCACTTTCCTTGAGTCATTTTTTGCTCAAGGCTAGCACTCTGGCACTTGAGCCACAATGCCACTTCTGGCCTTTTCTGTGTTTGTGGTACTGAAGAATTGAACCCAGGGCTTCATGTATGCTAGGCAAGCACTCTACCACCAGGCCACACTCCTGGCCCTTCAATGCTTTTTCTTTTTAGCTTCTAGCCACATAGCTGCTAAGAAAGTAGTGTACTCTCTATTTTTTCTTCTATTTATACTACAGATTTTTAAATACGGATCTTTCTTTAATTACAGCATCGTTTTTTAAAAGTCATTTTGGAGGACCTGTTTGTGAGTTAATTTGATTTATTTTTCTGTTGTTTCTGGGATTAGGAAACACATGGAATAAACTAGCTTCCTTCATGCTTTTTTTTTTTTTTTTGCCAATCCTGGGTCTTGGACACAGGGCCTGAGCACTGCCCTTGGACACATTTTGCCCAGTGCTAGTGCTCTACTACTTGAGCCATAGCACCACTTGCAGCTTTTTCTGTGTATGTGGCACCAAGGAATCGAACCTGGGTCTTCATGCATGTTAGGCAAGCACTCTACCACTAAGGCATGCTCCCGGTCTCCTTCATGCTTTTTAAAATAAAGATTTATTGAACTATAGCCCCACTCTTTTGTTTATATTGTTTTTATTTGCTTTCATGATGCAGTAGTAGGGTAGAATAGTTGAAACAGAGACACTATGGCTCATAAAATCTTAAATACTATATTCTCTCTCTCTCTCTCTCTCTCCCTCCCCCTCCCCCTCTCTCTTCCTCCCCCTCTCCCTCCCCCTCCCCCTTTCCCTCTCCCTCCTCCTCCCCCTCTCCCTCTCCCTCCCTCCCTCTCTCCCTCCCTCTTTCCCCCTCTGACTGAGTATTAAACCCTAGATCTTGCATTTGCTAGACAAGCAGTCTACTAGTGACAACAGTCCCTTTGCTTTTAGTTTTTCAGGTTCTCATGTTAACTTTGCAGGGGCTGTTCTCAGTCTGTACCTTAACTGTGCCTTCTAGAATTACAGATCTGCCATGTCCATTCTACCATGTCTACCTTCTTCCCTTTCTGTTTTTCTGTTTCCCATTTCTCCTTTATCATCCTCCCTTCTCCTTTCCTTTTCCCTTTCCCTAGTAATAAGAGACATGAAATAAAAATTACAATGAGACATTATCTTTTCTCAAAATGGCTGTTATCCCAAAGACAGAAAAACAACAAACAATATAAATATTGGCGATGTTGCAGATTAAAGAGAACTCTTAGTTACTATTTGTGGGAATGTAAATTAGGACAGCTGTAGTAGAATAACTGTGAAAGTTGCCCAAGAAACTATAAATGGGACTATTATATGATATAGCCTATGTTCTTCTTTTGGGTGTGTATCAAAATGAAATGAAATCAGTGTATTGAGGAGACATCTGCATTCCAGTGTACACCACTGCACTATTCACAGTACTCAAGATAGGGAATCAGCAGCGATGTCTTAACGACAGATGAATAGATAAAGAAAATGTGACACAATGAAACAGCATTCAGTCATAAAGAATGAAGTCCTAGTGTTGTGGCATCGTGGATGGAACCTGAGAACATCATGTTCTTTTGGGAACCTGAAAAAGTTGATCTTATAGGGTGGATAGCAGAGTGATCCCTGCAGGCTCCCTGGGGAGGGTGGCCACTGCCAGCTTCTGAGCAGGGGAAAGAAGAATAGATAGATTAGATAAAGCTGTCAATATACAAATACCTTTGAGAAATTGTTTGTATTGTTCTATAGCACAGTAGGGTGACTCATTAAGAGGCCTGAGAGGGTTGGGAGCTGAAGGATGGGCTGAGGTCAGTTTTGCAAGCACAGAGATACCTAAATTAGAAGAAATAAGTGGAGTTTAAGTGCACAGCAAGGTGACTGCAGTCAGTAATAATGTGTTGCATACTTGAGGACAGCTAGAAGATTTGGAATGATATACTACTACAAAGAGAGGTAGGATGCTGTAGTCATTGTAATCAAAGCGTTCCACTTCCTGGCTGCCGTGTGTATTTTTCACAATGCAGGTTCAGTCCCAACCCACTCAAACTTGGTCTTTTTCTTTGATTGCTCTGTTCTCTTGAGTGTGAATTCCAAATGGAAATACCACCCCTATTTCCTTCTCTTAGAGTCTACAGCATAAATACAGAAACCTTACAGCTTGACTAATCAATGTGGAGGAACCCTCTAGTCTAAGCTAGAGAGGGTTCAATATCCTAACATGATGAAAACCTATTTTTTTTTTTTTGGTCAGTCCTGGGCTTGAGCTCAGGGCCTGAGCACTGTCCTTGGGCTTTCTCAAGGCCAGAGTTCTACCACTTGAGCCACAGTACCACTCTGTCTTTTTTTTAATGTATGTGGTACTGAGGAATCGAACCCAGGTCTTCATGCATGCTAGGCAAGCAATCTACCACTAGGCCAAACTCCTGGTCCTGTCTGTGTACACATTCACACATGGGACTGGCATATCTTTTAAAAATATTCCACTCATTGTTACTATCGTTTGCCCTTTCCTTAAGGCATAGATGAGTGAGAATGAAGAATTATTAATTTACCTGATGGAGACTGCATACATCTATCTGGTGTCATGAAATCTGCAATTTTTTTTTTTGTCAGTCCTGGCACTTGAGCTCAGGACCTGGGCAGTGTCCTTGGGCTTTTTCCTCAAGGCTATTGCTCTATCACTTGAGCCACAGCACCATTTCCGACTTTTCTATGTATGTTGTACCGAGGAATCGAACCCTGATCTTCATGCATCCTAGGCAAGCACTTTACCACTAGGCCAAACTCCCAGCCCTGAAATCTACATTTAAAAAAAAATCTCTTTGGACCTTTTGTTAAAATATGTAATGTATTATTGATAGTATGGAATATTGAAGTTAAAATATGTAATGTATTATTGATAGTACGGAATATTGAAGTTAAAATATGTAATGTATTATTGATAGTACGGAATATTGAAGGTTAGAATAGAGGTGGGCCTCATTTTTACTTCTTTGCTGCTACTTTTTGGTGTTAAAAAGGACATTTCTTACCAAAGATGTATTATGTATAAATAATAAAGGAAATGTATTGCTTTCTTAAGGAAATTACATCAATTCATTCTCATGTAGTTTGATGAGCGTTTAAGGTACTACGGCATAATTCTTTTTTTTTTTTTTTTTTTTTTTTTGCCAGTCCTGGGCTTGAGCTCAGGGACTGACTACTGTCCTTGGATTTTTCTCAAGGCTAGAGCTCTACCACTTGAGCCTCAGCACTATTTCTGGCTTTTTCTAAGTATGTGGTATCAAGGAATCGAACCCGGGTCTTCGTGCATGCTAGGCAAGCACTCTACCACTAGGCCAAACTCCTGGCCCGGCTATGGCATAATTCTTAATTAAATTGGAAAATTTGTTGGAAAATTTGTTGTATGAATAATATTCTGTTCAATTACATGTCTAATTGTATCAATTGCAGTAAGAAAGTAATTCATGTTGCTCTTTTTTTTTTTTCCAGCAAAACCATTTACTTCTAAGGTGAAACAAATGCGATTACATAGAGAAGACTTTGAAATATTAAAGGTTATTGGTCGAGGAGCTTTTGGTGAGGTAAGAAATAAGAAACTTAAGATTTTATAGAATGTCTGATCATTGTTCTGGAAAGTATTTTATGCCATTTTCAGAAAAATTATAAAAAGAATTACTTGCTGTTGTAACTTATATGGCTTATCAGAAAATATACTAAAGTTTTGAAATGAGTTACTTCTGTTTGGCAATTCATGTTAAGTGTACTTCCCATGAGCAATTTTCTGGAATCCTTTGGTTTGTCTGTCTTCATGCCATGCCACATTGTCTTAAATTGGTCTATTTTGTCAGAAGTCAAGCGCTGACTTACTCCTGTTTTAGAAGCAATTTCCAGTTTATTCTCTTACAAAGTGAGCTGTGTTAATTGTGCATCAATTGTATTGAGCTTTAATAAAATACTTTATCTACATCTTTTGTCTCTTTTACTTAGTTAATGACATTGATTTTTTTCAAATGTTTAACTTACATTGAGTTCCTAAAATACTCCCCACCTTGATTGACAATCCATTATTATTTTCATCTGTGAGTGGATTTGGAGAAATAGACCTAAAATTTTCTTGTTTCTAATGATCAATGGTCTCATTAAATAGCAGAGTGTTATCTTTTACTCTTTTCTAGATTTTTTTTTTTTTTTTGCCGGTCCTGGGGCTTGAATTCAGGGTCTGGGCACTGTCCTTGGACAGTTTTTGCTCAAGGCTAGCACTCTGTAGTTTCAAGAATTTTTGAAGATTGTTACTACTCCTTTCTTACATGCGTCTAAGATTTCACAGATAAGTCTGGCTGGGACAGGAGATTTTCATGAATATTTAAAATAGTATATTTAAAAAAGTAAAATAATGTATTCTGTGAGTGGAAGTCCGAGTCCGTGGATGTTCAGTGCCCGCATCAGGTGTGTTGGAGGTTTAGTCATATCATCTGACTTTTTAAACCTTAATACCGCATTGGCCATTTGTTGATTCAAATGGCCACTCAGTAATCTCTCACTTTTTGATTTGTCTTGCTAGGTCATTGTCAATTTTATATTGTTTTCAATGAATGCATTGATATTTTGAGTTTTTGCTACTACAGATTTGATTTTTATTTCTGCTCTTTAGTTTGAATTTGCGATCTCTTTTCTGATTTATTGAGATAGGTTCTTAGAATGTAGATATCTAGCCCATTTAATTTAATTTAATTTAATTTTGTCAGTCGTGGGACTTGGACTCTGGGCCTGGACCCCTCGAGCCACAGCACCATTTCTGATTTTCTAGTGGTTAATTGGAGGTGAGTTTCACTTTCTTTAGTGCCCATTAGTGCCTGGGCTGGCTTTGAACTGTGATCCTCAGATCTCAGCCTCCTGGGTAGCCAGGATTTACAGGCGTGAGCCACTGGCCTGCTAGCACTTTAAAATGTGTATTCAAGTCCACTTTTATATCCTTTTGATCTATTATTGTCTGAGAAAATTGGTTTCTTTCTTATTTATTTCAGTTTTTGCTTATAACAGTCTTATCATCTGCCTAGCATTGACCTTTTCCCTCCAGTTGTTTTGGAGTGTTCTCTATTGTATCTCTTCTTCCTTTCCCATCCTTCTTTTCTGCTGGGGCTTGAACTGATGGCCTTGTTGTACATGGTAGAGCTTCAAGTGCTGTACCACTTGAACCATGTTACTATCTGTTTTCATTTGTTTTTCAGATAGAGTCTAATTTTTCCTGAGCTAGCCTTAACCTCAATAATCCTGTCTCTTGTTTCCCAGCCTGTATCTAGTAATCATTAGTGAAAGATAAATGAATGAAAAATTCATTTGTGCCAGGCGCAGTGGCTCACGTCTGTAATCCTACCTACTCAGGAGGCTGAGATCTGAGGATTGAGGTTCAAAGCCAACCTGGGCACGGAAGTCTATGAGACTCTTTCAACCACCAGAAAATGGGAAGTGGCACTGTGGCTCAAGGGATAGGGCAGGGCAGTAGCTCTGAGCTGAAGAGCTCAGGAACAGTGCCCAGGCCCAGAGTTCAAGCCCCACGACAGACAAAAAAAAAAATCATTTATATGACTAATACTGTATGTTCTTTATTCATAGTAGTATTGCCTGCCCAAGTTAACTGCTTTTTTTTTTTTCTTTCTTTTGGCCACTTAGAATAATGAGGTTGCTGGGAACCAGTGGCTCTCACCTGTAATCTTAGCTCCTCAGGAGGCTGAGATCTGGAGGGTATGGTTTCAGAGCCTTCTCAGGCAGATAGATCCTCTAGGCCCTCATTTCTAGTTAACCATCCAAATGTTGGAGTGGAAGCATAGTTCAAGTGGTGAAGTGCCAGCTGAGCAAGCAGAGGGCCCTGAGTTCAAACTCTGGTGCCACCAAAAGAAAAAAAAAAAGGAAAGTGCTGGAGGCGTGGCTCAGTGGTAGAATATTTGTTTGCCAGTCACGAGACCCTGTGTTCAAATCGCAGTTACCACCAAAACCTCTAAAGAATAAAGCAATCACATGTACATGTATTTTGTGAGCTACAAGCACTCATTTATATTCTAAATGTCACAAAGTAGGCATATTTAGCCTTTTTATACATAATGTCTAATAATTTTCCAGGTGCATACTGATTTATGCGCCCACCAGCAGTGTCTCATGCTCTCAGTTCTCTGACAGCCTCATTAACACTTGGATCATTTGTTTTAACTTTCTGCATTTTTGGTGGATGAATAATGATAATGTGGTATATCCTTTTGCATTTCCTTATCACTACTACCTAGTTCAAAACCTTTTCGTGTTACTTCACATAATGAGCACATTTTGGTGTTGGGTTGGGGAGGTAGAGCTGGATGGGTAGACTTGTCTGGCTTACTGTATAGGCAGTCAATGTCTTGGAGGTATTGTGTGTATGTGGTTTGGCTTTTCCTTCTCTTTATAGATCTTGTATTAAAAGTAGTTCTGGTTCAGTTAATTGAACTGTTCTTTATGATCAGTGTTGTTTTTTCTTTTTGGGTCATGAGCTTGTACTCCGCCTGGGTGCTGTCCTTGAGGTCTTTAGCTCAAGGCTACCACCCTACCCTTGAGCCAAGCAGTTTCCTAGAGGTTAATTGGAGATAAGTCTCAGGTCCTTTTTGTGCCCGGGCTGGCTTTGAGCCTTGATCCTCAGATCTCAGCCCCCTGAGTAGCCAGGATTACAGGCATGAGCCTGTAATCATGCAAGCATGATTAGTGTTTTTTGTCCTAATTTTAAGAAATGTTTCTAACCTGAAAGTCATGAACAGTTAAAAAAATAATATATATGTATATATATATATATTTTTTTTTTGCCAGTTGTGGGGCTTGAACTCAGGGCCTGAGCACTGTCCTTTGGTTTTCTCAAGGCTATAGCATTACCCTTGAGCCACAGTACTACTTCCAGCTTTTTTCTATGTATGTGGTGCCGAGGAATTGAACCCGGGTCTTTGTGCATGCTAGGCAAGCACCCTACCACTAGGCCAAACTTCTGGCCCCTAAATAATATTTTTTGAAATTCTTTTTTTTTTCCAGTCCTGGGACTTAAACTCAGGGCCTGAGCACTGTCCTCAGGCTTTTTGAAGGCTAGAGCTCTACTACTTGAGCCACAGCACCACTTCTGGCTTTTTTCTATGTATGTGGTACCGAGGAATCGAACCCGGGTCTTTGTGTATGCTAAGCAAGCACTCTTATCACCAGGCCAAACTCCCGGTCCTAGAAATTCTTCTTATAAAGTTGGGTGTGTGATCCATGCGGTATTGATTATTTTGTGTTTTCTGAAGTGCAGGTCGAAGTTCATGTTATTCTTTGTGGTGGTATTTTGGTGTCATTTATTATAAACATTTCCACATTTCATTACAAAAGGGACTTCTGTTTTGTCCAGCAATTTTTAAAGTAGTTTTGATGTAAAAGCCTAGTTGATATTTAGTTAAATTTATGAGTTTGATGTTTCTTGTTAATTCTAGAATTCTTTCTTCTAAGTTTTATTTTTGCTAGGATAGAAGTGCAGTAGATGCCAGCTATGGTGGTGCACACAGTAATCAACGAGGAGGATGAGGCAGGAGGATCACGAGAAATGCAATAGATGTTTTCATATATGGGTCTTTTAAAGATCTTGTCATTTTAAGTTATTCTACTTTATGTATACTTTTTTTTTAGTTTTTCCATATACTTAGTCCTATCATCTATAAATAATGACAGTATTTTTTCTTTCCAGTTTTTATATTTCTTTAATATTGCCACAGAGAAGATATTTAATAAAATGTTGAATTCAGGTGGTGAAAATGGATGTCTTTGTCTGGTTTGTGAGTCCAGGGCTCTGAAGATGTAGGAGTAAACACATGCAGTTTTTCCTTTTTTTTTTTTTTTTTGGCCAGTCCTGGGCTTGAGCACAGGGCCTGAGTACTGTCCTTGGACTTTCTCAAGGCTAGAGCTCTACCACTTGAGCCTCAGCACCATTTCCGGCTTTTTTTCTATGTATGTGGTGCCGAGGAATTGAACCCGGGTCTTCGTGCATGCTAGGCAAGCACCCTACCACTTGGCCAAACTCCCAGCCCCTACATGCAGTTTTTCCTATATACTCATCCACACAGAAATGTCTTGTCATCCTAAACATTTCAGAGATTTCTCTCCGTCTCCAAGAAAGGAGTTCTGCAGCAACTCCAGTTGAGTGTCCTTTAATTAACTGTGACACTGCCTGCCTGGAGGTTGTGTAGGGCTCAGGATGAAAGACTGCCCTAAGCGTAAGTAGCAGTATGTCTGGACCTCATAAACTTGTGACTAACTGACATGTTTCCCCTGGGATTTGATTAAATCATTGGAGTGGCTCATAGCACTTTAGAAGCACTACCCTTCTTGAAATGCCCTCCCTTCCTGCTCTTTTCTGTGTTCATCTATGGAGAGCTGTCCAAACACTATACTTTTGGGAGTTTAGGGAGGCATTTTTTATTCAGGTGTGGTTGATTAAATCATTGGCTGCTGGTGATGAGTTCATCCTTCTCCCTCCTTGAAGGTTGGGAGGTAAGGCAAGCAACTCCAGTTCTCTAATGTGGCTGTGGGCTTTCTGATCACCAGTTCCTGGAAATGCCTTTAGAAGATGGGAGTCACCAGTTTTACATGTGGAATGATAGCCCTGTGCCGGTTCTAAGGACTTTAGCAATTGTAGGCTCTGAAACAGGGAAATATTCAAATGTTCACAGAAGTGAAGTGTTGAATTGAAGTTTTACTCTTGTGTGTAAACGCTTCCTTTTTTTAAATTTCTAATTATCAGGGTAATGTATAGAGGGGTTACAGTTACACTCACCAGGTATTAGGTGCATTACTTCTCACACATTGATACCCTCTTCTCATGTTTTTGTCCCCATTACCCTTCTCCTTCCCCCTCCCATATTTTTTTCTTTTTCTTTTTCTTTTGCTTGAGCCTGAGCTTAGCCCACTGTCCTTGGTCTTTCTCAAGGCTAGAGCTCTACCACTTGAGCCACAACACCACTTCTGGCTCCTCCCCCTCCCCCCATGTATGTGGTACTGAGGAATCAAATCTGGATCTTCATGTATGCTAGGCAAGCACTCTACCACTAGGCCAAACACCTACCCCTTTTCTTGTATGCTGCTCCTAGGGCTTTTTTGCTCAAGGCTAGTCCTCTATCATTTGAGCCCCAGCTCCATTTACAGCTTTGTGCTGTTCGGTTGGAGACACTGAAAGGAGAGTCTCACAGACATTCCTGCCTGGGCTGGATTTGAGCCATGATCCTTAGATGTTGGCCTTCTTAGTAGCAAAGACTACAAGCGTGAGCCACTGCCAGCTTCCGATTAGGGGCTTCTTTTTTTTTTTTTTTGCCTTAAACCAAAAATTTCTCAATCTCTTGTTCCTGAGTAGCTGGGATTACAAATATAAGTCTGGCCAAGATATCCAGCCAGGAATGAACATTTATCATGACTTTTTATTTGTTTGTTGGTAGTGCTGGGAATTGATCCGAGGGCTTCTAGCATCCTACAAGACAATACCACCATACATTGCTCCTTCCCCCTTTCCTTTACACTATGATCAGATTTAACTCCTGTATTTTTTTTTTTTTTTTTTTTTTTTTTTGCCGGTCCTGGGCTTGAGCTCAGGGTAATGAGCCCTGTCCTTGAACTTTCTCAAGGCTAGAACTCTACCTCTTGAGCCTTAGCACCACTTCTGGCTTTTTTCTATGTATGTGGTACCGAGGAATTGAACCCGTGTCTTCGTGCATGCTAGGCAAGCACTCTACCACTAGGCCAAACGCCTGGGCCCTTAACTCCTGTATTTAGGTAATATGGAATTACAGTCATTGGGCTGGGAGCCTGGCCTGGTGGTAGCCAGAAGTGGTGCTGTGGCTCAAGTGGTAGAGCTCTAGGCTTAAGAAAAACCCAAGGACAGCGCCCAGTCCAAGAGTTCAAGTTCTAGGACTGGCAGAAAAAAATGACAGTTATTAATTTTGAAACATTAATACTCCTAGTTTATAAACCTAACTTTTTGTTGTTCTGTATAGGTATACTTGATTTGCTGATACTTGGTTTAGAATGTTTTCATGTACACAAGAAGGTTGAATCTGAAAACCTGACATATTTTCCTACATTTTGATTGCTATATTTAGCTCGTATGATGACTTGGGAAGTATTCTTCCTCAATTTTCTGAAATCACTTGTCTAAGGTTGATGTTACTTAAAAAAAAACAACTTAGGGGCCGGGAGTTTGGCCTAGTGGCTAAAGTGCTTGCCTAGCATGCACGAAGACCCGGGTTCGATTCCATGGTACCACATACATACCAAAAAAAAAAAGCCGGAAGTGGTGCTGAGGCTCAAGTGGTAGAGCTCTAGCCTTGAGAAAGTCCAAGGACAGTGCTTAGGCCCTGAGCTCAAGCCCAGGACTGGCAAAAAAAAAAAAAGAAGAAAAACAAACAAACAACTTAGGTTGGGCACTAGTGGCTCATGCCTGAAATCCTAGCTAATCAGGAGGCTGAGATCTGAGGAGCATGGTTTGAAGCTAGCCCAGGCAGAAAAATCCATGTGTGAGACTCTTACTCCAATTAATCACTGGAAAACTGGAAGTAGCCCTGTGACTTAAGTGGTAGAATGCTAGCCTTAAGCTGAAGAGCTCGGGGACAGCGCCCAGGCCCAGAGTCCAAGCCCCACAACAGACAAAAAACCAAACGACAACAGCAAAAAGCTTAGATTTTTGATATATTTTTGTTGTCTGAATTGGAGTGAAAATTTACTTGTTTTCTATCATTGGTGGCAGTTTTTATGTATATTGATGTACTAATGGCATATGTACAATTCCATGAGTTTTGGTGAAAGAGTTCACGAACTGTCAATTTAGACAATGTTTCTGTCAGCCTGGGAAAGCTTCTTTTCCTTCAGTTTCCTGTAACTCCTGTGAAGTGCCAGCCATGGTACTGAATTCTAACTTTAGGTTAATTTTGATGTGGGAAAATCTTGCACAAGTGGAATTATGGAACAGCTGTTGTTTGTGTGCACCATTTTCTGACAGGGTGATCTCCCTCTGTAGCCTTCCTCTTGACTGCGGAATGGTAGACCAGTGTGTCATAGTGTGTTCTCTTGGTGGTTGTGCCCAGCCAAAAGGATGATAGGAATGTTTAAGCTTTTGCGGAAATACATTATCCTTCTCCTTGGACAAACACCTAGGTGTGAGAACTGCTATGCTAATGGTAGGTACAGACTTAAAAGAAATTGGTACACTTCTTCTAGTGTCACTGCATGTAGTATATTTCTATTAGTTCTATGCTCTCACCAGTCTGTTTACTAGGTTTTAAAAACTTTAGCCATTCTAGCAGGTGTGTAAAAGTATCTTGTACTGTTATTTGAATTTGTGTTCCACATCAATATAGTGCGTTTTCATGTGCTTATTTATGAGTCTCATTTTTGAAAGGAAATATACAAATTTTTACTCATTTAAAAAAATAAATTGAGATATGCTTGTGTTTTTACTACTGATCTGTCTGCCCTATTTGGCTCAGAATCATAGTTCGTAGCTCTCAGCCTCCTGAGTAGCGAGGATTATAAGCATGAGACACTGGCACTTGAATGTTAAGTTTTGATGGTATAATTTTATCAAAATTTTCTAATATATTTTTTCATATATTTTTATTGTAATTAATAGAAGGGTTACATTATATTCGCCAGATAGAAGGTGCATTACTTCACATACATTGATACCCTTTCTCAATAGAATTGGTATTTTCTGTGGTTTTTCCCCATAAGAAATCCTTGCTTATCTTATACCCATGTCACAAAGCAATTCATTGAAGTTCTTTTTTCCCCCCAGTCCTGGGGCTTGAACTCAAGGCCTGAGCACTGCCCTTGGGCTTTCTCAAGGCTGGTGTTCTACCACTTGTGCCACAGTGCAACTTCCAGCTCTTTCTAAATATATGGTACCAAGGAATTGAACCAGGGTCTTTGTGCATGCTAGGCATGCACTCTTACCACTAAGCCAAACTCCTGGCCACTGAAGTTATTTTGTTTCCTCAAAGCTTTATGGCTTTAGCCCCTTTTCCTCCCCTCACCCTGCACCTCCTGGTTAGATTGGCAAGTTATCTCAAGTCACTATGGCGCACATGTGTAACCCTAGGTACTCAGGATGGTCACCTAGAGGATTGCTGGTCGGGGCCAGCCTGAGCAGAAAAGGCTTTGAGATTGCATCTCCAGTCAACCAACGAAACTGTGCTGAAAGTGAAGCTCAGTGGTAGAGCAAGAAAGCTAAGTAAATATAAGATCCTGAGTTTAAGCCCTGGTCCCGGCAAAAACCAAAAAATTCTGCATGGTGGGATAGACAGTGGAGGCTGTGTTTTTTCCATAAGGAAATCTACTTTGAGCATATGTTGAAATACATGTCTTCCCTTCTTTTTAAATTACTTTAGTACTGTGTAGATACGCTGGTGTGCTGCCAATTCTGTTTTGTTTATCCTGTGCAAATCCCACAGTCTTGATTCTTGTGGCTTTATAATATAAAGTTGAGGGTATGTAATGAATGGAATAGAATGCATGTTCTAACACTCTCTCCTCCCATCTGCCAGTGCTGGGCTTACCTAGTTTAATGCTTGCTTAGCTGGCTTGCTCCTTGCTTGCTTTTGCTCACAGCTGTTGTGCTCTTCCACTTGACTCATGACGCCAGCACAGTGCTTTGTTGATTAATCATTTCACAGTTTCCTGCCTGGGTTGGCTTTGAACTGAGATTCTCCAGTCTGTCTTCTGAGTAGTTAGGATTACAGGAGTGAGCCACTAGTTCGGGGCCCGTTTGTTATTTTTAACTGTTGACTATTGATTTCTGAGTTCCTAGAAGAGAGTAGTTTCCTCTTTACTTTCTTGACTTTACATGTTATAGTCTCTGTTATGTGTCCCAGGCAAACATGCAGAGGGAGAAAGGGTTCTATACTTCATTGCTAAGTCTGATGATAGACTTTTGGTAGATACCTTCTGATTGAAGAAATACTGTATTGAAGAAATACTGTTCTAATAATTTTGCTGACAATTTTTAAATTTAATCAGTAGTCAGTGAATTTTGTTGTAAGATTTCCTATAGCTACTGAAACAGCAGTGGATTTTTCTCTTTTATTCACTTAGTATGATGGATTATTATTACTATTTTTTTTTGTGGGTTATGGGGTTTGAACTTGGCCTGGGTGCTGTCCCTGAGCTCTGCAGCTCAAGGCTACCACCTTACCCTTGAACTTCCTTCTTTTATCACAGGGGACTGCTTTCCTTCATACATGGTAATGCCTCAGGTCTTGTTTTTCTTACCTTTAGTAGTCAGCTTTTTTTTGATTTAAAACTTTTTCTTCCTATATTTGCATTTTAAGTGAATCTTCATTGCCTAGGTATGAGTCTAATATTGTGAAAATCAATCCTACCCCACCACTAGCAGCATAATCTGAAAGTAATTAGTAAATTGGACTTCATCGAAATAGAAGCATTTCAAAAGGGTTTAAAACTTCTGTGAAAGACATTCCTAAAATACAACAATAAGACAACAACTTGATTTTAAAAATGGAGAAAAAAATCTAAAAGGAGCTTTATACAGTATATTAGCATTTAAATTAAAACACAAGGTATTTCTACATATTGGTTAAAATAGCACAAATCTAAAACACAGGCAAGGTTCAAAACATTTGGGAGATATACAGTGGAACAAACACAGCCTATTCAATTATTGGTGCTGGCAAAACTGGGCAGCTACATGCAGAAAACTAAAAAATGATCCTAGCCTTTTGCTATGCATAAGCATTAACTCAAAATGGATCAGAGACCTCAATATCAGATCTGAAACCTTGAAACTCTTACATGATAGAGTGGGAGAGACACTGGAACTCATAGATAGGCACAGAAAAAAAAAACTTAACAAAGTCCCAGGGTCACAACAGATTGGAGACAAACTCGACAAATGGGACTACCTAAAAACAAAGTTTCTGCACAGATAAAAGCATAGCTATTAAAGTAGAAAGACAGCCAACCAACTGGGGAAAGATATTTACCAATAATACATCAAATGCTTAATACCCAGTATCTACAGGGAACTCAAGAAACTAATCCCCCCTAACCCAGCAAACCATTCCCTAAATGGGCAAGGGAACTAAAGAGAGACTTATCAAAAGAAGAGGTTAAAATGGCAGAAAAGCATATGAGAAAATGTTCATCACTCATGGTCATAAAGGAAGTGCAAATAAAAACAACCCTAAGATACCACCTTACCCCAACAAGAATGGCCAAGATTTTGAACTCAGACAACGACAAATGCTGGTAGGGTTGTGGAGAAAAAGGAACCCTACTGCACTACTGGTGGGAATATAAACTAGTTCAGCCACTCTGGAAGGCAGTTTGGAGGTTTCTTAAAGACCTGAAAATAGACCTTTCCCATGATCCTGCCTCCATACCACTCCTGGGCATCTATCCTGAGTAATCCCAGGATATGATAAGGACACCAACTCAGCCATATTCATCTCTGCACTATTCACAATAGCCAAGTGATGGAAACAACCCAGATGCCCCACTGCAGATGAATGGATAAAAAAAACGTGATGTGATACACACACACACACACACACACACACACACACACACACACACAAAATGGAATTCTACATAGCCAACAGACAAGATAAATAATGGCATTCACTGGGAAGTGGATGAAATTAGAGTGAATCATATTGAGTGAGATGAGTCAAGACCAAAGGAGCAAAAGGCGCATGGTATCTTTCATATGTGAATATTAGATCCAAACAGTACAACAGTGATGACTCAATACTTGGGTACCCAAGGTTATGGACATGGTCTTGGAGATATAACTACATAGACATAAAAATCTAGGGGCCCGGAGTTTGGCCTAGTGGTAGAGTGCTTGCCTAGCATGCATGAAGACCCCGTTTCGATTCCTTGGTACCACATACATAGAAAAAAGCCAGAAGTGGTGCTGAGGCTCAAGTGGTAGAGCTCTAGCCTTGAGAAAGTCCAAGGACAGTGCTCAAGCCCAGGACTGGCAAAAAAAAAAAATCTATGATGGGTTACTCTATAGACATAATGTTTTATTACATATATTAATATGTATCTATGACATATAAACCCTCAGCTTAATTTTAATTATGTTCTAAAATTTATGTGCCAGTGATTGTATGTAGAATTCCCTCGTTGAATACTTGTTTGTTAAACATGGCATTTGAAATATGCTGTAAAAATCAATGTTAATAAATTCTTTAATAAAAACATTTTGGGAAAGTCTGTATGTGGATCACATTTCGCTCATGCCATGTACTAGGATAGACTTAAATAGATAAAAGGTACAAGTATAAGAGTAAGACAATAATACTAGTGTCTAGTGGTAGGTACCTGATTGAGTATTGTATGGTCTGTCAATATAATGAAAGAAAACTGACTGTATCCTACAAGATCTTCAGGTTGTGTGTTCTTAGTACTACAGAATTAGGTGTAGGAGCATTAACACTTGTTTCTGTTCCCACTGGGATACCTTGAAAGGGAATGGGCACCAGTGAGCAAGAGTGGGCATTTCCAAAGAAGAACCTTTTTGTTTTTGTTTTTATTTTATTTTTATTTATTTATTTTTTCTGCCAGTCCTGGGGCTTGAACTCAGGGCCTGAGTGCTGTCTTTGAGCTTTCTTAAGTATAGAGCACTATTACTTGAAGCCACAGCACCATTTCTGGCTTTTTTTCTATGTGTGTGGTACCAAGGAATCGAACCCTCTTGGTGTCTTCCGGTCTTTGTGCATGCTAGGCAAGCACTCTACCACTAGGCCAAACTCCTGGTCCTTGTTTTTGTTTTTTTTTAGGACATGTAAACATCTTACGTATTTAGAAATTATTTAAATGAAATATACAATTTGTGGGTGGGGACAGGGGGGAAAGACTGGGAGAGAGTTAGGGAAGGGAGACATTGTCCACAGAGAAATGTATGTATTACCTGGTTTATGAAATAGTAATCCCCTGTACATCACCTTTGTAATAACAATAAAAAATAATTAAAAAAATATTTAGGGCTGTGAGTTTGGCCTAGTGATAGAGTGCTTACCTAGTATGCATGAAGACCTGGATTCTATTCCTCAGTACCACATACATAGAAAAAAAGCAAGAAGGGCCGGGGGTTTGGCCTAGTGGTAGAGTGCTTGCCTAGCATGCATGAAGACCCGGGCTCAATTCCTCAGTACCACATACATAGAAAAATGCCGGAAGTGGTGCTGAGGCTCAAATGGTAGAGCTCTAGCTTTGAGAAAGTCCAAGGAGAGTGCTCAGGCCCTGAGCTCAAGCCCTGGACTGCAAAAAAAAAAAAAAAGCAAGAAATGTTACTGTGGCTTAAGTGGTAGAGCTCTAGCCTTGAGGAAAGCCCAAGGGACAGTGCTCAGGCCCTGAGTTCAAGGCCCAGGACTGGCAAAAAAAAAAAAATTAACATCTTCTGTGTTAAGATGGATTTACTAAGCTGTGTGTGTCATTTAAGCAAGAAGTAAGTCTACACTAAAACTTCCCTAGATAATAGGAAGGGAGACATCCAGTGCAATTCATAGTCCATAGCTAGAATACCTTGTGTAAGCCTGAGTAAAAACAGAGAGGAATACATACTCGAGTGTGGGGACCTGTGGCTCTCTCTGAGCTATTGGGGAAAGTTGTATTTCTTCAGTTGGGTGACATGCATTGTGTACTTTAAAATTATGCTTAATTCTGTATGTTCTGTTTTTATGTCAATTTGTTATATCAATTAGAAGTATTATAAAAATAATTTGAAAGAAATTTTAGTGCCTAGGTGCAGAGTTCAAGCCTCAGGACTGGCCAAAAATTAAATAAAAAACTTTTCCTCAAAATAGTTTCACCATGGGTTTAGAAGTGAGTAATTCAGTCAAATTTATGTTTATTAAGGACTACCCAGCTTTATTTTAAACTAATATACTGGAATATATAGTCTGCAATATACACAGCAATTCAACCAATGTTAGGATTGTTTGTTCACACAATCGATGAAGACACACTGCAAATAAGATTCCCTCCCTCCCTTCTTTCCTTCCTCCCATTTTCTTATGTTTTTATTTCCATGATGCAGAATAAAACAGAGGGTCTACAACCTTGGAAGGCTTGACTAATGTAGGGACCTCAGAAGGGACTTGTTCATCATTTAAAGGATCCTATCATCTCTGTTAACTTATTCCAAACTAGAAAATAGCTAGTTGCTAAGAGATACTGATTATATACAGTACCTTAAATCCTTGCTAGGATTTTTTTCTGCTTTGGAAAACCTGAAGACAGATTTGTTAGCTTTTCAGGGGTGGTATTGGTGGGGAGATGGTTGGGAGAATGGTTCTGGGAGTTAGAGAAGTATAGACTGCCTAGAAAATACAGAGTATGTGGAAATCCTTATTGGGAGATGCAAAGTGCCTACATCTCTGTCAGCAGTTAGGGTTAATTCTCGGAAGAGACAACGATAGACAGGACTTGGAGTTTTCTGTGTCTAATCAGATCACCTTAAATAGTATATAGAAGGATTGTGCTTTATAAAGAAGCGATGCCTTTGGAGAGGGGAAGGTAGAGTGATCATGTAGTTTTTTTGTTGTTGTTATTTTGGTTTTGGATGGGGAGAGCTTAGGAAAGAGGCATTGAAGGCACGAAAGAAAATTTGATGAAAGCACCTTCTATCTGGCAAATATCATATAACCCTTTTACTAATTACAATAAAAAAAAGAAAATTTGATGAAACAAAAATAAAAAGAAAGGGCAGGTCTGGGATCCAGATTGCAAACAACGTTAACCTTGAAAATGGTAAAGACACACGTTCCTGGATTCCAGAGGAACAGAGAAGAATAAGAGAAAGATGGCAGGAGGGGATATAAAGGATGCATTAGGAAGTAGGCCATTAGCTGTATTATCTATGAGGTAGAACTAGGTCATTGCCTGTGGGTGAAGAACAATAGACTAATAGGGCAGTATGTAGATTTCAGATCAGTACAGATCAGTTCAGAACAGTGAGAAATTATTGCTGGGACTAGTAGATTTACATGTAGACTTGAGGGCTCAGCTGCAGAGAAAAGGAAGCAATCATAAGTTATACTTTGTGTGTGCATGTGTGTGCTGGACCTGAGTTTGAATTCAGGGTCTGGATGCTGTCCCTGAGGTTAATTTAATGTTCAGGATTAGTGCTCTACTACTTGAGCTACAGCTCACTTCTGGCTTTTTGGTGGTTAATTGGAAGTACTAGTATCACAGACTTCCTGCCTAGGCTGGCTTAGCATCATGATCCTTAGATGTCAGCTTCCTGAGTAGCTAGGATTACAGGCATGAGCTAGTGGCACTAGTCTTCAGTAATTATAGATACATCACACACACACACGCACACACATATGCATACAAAATGTTCTTCATAAAAGGGACTGAAACACAGAAAGAAGGCTTTGGGTGGGTATAGTTCCCCACTGGGACAACAGTGATACTTAAGGACCACTGGTTTTGCTCAGGAAAGTTTAAGAGTGCATTTCAGTTGGGAACTGGCAGCAACAGACTTTAGCAGCCGTCTCTTCAGATGATTCCTGACTTGTTACAAGCCAGTACCATTTAGGCCTTCAGACTCCAGTCAGATTCTGAAGAAAATACATGACTGAGATTGAGAGTGTGAGAGTATACAAATTTGAGATTGAGTGTGAGAGAGTATCTGTCATTTTCCTTTTTTGTTTGTGTTTGCTCTCTCTATATGTGTGCATGTAAAGTGAAAGCACTAAAGCTATTGCTGAAAGTTTAAAAATCATATGAAAGCCTGTCTCTGCTGGGCTTAGCTGCTGTTTATCAACCAGTAAGCTTAGAAATACAATACGTCTATTAGGCCCAGTGAATATCTGGCAGGGACATTTCTCAATTATGCTTTTTCTTAAAAAAAAAGAAGCATAATTGATCTAATTCCTCCCAGAAACATATAAGTCATGTAAACATGGAAATAATAAAGAGCAAGATGTAATTGAAATTCATCAGCTCTGTGACGTAAGAACCTTCTCTCTACAACTCATTTGTTGTCAGTTACTACTTTACTTAACGCTGGGTTTTCCTTTTTGCTTTCAGGAAAACCTTTAACTTACGCCCTGGGTGTTGCCTGTCCACAGCTTCCTGGTGGCTCACCGCTTCTGCCTTCACCAGCCTTGCTTCGGCAGCTTCGGCAGCTTCTGAGCTTCAGAGCTTGTTGTGAAAGCTTGCTGCTTTGGCCTGCTACCCCTGCCTCAGGTGTCAAAAGCTTTTAATTAGCTTGCTTCCTCTGATTATGATAGTTAGGCCCAAAGTATCTGTATAACCTAGTGCTTGGGCCTGAAAGAAAAATTACCTGTAGACATCCATTCTTCTTTAAAATCTCTTGTACTTTGGCTTTCTTGGGATTTATGGGAAAGAAAAGAAATTTGAATTAGAGTTCATGATTCACCTTGGATGGTGCTGGTCTTTACCATAGGGCACAAAGGTGTGTGGGTACATTTGTTTTATAGTCAGTGTCTGTTCTAGTTGGTTGGTGCCCAGATTATAGAAATTTTAAATGTTTTGACTATTGCTGCTATATAATATAATTTGTGTGTCTTTAAAGAATGTCTCTGGTGGTTTTGTAAACTCTTTAAGTAGTAATTTTAGTTTGCTTGTTAGACATCCACTTCACCAATAGTAAATATTTTAAACATAAATTAATCATTTGTAAAGCAGGAATTCAAAACAAAAATGAAAAAGAGTCTCATACTAGGTACCAGTAGCTCATGCCTGCAATCCTAGCTATTCAAGAGCGTGAGATCTGAGAATTGTGATTTGAAGCCAGCCTGGGCAGCAGAGTACCCGAGACTCTCTATCTCCAGAAAGCTGGAAGAGACGTTGTAGCTCAAGTGGTAGAGCATTGGCCTTGAGCACTAAAAACTCTGGGTCAGTGCCTAGGCCCCAGGACTTGGGTGCGAGTGCACATGTACACACATACATACATACAACCAAACAGGGTCTGACTGTGGAGTTCCTCGTCACTCAGTCTCCTGTATACTTGGATAACAGGCCTGGTGTGCCAACAAGCATGGTCAGAGCAATTTTAAAATTCAAACGAGAGAAAACAAAGTACCGATTTCCCCAGTGCTATGATGCTCACGAGCACGCCAGTATCCGTCACCTGCAGGCATGAGGAATGGGAAAACTTTGAGGATCTGGGCAGTACTGGAGTAGCACACCAGTCATGCCTGAATAACTTCAAGTCTGCAGACCTTAGCTATGACGTGCCCAAGGCAGGGTGTACAAGTTGCCTGTATTGTGTGAAGTTCTATACGAGATGGCATAAAAATGTGCATGGCTCACCAGGTGTCATATAGCCAGAGTAAGCTTTCTGGAGTTAGTTTGTTTTTTGTTATTTTAGTATCATTTTAATAAAAATGAAGCTAGTAGATTATACAGGAAAGGTGCAGAGGAGATTAAGACATAAAACAATGAACACTCCATAGTGAGAGTGGCGAGAACTGGAATATACACTCTTCATCAGCCAAGGACACAATCGCATCTCCTTTGTCTCAGTTTCTTGTTTTAAGAGTTTCAGAATCAGTATGGTAGTATAGTGGGAGCTGAAAATATTGGTCCTTTATGATTTTCCATGCATGTACACTTTTGTAGATAATGAATCGGACATTGATTCAGCAAATATTTACTGAGCTCCTATTGGTTCTTATGTACTAGGTGTGAACAAATGAGGCAATACCCCAATCCATGATACATATAGTACATAAATAGAATGCATAGTTTGTTAAGTATTGATAAGAAACAAGAGGGAAAGGAAGCAGGTAAAGAAATAGTAACAGGGCAAAGTGTCATTCTGTGGGGGGAGTGAGAGAGTAGGTGGGGTTGTGTACCTTTGTATAGGTAGACTATTCCAGGTATAGAGAAAGCCAGGCCAAGGCCCCAAGCTGGGACTGAGCAAAGTGATCTGGGGTGGAGGGTTATGCAGTCAGGAAGGCTGGGCTCGTGTATTTCATAGAAGGATTTTGCGTTTTAGTTGGAGCAGTTTGGCGGCAAGCCATGTTTCACCAGGATCTCTGTGGCTGCAGTCTGAGGATAGTTGTGTGTATCCAGGGAGAGGGCAGGGCAGAAGTAGAGAGAGTGTTGAAGGGCTGCAGCCCAATACAGTGGTTCAGAACAGAGAAGTTGGAGTCAGTTCTGGGTATATTAAAGGGAGACTAGATGACACAACTGTATGGTAGCTGTTTCTTGGACACTGAAATCATGTGGAGTATAGTGTGATAATTCCTAATTGGTACATTATAGCTACAAAGTATTTAATTTGTGTTTAGCAGTGGTTCATACATATATATGTCATATATTTCTGTAGTGTGTGCACTTTTTCTAACACCAGAGAGCCTTACTATAAAGTATTTAAGAGAGATCCCTGTAATTTTTTTTAAATGTATCTTTTCAATTGCAGTGGCCCACACCTATGACCTTAGATATTTGAGGGCCAAGATTGGGAAGATGATGGTTCAAGGCTAGCCCAGGCAAAATGTTGATGAAACTGTCTCACTAGAAAAGCTGGGTATGGTGGTGTATATCTGTTATGTCATCCTAGCTATGTCAGGAAGCATAAATCATTCACTATCCAAGCCTGCCTACGCAAAAAAATGAGACCCTGTTTAAAAATTAACTAGTGGTTAAAGTGCTTGCCTAACAGGCACGAAGACCCGGTTTGATTCCTTGGTACCACATACATAGAAAAGGCCAGAAGTGGTGCTAAGGCTCAAGTAGTAGAGCTCTAGCCTTGAGAAAGTCCAAAGGCAGTGCTCAGGCCCTGAGCTCAAGCCCAGGACTGGCAAAAAAAAAAAAAATAACCAAGGCAAAATGACTGGTAGCTTGGCTCAGGTAGTACAGCATCTGTCTACCATTTTGAAGTCTCTATAAGTTCAAAACCAAGTACAAGCAAAAAAGAAAAGCATCCTGAATGTTTCACTTATTTTGATCAACTTGTAGACTAGAACCCAGGCCTGATGCACACTAAGCAGGTTCTCTAGACTGAGTTACATCCCTAGCTTTAAGAAAGCACACTTCTTGGACCAGGAGTGTGGCCTAGTGGTAGAGTGCTTGCCTAGCATGTATGAAGACCCGGGTCCGATTCCTCAGTACCACATTCACAGGGAAAAAAAAAGCAGCTTGAAATGGTGCTGAGGCTTAAGTGGTAGAGCTCTAGCCTTGAGAAAGTCCAAGGACAGTATTCAGGCCCTGAGCTCAAGCTCAGGACTGGCCAAAAAAAAAAAAAAAAGTACACTTCTTTTTGATATGTCTGATATGTCAGTTAGCTTCAGTGCTTGGAAATGTAGGGCCTGGAGTTAGTTTTTTGTTTTGTTTTGTTTTGTTTTTCTTTTGGTACCAATCTGGGGGCTTGCAATGTGGGCCCATGTGCTGACCCTGAGCATTTTTGTACAAGTCGAATGCTCTGCCATTTGAACCATAGCTCTGCGTTTTAGCATTTTGGTAATTAAGAGAAGAAGTCTCATGGACTTTACTCCCTGGGCTGACTTTGAACCATGATCCTCAGATCTTAGCTAGGATTGCAGGCAGGAGCCACTGGTGCCTGGCTTAGTGTTTGTTAGCCCTCCTTCTTTTTTTTGTTTTTTGTTTTGAAATGAACATGAAAACAGTTTGAAGTCAGGTTGGTTTTATTACCTGGTATACTTCATAGTTTTTTATCCTGTTACCATTTGATCATTCAAGAATACTTTCTGAAACAACTTTTATTCTACATACCCACCTCAGTCCAGAGGGGTTTTCAGGCAGCCTGTGAGCTGTTATTAGATGGTCTTGAGCGTGTTGCCTTTACCTGTATTGAAGCAGTACTTCAATAGTTGTGGTCATTCTCAGAGTGAGGTAGGGTAGCTGTGCTATCCCATTCTACTCTTCACATTCTACATGGCTTGTGTGGAGGGCATAGAAAGGCAAATAGAACTTATCCTCTAGAAATAGTCCATCTTCTAGTATTTTGTTGCTATCCTCAGTTGCCTGTGCATAGAAATTTACAGTATGTATTTTATTCATACTGATAGAAAAAGAAATCACAGTCCACAAACCTTACTTAATTATACTTAACATTACATTTTAGATTTTTTTCCCTTGCAAATAGTATGTTTCTTCCAGTTTCTTAAAATGTATCAATGTCTGGCTGGGAGTTTGGCCTAGTGGTTAAAGTGCTTGCCTAGCATGCACAAAGACCCGGGTTCAATTCCTTGGTACCACATACGTACAAAAAAGCCGGAAGTGGTGCTGAGGCGCAAGTGGTAGAGCTCTAGCCTTGAGAAAGTCCAAGGACAGTGCTCAGGCCCTGAGCTCAAGCCCAGGACTGGCAAAAAAAAAAAATGTTAAAGTGTATCAATGTCTCTGTTGTATTTAGTTATAAATAATGACTATTGAAAAGCACACCATAAGGAATACTATAGCTTAGCCTTTTAAAATTGTTATTATAGGGGTGATGTACATAGGGGTTCCTATTCATAAGTAAGTCAGATAATAAGTACATTTCTTTTGGGGCACTCCCATCCGCATCCTAAGCTGTGTAGTTCATTTTCAGTGTGGTGTCTCCTGAGAACCTTTGTTTTTATATGACTGTTTTCAAATGAGGTCAGTGAGTTAGAAGTTTCAGGAGTGAGTTCTTGTGTTTGTGACTCAGGCTGAATGCTACTTGTCAGTGGAGCAAATGACAGTGAAAAGACTGGGTGTCTAGTTCTTGGCATAGTGCTGGCTCTCCCACTCCCTATCCATGTTATACCCACCAAAGAGCTTAACCTTTGCCTCAGTTGTATAAGGCAAGTACCATTGAAAACTTCGTTACATTGACAAGACAACTAACATATTGAAAAATTGGTGTTTTGTTGTCCAGTTACATAACCAGTGGCAAGCCAGGATTTAGTTTATGCTAATTTAAATCTAATTTAACCTGTTTTTCAATCATTAATTATTATTTTTTTTGTCCGTCGTGGGGCTTGAACTCTGGTCCCAGAACTGTCCCTGAGTTCTTCAGCTCAAGGCTATCACTCTACTCCTTGAGCCACAGCACCACTTCTGGTTTTCTGGTGATTAATTGGAGATAAGAGTCTCATGGAGGAAGGGGGGAAAACCAAGACGGGTGGGGAGTGTGGGGGGGGAGGGAAATGGGTAAGCAAGACATGTGAAAAGGTATCAATGTATGTGAATTAATGCACCTTCTATCTGGCAAATATCATGTAACCCTTTTACTAATTACAATTAAAAAAAAAAGTCTCATGGACTTTAGTGCCTGGGCTGGCTTTGAACCATAATCCTCAGATCTCAGCCTCCTGCATAGCTAGGATTATAGGCATGAGCCATTACACCTGGCACAATTATAATTTTTATTGGGGCTATACATATATGCATGTGTACAAAATAAGTTCATTTGACTTACAAAAACAGGACAGTAAAAATATCTAAGGTGATGAATACAAAAATAAAACTGGTTAGAAAAAAATCAGTATAGTATAGAGTTATAGATCATTCATTCTGCTGTGTGGGAGACAATCTCAATCTACCCAGAGTAATGGATGCTGTGCTACATCTGTCTGCAAACTGACAAGCTAATTGTTCTGTAATTATAGCTACCAAAAAAGCATATATCATGGAGTTCAAAAGCTAGGGCTTCACAATGGTGAAAGGTTTACTTTTTATCCAGACCAAGATGAGGAGATACTCAACTCTAAAGCTGTTTTAAATTTTCATAAACAATGATTATTGTGGTGTTAGATACAAGAGTTCTTTTTCCCTTCTAACATCCATGATAATCATTCAAAAATTCTGTTTGGTTGGGTACCGATTGCTCATTCCTAGCCTCTTAAGAGGCTGAGATCTTAGGATCAAGGTTTGAAGCTAGCCTGGACAGGAAAGTCTATAAGGCTTCTATCTTCAGTTAACAAGCAAAAAGTTAGAAATGGAGCTGTGGCTTAAGTGGTAGAATGCCATCATTGAGTGAAGAAGCTAAGGAGCAGTGCTCAGGCCCTGAGTTCAAGGCACTAGGATAGGCACAAACAGTAAAACAAAAGAAAAAGTAATTGCAAACTCCAGGTTTAAACTCCTAATCTGACTGCAGAGTTTATGCTGCCACTTCTCCCTAAATAGTGCAAATAAATGCTTGCTGCATGTCTGACAAATTGTATCTGTACTAAGTGGCATTAAAACAAGACTATTAGGGGCTGTGAATGTGGCCTAGTGGTAGAGTGCTAGCCTAGCATGCACGAAGGCCCGGGTTTGATTCCTCGGTTTCACATACATAGGAAAAAAAAAAGCCAGAAGTGGTGCTGAGGCTCAAATGGTAGAGCTCTAGCCTTGAGAAAGTCCAAGGACAGTGCTCAGGCCCTGAGCTCAAGCCTAGGACTGGCAAAAAAAAAAAAAAAAGACTATTAAACTGGATGCCTATGGCTCATACCTATGATCCTAACTGAGGATCCTAACAGGAGGCTGAGGTCTGAGGATTAGGGTTTGAAGCCAGCCTGGGTAGGAGAAAGTCTATGAGACTCTTATCTCCAGTTAACCACCAAAAAGCAGAATGTAGATTTGTGGCTCAAGTGACAGAGTGCTAGCCTTGAGCAAAAACATCTTAGGGTCAATGCACAGGTCCTGAGTCAAGCTATAGGAAAACATACACCGACATGCACGCATGCACGTATGTACGAGAATACACACACACACACACACACACACACACACACACACACACACACACACACACGTGACTTTTTTTTTCTTTTTTTTTGGGTTGTGGGTCTTGAACTCTGGGTCTGGGTGCTGTCCCTGAGCTCTTCCCATTTTCTAGTGGTTAATTGGAGATAAGATTCTCATGGTCTTTAGTGACCGAGCTGGCTTTGAATGGTGTTCCTCAGATCTCAGCCTCCTGAGTAGCTAGGATTACAGGAGTAAGCCACGGTACCTGCACACACATGACTATTAATAGTGTAGGGCCTCTGTATGTTTCTAAATGGGTTGGGGGGAATGAATGAGATTCTGGTTCTCTATAAAAGTTAGTTGAGTGCTGTATGTGGGTACTTGGATACTCACACATGAAGAAAAGTCCTGAGTTATATGGCTATAATTATATTGGAGTATTCTTCTCGTAACATGATTTTAGAAGGGGAAGGGTTGATCTTCCAACCTTTCTTCCCTGTATCAGAATAATGGAGGATACTTGATAGCCATTGCTGGCATTTCTCTGTCTTTAATGCCAGTTGATCAGGCTCAGTGTTCCTTTTGTGTCCATGTTTGTATCCAGATGTACCACACTGAATTGGTAGTCTGCAGAGTCGCTCTTCTTGTAGCTTCCCCTTTTTTAGGAGTCTTAGTCAATGTTCAAGGTTTTCCTTGCTTACATCACTGCCCCCTTTTGTTGAGGATTCTATTTGGAGAACCATTTAACTGGCCTATTATTTTTCTGGATTGACCAGATAAGACTAAGAATGTGAAGTGATTGATGTAACTGATGGAAAACTGTAATCAGAATCATTGCTGCGACTCATGGCACTTGCCAAGGATGCTGTATGTCATGCATTGGTTTTAAATAATTGTGTATGTGAATATTTGGTACTTGAGTTTAAACTACTATTTTTCTGCCCTTGGAAGTCTCACTTTGAATTGCTTGAAGATTATGTACATTCTTTATTTCTCCTGCCTATTAATGCAATGTGCTAACATTTCATTAAGCTTCAGAAATACCTGAGAAAATCAACTTAGTAAGAGAAGAGCTTTATTTTGGCTCATGTTTAGAAACGTTTCAGTGCACGATCAACTGGCCTGGTAATGAGGCAGCGAATCATTGTGATGAAGTGAACTAACGTCTGGGATTCACAAGGCAAGATAAAAAAAAAAACAAAAAACCCAGACTGGGGTCCCATAAACTTTTCCAAAGGCATACAAAATGGTCCTGCAACCTAAGGACCAAATTGGTCCAAGTGTACCAGCTTATTAGAGTTCCTTAAACCACCTCTAGGAGTGCCACATGCAAGTCCAAGTCACTAACTACCACAGAGACCTGGGGGGAGGGGGCTGCCAGGATCTGAAGTGTAGTGTTGGTATTTGTCGCCCCACCCCTGCTTCCCACTGGTTGGTGTGTTGTCTTCCTGTTGGTGGTTTCCCCTTAGCCCTTAGGGCAAATCCAGCAAGCTGGAAGGATCCCCAGAAGTCATCCAGTCCCACTGAAGCAGATGGAAACGGAAGTACAGTTTGTTGTCAGGGACAATGGAGTCTTCTTCATTGGCATTTTGACAGTTTTTTTGATCCATAACTGAAGTTATAGAACATACACTGTTTGCAGCAAACTTTTTGTTGTTGTTGTTGTTTGGTTGGTTGTTGTTCATTTATCTGTCTCTGGGAATGTAAGGAGAGGCACAGAAATGGAGGGACGAAGGTGAACAAACAGCAGCGGCACTCACTGACACGATGTGGAAAATGAGCCAGGCGGCTTGTGGGTGAGGGCAGGAGGGAGGAAGTGGAGAGAGGTGAGAAGGGCTGACACTGTCCAAGTAGACGTAGGTAACCGAAGCCCCTCTGTATGTCTCCTTTATAATAACAGTGGATTTTCCTTTTTAAAGAAAGCAGCGAATACACTTGTTCCATGTGTTCATCTCACCACACGTGATTGCTTCACCCCTCACTCTGGTTTTATGCATGCGTCATATATTAATAAATGCACTTGTGAATGCTTCTAAGCTTGCTTATTTGGAAGAGATTATAGAATCTGTGGTTTGTAAAAATAAATCTGAGTGAATTTGTGAGGGGTGCAGGTAGATTTTAAAAATAATAATTTTCAGTTTATTCTCTACCAACAGATCCCCAAAGAACATTTTATTGTAGACATTCCTTGTAGTATCTGTAGTATGGAGTTTAGTGTGTATTATTTATTTAGACCTGCTTCTTTCATGTTGTGTGTTTTGGTCAGATTTTTAGTAATAAGTAGAAATTGAATTTAAATTCTAGGATAGAAAACTTGAAAAGAAGTGCACAGTATATTATGAGCAGGCGATTCTGTGTTCATACATACAGTTTATTGGTTTGGTATGTGTTCACTAACATAACTTTTTTAACCTGATCATATTATTCAATTTAGGATCTTAGAATGTGAGCTGCATTGAAATAATTGAAAATTGCTATTTACTTTTTTTTACAGAGTGGAAAAAGGAAAATGACTAACTGAAAAGAGTATTATTTATAATTATTTACAAGTTGGCTTTTAAATTTTTCCTAGGTTGCTGTAGTAAAACTGAAAAACGCAGACAAAGTATTCGCCATGAAAATTTTGAATAAATGGGAAATGCTGAAAAGAGCTGAGGTAAGAGATTTAATATTCCAGAAACATTGAGGAACATTTTAGTTTTAAACCATGCTATAGCAAAAATCTTTTTTTGTGTGTGGGTCATGGGACTTGAACCTCTAGGCCTGGGCGCTGTCTCTGAGCTCTTCAGTTCCAAGCTACTGCCCTACCCCTGGGCCTGGGCATTGTCCCTGAGGTCTTCAGCTCAAGGCTACTGCCCTACTCCTTGAGTCACAGCACCACTTTCCATTTTCTAGTGATTAATTGGAGATAATAGTATCATAGACTTTAGTGTCCTGGATGGCTTTGAACTGTGATTCTCAGATCTCAGCCTCCTGAGTAGCTAGGATTACAGGCATGAGCCATTGCACCTGGCAGAAATCTTAATCTGGAGTAATTCTGAGGTTTTTTAATTTCCCCCATAGTGTGAATTCTTATAAGGATTTAGCTATTATACGGTACATTATGTCACCAAGTCTAACTTTGTGTGTGCCTCAAAAAGAAATTTCTTTTTTTAAAATTTAAATTAAATGGTATTTTATTGCTGGGGTAATGTATAGAGGGATTACAGTTACATTCATCAGATAGTTAATGCATTACTTCTCGAACATTGATACCCCTTATGTTTTTATCCCTCTTTGATTCCCCCCATACCCTCCCAATCATCTTGTTTTCCCTCAAAACAAGAGAAAAGAGTATATCCGAACTAGTCATGTGACCCAAGAATGATATACAGTGTGAAATTTTAAAAAAATGACATCAAATGAAGGGAGTCTAGGAAGGAGCTCACTGGGGCATTGTGGTGGCAGCCTGGCTTTTTCCAGTTTGTGTTTACTGAGGTTAAAATGAGTTTTAAGAGTCATTTTTATATGAAGGTATTTTCACGCTCAGTGTACTCTAGAACTTAACTCCTGGGCCCAGTATACCGTGTATGCTAAGTTTTGTTTATAGCGATTGCTTAAAGAAATTAATCTTCTATGGGGCTGGGAGTTTGGCCTAGAGGCAGAGTGCTTACCTAGAGCGCATGAAGACCCAAATTAATCTTTTATGGGGCTGGGAGTTTGGCCTAGAGGCAGAGTGCTTACCTAGAGTGCATGAAGACCCTGGTTTGATTCCTTGGTACCACATACATAGAAAAAAAGCTAGAAGTGGTGCTGAGGCTCAAGTGGTAGAGCTCTAGCCTTGAGAAAGTCCAAGGACAGTGCTCAGGCCCTGAGCCTAAGTCCTTTTCTCACATAATTAAGCAGAATACTTAAAAAGTAAATTGTTAACATGCTATGGCCCTAGTATATGGAAGCTTACCTTTTAAAGTTTTATTATTGCTGGGCGCTATTGGCTCATACCTGTTATCCTAGCTACTACTCAGGAGGCTAAGATCTGAGGATTGAGGTTCAAAGCCAGCCCATGAGATTCTTATCTCAAATACTGGAAGTGGCGCTGTGTCTCAAGTGATAGAACACTACCAGCTTTGAGCTAAAGAGCTTAGGGACAGCACCTAGGCCCCGAGTGCTATCTCCATGACTGATGAATAAATAAAACAAAATATTTGTTTATGAAAAATGAAGACTTTTGACTTTACATCAAAAACAGAATTATTATTTGAAAAGATTTCTCTGTGCTGATGTCTATAATACCTAGGTAAGATTGTTGACTTGATAAATACATTTTGTGATTACTGAATTTCATCATGTGATAGCTTTGGAGAATTATTATTTATTTATGTTTAGTCTTCTGCTTCTATATAGCTATTCCAGAGATTCTTTATGCCAATATTTGACTAAGGAAGAAATTTAAATAATACATACTGAGTTTAGAAAAATGTAAAAGCACATAATAATCAGATACATCCCTGTAGCAAGCAGAGTATTTGGTTGTACATTTCACTGAGAAAGTCAGAGATTGAATCTGAGAAAATCCTGTGATCTCCAGTAACCTTTCCTATGTGTTTTTTGCATTCCTAAAAACCCAGATATCCTCTTTCTAAAGGAGGATCATTTTGCTTGGTGCTGATAGCTCACACCTGTAATTCTAGCTGAGAACTATAGGATTATGGTTTAAGACCAGCCTTGATGAAAAAGTTGTTGAGTGTCTTCTCAGCCTAGAGCAGGGTGAGATTGGAGGATGATGGTTGCTTGGTTAGCATGGCCAGAAAAGTCCTCAAGAAATATGTGTGTGGAGGGCCAGCGGGATGTGGTATACCCTCAGAACTGAAGGGAAGCCTGATTCAGGGTCATTCTGGGTAGGAAGTGAAAACCCTGTACTGAAAATTCAAACCTCCCAGCACTACCGCCCTCCAAAAAGTATATCTGAAGCATGAGAACGACTTAATAGCTAGATATTTGTGGAGAGAATCACTTTGATTTACTTTGAGTTTGTATGTGTAGATTTGTGGAGCTTAGGGGTAGAAGTGAAGATGTAACGAGACAAAGCTGACTGATGAAGTAACTGCTGAGTCAAGTGGTTTCCTGGGGGAGCAGTGATAAGTCTCCTTTTGTATGCTTGGTATTTTTTGAGCTTATAAGTTGTTACTAAGTAGGTCATATATACATACAGGAGTTACAGTTACATGAGTCAGGTAATGCACTTGGTATTTTATATCAGTTCATTATATAATTTTTAGGGCGTTTTTTTTTTTTTTTTGCCAGTCCTGGGCTTGGGCTCAGGGCCTGAGCACTGTCCCTGGATTTTCTCAAGGCTAGAGCTCTACCACTTGAGCCACAGTACCACTTCTGGTATGTGGTACCGAGGAATCGAACCCAGGTCTTCGTGCATGCTAGGCAAGCACTCTACCACTAGGCCAAACTCCAGGTCATGGTCATTTTTTTTTTTACTGAATTTTTTGCAGTTTTATTTAGTTTGGAGTCATTCATCAAATGAAGCGATGGTTAAAGTCAAGCTAGAATGTGTACAGAGTTTCATAGAACTGCCATAGTAAGGTAGAGCTAGGAGAAGGGAGTCTTCTTCCCTCTAGCAGCCGTCATGTCTCTGCTACATCGTCAGCCACAAAGCTTAACTATGGGTCTATGGACTTATGTAGATATAGAGGTGTTGTGAGAGAGGATACTGAAGAGAGATCTTGTGAGAGAGGATACTGAAGAGAGATCTTGAGAGAGGATACTGAAGAGAGATCTTGTGAGAGAGGATACTGAAGAGAGATCTTGTGAGAGAGGATACTGAAGAGAGATCTTGTGAGAGAGGATACTGAAGAGAGATCTTGTGAGAGGGGATACTGAAGAGAGATCTTGTGAGAGGGGATACTGAAGAGAGATCTTGTGAGAGGATACTGAAGAGAGATCTTGTGAGAGGGGATACTGAAGAGAGATCTTGTGAGAGAGGATACTGAAGAGAGATCTTGTGAGAGGGGATACTGAAGAGAGATCTTGTGAGAGGGGATACTGAAGAGAGATCTTGTGAGAGGATACTGAAGAGAGATGTTGTGAGAGGGGATACTGAAGAGAGATCTTGTGAGAGGATACTGAAGAGAGATCTTGTGATAGGATACTGAAGAGAGATCTTGAGAGAGGATACTGAAGAGAGATCTTGTGAGAGTGGATAATGAAGAGAGATCTTGTGAGAGAGGATACTGAAGAGAGATCTTGTGAGAGAGGATACTGAAGAGAGATCTTGTGAGAGGATACTGAAGAGAGATGTTGTGAGAGAGGATACTGAAGAGAGATGTTGTGAGAGAGGATACTGAAGAGAGATCTTGTGAGAGGATACTGAAGAGAGATCTTGTGAGAGGATACTGAAGAGAGATCTTGTGAGAGGGGATACTGAAGAGAGATCTTGTGAGAGGGGATACTGAAGAGAGATCCTGTGAGAGGGGATACTGAAGAGAGATCTTGTGAGAGGGGATACTGAAGAGAGATCCTGTGAGAGGGGATACTGAAGAGAGATCTTGTGAGAGGGGATACTGAAGAGAGATCTTGTGAGAGGATACTGAAGAGAGATCTTGTGAGAGGATACTGAAGAGAGATCTTGTGAGAGGGGATACTGAAGAGAGATCTTGTGAGAGGATACTGAAGAGAGATCTTGTGAGAGGATACTGAAGAGAGATCTTGTGAGAGGATACTGAAGAGAGATCCTGTGAGAGGGGATACTGAAGAGAGATGTTGTGAGAGAGGATACTGAAGAGAGATCTTGTGAGAAGGGATACTGAAGAGAGATGTTGTGAGAGAGGATACTGAAGAGAGATGTTGTGAGAGAGGATACTGAAGAGAGATCTTGTGAGAGGATACTGAAGAGAGATCTTGTGAGGGGCGATACTGAAGAGAGATCTTGTGAGAGGGGATACTGAAGAGAGATGTTGTGAGAGAGGATACTGAAGAGAGATGTTGTGAGAGAGGATACTGAAGAGAGATCTTGTGAGAGGATACTGAAGAGAGATCTTGTGAGGGGCGATACTGAAGAGAGATCTTGTGAGAGGGGATACTGAAGATCTTGTGAGAGGATACTGAAGAGAGATCTTGTGAGAGGATACTGAAGAGAGATCTTGTGAGAAGGGATACTGAAGAGAGATCTTGTGAGAGGGGATACTGAAGAGAGATCTTGTGAGAGAGGATACTGAAGAGAGATCTTGTGAGAGAGGATACTGAAGAGAGATTTTGTGAGAGGGGATACTGAAGAGAGATCTTGAGAGGGGATACTGAAGAGAGATCTTGTGAGAGGGGATACTGAAGAGAGATCTTGAGAGGGGATACTGAAGAGAGATCTTGTGAGAGGATACTGAAGAGAGATCTTGTGAGAGAGGATACTGAAGAGAGATGTTGTGAGAGAGGATACTGAAGAGAGATCTTGTGAGAGGGGATACTGAAGAGAGATCTTGTGAGAGAGGATACTGAAGAGAGATCTTGTGAGAGGATACTGAAGAGAGATCTTGTGAGAGAGGATACTGAAGAGAGATGTTGTGAGAGTAGATAATGAAGAGAGATGTTGTGAGAGGGGATACTGAAGAGAGATCTTGAGAGGGGATACTGAAGAGAGATCTTGAGAGGGGATACTGAAGAGAGATCTTGTGAGAGGATACTGAAGAGAGATCTTGTGAGAGGATACTGAAGAGAGCTTGTGAGAGGATACTGAAGAGAGATGTTGTGAGAGGGGATACTGAAGAGAGATCTTGTGAGAGGGGATACTGAAGAGAGATCTTGTGAGAGGGGATACTGAAGAGAGATGTTGTGAGAGGGGATACTGAAGAGAGATGTTGTGAGAGGGGATACTGAAGAGAGATCTTGTGAGAGAGGATACTGAAGAGAGATGTTGTGAGAGAGGATACTGAAGAGAGATCTTGTGAGAGGGGATACTGAAGAGAGATGTTGTGAGAGTGGATAATGAAGAGAGATCTTGTGAGAGAGGATACTGAAGAGAGATCTTGAGAGGGGATACTGAAGAGAGATCTTGTGAGAGAGGATACTGAAGAGAGATCTTGTGAGAGGGGATACTGAAGAGAGATCTTGTGAGAGAGGATACTGAAGAGAGATCTTGTGAGAGAGGATACTGAAGAGAGATCTTGTGAGAGGGGATACTGAAGAGAGATCTTGAGAGGGGATACTGAAGAGAGATCTTGTGAGAGAGGATACTGAAGAGAGATCTTGAGAGGGGATACTGAAGAGAGATCTTGTGAGAAAGGATACTGAAGAGAGATGTTGTGAGAGAGGATACTGAAGAGAGATGTTGTGAGAGAGGATACTGAAGAGAGATGTTGTGAGAGGGGATACTGAAGAATCCCTAGTGATGGGAGCAGCAGTGCTCAGTCCTTGACTGGCAAAAAAAAAATATTGATCACATGGAAGTGGTGTTGTGGGTGCAGGGGTAGGGCGGTCGGTAGCCTTGAGCTGAAGAGCTCAGGGAGAAGATCCAGGCCCAGAGTTCAAACCCCACGAGTGACAAAAAAAAAAAAGGTTTAAAAAGAAAAAGAAATATTCATCACATGACAGCCAGTTAAAAGTCTAATAATGCCAAGTACAGTTGAAATATCAAGAAAGGAGATGGTTTCTTATCCTGAGGTGGGAGTTTATTGATGAATATGTAGGAAAATGTTGGGGGCCGAGTAATGCCATGTCTAATAACTTTGTGCTGAGACAAAGCAAGGCACAAGAGGCAGGGCGCAAGACTTGATTACCATTGGTTACAAATGTGTGATTGTTGATCACTCTCTGCTGGGACCTAGAGTGAGGGTATATTAGCTGGAGGGACTGCCTCAGGGGGAGTTTTATTGGAGAGAGAGATTTTCCTGCCTTTATGAAGCTGCATGGCGTCTCTGTTCGTGCTCTGGGGAAAGAAGGCTGAGTGTGGGAGGATAGTGGGTCTTTCCTGTTGTGGCTCATGCTGGTTGGGGCGTGTTTTTACCCATCCCTCCTACTAGTAGAGAGGGACCGGGGAAGAAGAACCCCAACATACTTGCGCCCAAAGTGGGGCTCAAAATGGGGCACGAAAGGAGAGTTGAGCCAAGTGAGAGATACATGGGGAAGGGACTGAAGGGCCAGGGAAACCTGAAAGGAAAATAATGCAAAGAAAAAGAAAAGGAGGGACTGAAAGGCCAGGGAAACCTGAAGGGAAAATGCAGGCTGAAATTGTTCACAGGGAAAAAGAAAAAGACAGGGAGGAAGAGAAAAAGAACAAAGGTGATAAACAAGAGAAAGGGAAGCAACTGTCTACAAAAGTCAAAGAAGTAAGAAAAACTCAAAGACTGAAAAACCAGAGAAACCTGAAAGGAAAATACAAAGAAAAACCCATAAAAAAAGGCAAAAGATAAAAAAAACCATAAAAAAGGCAAAAGGAAAGAAAAACCAAAAAACTCCCAAAGCTAAGAGAAAAAAGGCAAAGAAGTTGCAGCTGTGTCAAAGCAGAGAGGCAAACACAGCAGAAGCAGCTAGGTGTTTTAACAGTAAAAGATTTTAATAGTCATTTCCAGTCCGCCTCCGAAGCGCAGGTCACTTCTGCATGGTAGGGAAACTGAGGAACCTCGAGGAGGGTGAGGCAGTAATCATTCCCAGATCACCTCCGAAGTGCAGGTCACTTTGGCATGGTAGGGAGGAACCTCGTGGGAGTCTCCAACCAGAGTGGTATAAGGGTGAGGCAATTTTAGAATAGAACTTGAATGGGTTCAGACTGGAACAACCGATATTTTAGAATAGAACCGAATGGGTTCAGACCAGAATGACCGATATTAATTTTGCGCGAGTATGAATGTGTGTGTGAATAGGTGTGAGTGAACATGTTCAATTGATAAATTTATACTTGAAAAAGGCAATTGGGTAAATCTAAGTCTAAACTATGTGGCAACTTATATGGGAGTAAACAGTTTAAGAACAGGTGAAAAGTGCAGAGAGCTTGGAAAAATACTTAAGAGAAAGAATTAAGTGGTAGTGATTTAGAAAGTCTGTGCTCGGATGCAGAATTGCAAAATAGGGAGCCACCGCCCATAGTTGAAAACAGTTGGTAGTCTTTGTTTTTTCTATTGGTTTCAATAATATTTTCTTAGTTAATGTTGAAATGTTTCCCTGTTTTCTCTGGCTGTTGTAGTCAGAGCCCCTCAGTATATACCAGTGACTGTACAGGCAGAGGGGAATGCTTTCCCGCTCATCAGTAAAGGAGACTTGGGTGTTTTCCTGGCCCTGGTGGTGGCCATTGCCACATCTGTAGCTGCCGTTACTGCCACGAATATTTCCCTTGCCACTGTGGTTCCTACAGAGAATGCTTTGAATAAGCCATTAATCATATTGCTTGCCTACAAAGTCAACGCAGAAAGTGAATGCTAATGCGACAGGCATCTGCTCCCATGGAAATAGGTGCATCCCCTCAGGTCTGATTTGCTTAAATGGATGGCTGGTAGCCTATCAACCTAAGACAGGAGCCAAGTAAAAAGGACTTGGTGATCCCAGGTAAGAAGACGAGCGAGCTTGGAGACACCTAGGACAGACACAGTCGATCTGATAAGATGGAAGCCCCACATACCCTAGGTTTTGTCTTTTTTTCTAAAATAAAAACGGGGAAGCTGTTGGGGGCCGAGTAACGCCATGTCTAATAACTTTCTGCAGAGACAAGGCAAGGTGCAAGAGGCAGGGCGCAAGACTTGATTACCATTGGTTACAAATGTGTTGTTGTTTATCACTCTCTGCTGGGACCTAGAGTGAGGGTATATTAGCTGGAGGGACTGCCTCAGGGGGGCGTTTATTGGAGAGAGAGATTTTTCTGCCTTGATGAAGCTGCGTGGTGTCTCTGTTCGTGCTCCAGGGAAAGAAGGCTGAGTGCGGGAGGACAGTGGGTCTTTCCTCTTGCGACTCGTGCTGGTCGGGGCGTGTTTTTCCCTATCCCTCCTACTAGTAGAGAGGGACCGGGGAAGAAGGACCCCGACAGGAAAAGGAGATTCTGTCTGTTTTTGATGCTGGTCCTGGGGCTTGAACTCCAGGCCTTCGTACTTTCCTCTCCTTTAGCTTTTTTTTTTTTTTTTTTAAATGGCCAGTCCTGGGTTGTGAACACTGTCCTTTGGCTTTCTCAAGGCTAGAGCTCTACCACTTGAGTCACAGTCCGATTTCCAGCTTTTTTTATGTGTGTGGCACTGAGGAATCGAACCCAGGTCTTTGTGCATGCTAGGGAAGCACTGTACCACTAGGCCACACTCCTGGCCCTCCTTTATACTTGAGGTGGATGCTGTAAACTTGAGCCCCAAGTCCATATCTAGCATTTTAGTGATTCTTATGAATGTTTTGGCCTCAACTGGTTTCCAACCTTGATTCTCACATCTCACCTTTCTGAGTAGCTAGAATTACAGGTGTGAGCTTCTGGAACCTAGCTTTACTTCTACTTTACTAAGTGCATATTATACAGAAGTTTATAACTTGTACATGTATTTATTGTAACATTGTAGTAAAACCAAACTGGAAATAACTTACTGTGAATTGGGCTTGAGTAAATAAATTCTGTACATAGAAACAATAGAATAACATAATAATTACGAAAGGAAAAGTCATTGCTGAGTAAAAAGGTAACCAATTTGCAAAAGGATGGATAAAATTATAGCATTTATGTAAAATTCAGAACAACCCCTTCTGCTGTTTTTGGACATATGTAATGTGTATGGGCAAAGACTATTCACTGCCTTCTCACTATTGGAAAACCAGAAAGATATGAAATAAAATTAGATAAGGAACAGGAAATGCAGTGAAATGTGAACATTTACATTACCTGGATGGTGAGTTAGTTATGCTGTACATTCTTCTGGTTGTTCTGAATTTCAACAGTCTTTTTAATATAAAATATTTTCTTAAGGAATTCGAGCTACTTCCTATTTTGTGCTTTGAGTGTTGAGTGGTTAGTACTTAGTCCTGATTGTGCTTTGGTTCCAAAACGGAAACGTGGCGTATAGCTAGGTGAGCCTTGTACAGGGTCTTGTTCTTTTCTTTCAGACCGCGTGTTTCCGGGAGGAGAGGGATGTGCTGGTGAACGGGGACAGTCAGTGGATCACTGCTCTGCACTATGCCTTCCAGGATGACAACAACTTGGTAAGATGCTTCACCAGCCTCTTTGTCCTCACTCATTTCTTCATTGGAATTTAGAATTATCTAAGGTATCATTTAAATGTAAACTTGTAAATGAGCAAAACACCTGCATTCACAGAGGACAAATTGTTGTACAGTTGATATGAGATCCCCCCTGGGGGGGGAGGGATTCAGTACCTTTCATTGTAATCACTTAATGCTCCCCACCCCCTTCTGCAGACATTGGTTTGAGGTTAGAGCCTCTTGCATGCTGGGTTTGCTAGACTGGCTCTTTACCATTTGAACCATACATCCAGTTCTGATTTTTGCTGGTAAGTTTGAAGACTTAATTGCATATACTTTTCTACTGAAACTGGCTTTGAATCATGATCTTACAGATCTCAATGTTCAGAGCAGTTAGGGAGGATGAGCATGAGACTCAACAAACAATTCAAAACTAAATTTAAAGTGGTTAAATCACTTGGGTGATTGGGTAAGTTCTGTAGAAGACTGTTCTGGACTTTCCAAGATCTTCCCAGTTTATTTTATTCATGTTCTGCTTTTTAAAATTATACTTAGTTTTTAAAATGGCTTTGTGCCGCATTAAGTGGAGCTAAATTTATATTGCCATCATGAACTACTCTCACAAAAGTTAGGGAAGAGCTAAGGGGAAAATCAAAATTTTAGCAGTTTTACCAATTGAGAATAAATAAGAATGAAAAGAAAAACCAAGATAACAGACTAAAGGTTAAGTAGTTTTACATCTGTTACAATCACTATGCGTCTTCTTAAACATGCTATTCAGAGCTATTCATTTTTTGACCCCAGGCTTTATTTCCAGGTTTATTCCTTCCCTCCCCCTTCCCTCCCCCTTCCCTCCCCCTTCCCTCCCCCTTCCCTCCCCCTTCCCTCCCCCTTCCCTCCCCCTTCCCTCCCCCTTCCCTCCCCCTCCCTCCCCCTCCCTCCCCCTCCCCCTCCCTCCCCCTCCCTCCCCCTCCCTCTCCCTCCCTCTCCCTCCCTCTCCCTCCCTCTCCCTCCCTCTCCCTCCCTCTCCCCCCCTCTCCCTCTCCCTCTCTCTCTCTCTCTCTCTCTCCCTCTCCCTCCCTCTCTTCCTCCCTTCCCTCTCCCCCCATGTACATATTTATGTACTGAGGTTCTGCTTCAGGGCATATACTAAAAACAAGGGTGCAAAGAATAATGGGACATTTAAATTCATTTGCTAAATATTGCATCGGTTGGGCACTACTCTAGATCTGAAAAAAGGTACATGAGGAAAGGCAAAAAAAAAAAAAAGTCTTTTAAAGAGTTATATACATATGAGAGCACCAGCTGTTAACTGTAGAATCAAGTTAGTATTTTGGTGGGATCTCTGAGATTGGCAGTGTTAAATCATGGGGCATTTAGATTTAAAATTTTAATAGATAGTAGTAAATACAACAAGTAAACCATATGATAGGGAAAGTTTTCCGAATTTTCAAGGCATGAGGTCAGTTTCTTTGGTTTTTTGGTGTTACTGTAGTTTGAACTCAGGTTCTTTTTTTTTTTTTTTTTTTTTTTTGCCAGTCATGGGGCTTGAACTCAGGGCCTTAGCACTGCTCTTGGACTTTTCTCAAGGCTAGAGCTCACCACTTGACCCTCAGCACCACTTCTGGCTTTTTTCTATGTATGTGGTACTGAGGAATTGAACCCGGGTCTTTGTGCATGCTAGGCAAGCACTCTACCACTAGGCCAAACTCCCAGTCCCTTTTTCTTTTTTTTTTTTTCCTGGCCAGTCGTGGGGCTAGAACTCAGAGCCTGGGCCCTGAGCCTTTTTTGTTCAAGGTTAGCCCTCTGCCACTTTTCTTTTTCTGTGTATGTGGTATTGAGGAATCAATTCCAGGGCTGCATGTTGGGAAAGCACTCTACCACTAGGCCACACTCCCAGCCCAGAACTCAGGTTCTGACAAATGATCTATCCCAAGACCTAAACCCAGGTTTTTGTTTTTGTCAGACTCTACATTCCTTTTGCCTTGGAACTCAATCATCCTACTTTTGTTTTTTGTGTAGTTGGGATTACAAGTGTATATCATGACACCTGGCTTGTTTTGTTGCTTTGTTTTGTTTTTAAGCCAGTCCTGGGCTTGAACTCAGGACCTGCACACTGTCCTTGAGCTTTCTCAAGGCTAGCACTCTACCACTTGAGCCACAGCACCACTTCTGTCTTTTTTTGCATATGTGGTACTGAGGATTCAAACCAGGGCTTTGTGCATGATAGGTGAGCACTTTACTACTAGGCCACACTCCTGGCCAGGTTTATTCTTTGAAACAGAGTATTTTTTTCCCCCAGGCTGCTCTCAAACTATGACCCCCCCCCCTCCTTTCCTTACCTCCCAAGTAGCTGTAATTACAAGGTGTGAGCCACTATGCTTGGCTTCAAGCGTCTTTAAATTGTTATCTCAGTCAGTGATAACCATTCTGTAATAGCAATCACTGTAATGCCAGTGATGTTTAAGTGCCTTCTATTTACTGACCTTCATGTTAAGTGCTACATATGCAAATACCACATGTATCATGATGGCCTTATGGTTTTGAGACAAACACTCCTGCCTTGAGACACATGGTCCATATGTAAAATTAGCTAGCTTCTGTTAACATATACTTGAGAAGAAATTTATTTTGATATTTATTTCAATCAGAGTCCTGTTACTCAGAAATGTGTAGAGAACCAAATAGTTGAAATAGGTGCTTTCTGTGTCATAGTAGTTTCCAGGTTCTTAACCAAAAATGGTTAGTGGTCAAGGTGAAATAAGGAAACTGCAATGATAGGGATAATGAACATGATCTTTGATTTTGATACTTTCCAATACAAGGGCTCTCCTACACTCGAGTTATTTTTCTGAGAGTTGACACATTTAGTCCTCTATGAATTGTTGACAAAGCTATGTTCCATCATAGGTGATAACAAAAATAATTCTGCTCTCCTAACTAGTTTTACATTTTAAAACTGCTATGTGAAATTTAAAAGGCAAGACTTTATAGCATAGTAACTACTATATCTGGCCTAGTCCTGTTTGATCTTGGAGTATACTCAATGTTACTTTTTTGCCATTATTTTTAAAGTACATTTTGTGTTCACAGTACTTGGTTATGGATTATTATGTTGGTGGAGATTTACTTACTCTACTCAGCAAGTTTGAGGACAGATTACCTGAAGATATGGCTCGATTCTACTTGGCTGAGATGGTAATAGCCATTGACTCAGTACATCAGCTGCATTACGTCCACAGGTAGGTCAGTCCTTGCTGGCATCTGCTTGGAGGCTACCATGGTGTATCTAGAAACATAGCTGTTTTTCTATCAAGTAAATTAATGATAGCCTTACATTTCTCATCCAAAATATTTTAAAATGGTTATAATTATTTTGTCTCTTATTTAATTATGTATTGGCATTACTGAACTGATGTGGTTGTTTATGTGGTGTACAGTATGGATACACAAATTCCCATCCAGTCAGAATTCGCATAGGGATGTCCCCCTCCCCTTTTTTTGTCAGTTGTAGGGCTTGAACTCAGGGATTGGGCATTGTCCCCGAGCCTCTTTGTGCTCAAGGCTAGTGCTCTACCGTTTGAGCCACAGCACCACTTCTGGTTTTAAGTGGTTAATTGGAGATAAGAGTCTCATGGGCACTTTTCTGCTGGGGCTGGCTTCGAACTGTTATTGGGCTAGAACTTTCCTTGTAAATTAAAGAAAAGAGGCTGGTATCTCTGTGGATTTACATACACATATGTAACCACATACTAAAGTGGTCACAAAGACCTTGAAAACAACCAGGTCCATGGAAGGAAACAGAAAGAAGGCCAAGGAAACAAAGTACACAAAGAGGGACCACTAAGTTTAGTATTAGATCATCATTTAACATTATGTTTTATTATTATCTTAATATACATACATCATTTAAATACACAGAAGACAGAACAAAGTATTAATGTTATAAAAGTATGTCCATCCTCCCCTGATACTTTCATTCAAATGCTTGTATCTTACTCTGTGTTTGTTTAAATACTATTTGGGAATTTGTGAAATATTTTTCTTTTTTTTTTTTTTTTTTTTTTTTTTTTTGTTGGTCGTGGGACTTGAACTCTGGGCCTGGTTGCTATCCCTGAGCCCTTCAGCTCAAGGCTACTGCCCTACAACTTGAGCTACTGCACCACTTCGGGTTTTCTGGTGGTTAATTGGAGATAAAGAGTCTCACAGACTTTCCTGCCCGGGCTGACTTTGAACTGTAATCTCAGATCTCAGCCTCCTGAGTAGCTAGGATTATAGGCATGAACCACTGGCACCTGGCTGAAATATTTCTTTTCAGTAATTTGATAACTTCGATTTTAGACTTTGCAATAAGTGCACTTAAATTTTCAGCTGGAAGCTTGAATGCCATCACTTCTACTTTTCATTTTCTGAATAGACAGTTTACACTTTTGTGGTGTGACTTTTAAATCATTTATTGGCTGAAATATAGAATTTGAAAGCAGAGGTTATTTCTAATGACTTAACATTAGCATGTGTTATGTCTGACTCCGGTCAGTTGAAGTTTCTGTCAGTGTTGGGTCTTGGTAAGGTAAATCTTAATTGTAGGTTGGAACTATCTGAGTCATTTCTAAACATGTTAATTAACCTCAGCAATAGACTTGGTAGTTTAGATAATCAGTTATTACTTCAGAACTACTAGTAGTACATGTAAGATGCAGAATCCTTCTAGGAGAACAAAAAAAGTAAATTTGGGCCAAGAGTTTGGCCTACTGGTACAGTGCTTGCTTAGTATGCAGGAGGACCCAGGTTCGATTCCTCAGGACCACATACATAGAAAAAGCTGGAGGTGGTGCTGTGGCTCAAGTGGTGGAGTGCTAGCCTTGAGAAAGCCCAAGGGCTTCCCAGCACAACATAGATATTCTGTGAAGAAACTGCTAATGTTGACCTGGTTTCCAGTATTAAGATCTGGAGCTAGGTGTCTGTGCTCAGGGTTTCCCCTTGATCCCACACCGTCTTCAAACCGAAAGGATCTCAGTTGAAACGTCTCACTGTAATTGAGAAGGTTCATTACTATTTGATATAATGCTTTTTCATAGAGAATGATATTTTAAAGTACGTAATGCTTTAAAATTATGGATTAGAGAGAAATGTGTATGTTATATAAATCCACAGAAATACCAGTTTCTTTTCTTTAGTTTACATGTCTATTATAAAAGGAAAATTTCTTTTTTTTTTTTTTTTTTTTTTTGCTAGTCGTGGGGCCTGAACTCGGCCTGGGCACTGTCCTTGGAAACTTTTTGCACAAGGGCAGCGCTCTGCCACTTGAGCCACAGCATCTCTTCCAGCTTTTTCTTTTTATATATATATATATATATTTATTGTAATTAATAAAAGGGTTACATGATATTTGCCACATAGAAGGTGCATTACTTCACATACATTGATACCCTTTCACATGTCTTGGTACCCATTACCCTCCCCCCACCCACCACCCACTCCCCATATTGGTTTTCCCCCCTTCCCTATCAAGTTTCAGATAACCAAATACAAATAAATTCAATATATCAGATAACAAAGTGAGATACTGTAACAATATGAGATACCCAAGGGACAGCAAAGGAGATGAGGGATAACATAGTACATTAAGGACAACAATCATTCGTTATATGGGTTTTGTTTCAATATCCTGGAGGTCTTTTCAATTAGCTTCACACTATATGGCCTTATGTATCAAGGTTTTGCTCTATTGCAGATCTCTGCTAGTAGAGCCCAAGGTTTCTACTGATTATGACAAATGAGGGAAACCTTTGAGCCTAAGTCTTCCAGCTTTTTCTATGTATGTGATATGAAGGAATGGAACCCAGGGCTTTGTGCATGTGAGATGAGCACTCTACCACTAGGCTATGCTCCCAGCCCCCAAATTCTATTTTTTATGTAATGTTTTTAGTGCAAATATATTTCCATATAGAGAAATAATGGTAGGAAACAATTTTAGAAATGGAGGCCTTAGTTGGCGTGGTGGCTCACACCTGTAACCCTAGCTACTCAGGAGGCTGAGATCTGAGGATTGCAGTTCAAAGCCAGCCCAGGCACTAATGTGAGACTCTTCTCTCCAATTAACTGCTAGAAAACTGGAAGTGGTGCTGTGGCTCAAGGAGTAGGGCAGTAGCCTTGAGCTGAAATGCTCAGGGACAGCACCCAGGGCCCACAAAACTGAAAAAGAAAAAAGAGAGTCCTTATTTATTTAATAATTTATTTTTGCCATCCTGCGGCTTGAACTCAGGGCCTCACAACATCACTTGACTTTTTTTTGCTCAAGGTTGTTCTACCACTTGAGCCACATCTGTTTCTGACTTTTTGCTAATTATTTGGAGATAACAGCCTCACAGACTTTCTGACTAGACTAGCTTTGAACCTGATCCTCAGATCTAAGGTTCCTGAATAGCGAGGATTATGGGCGTTCAACCACTAGCAGCTTGTTCCTTCTGTATTTTAAATCCTTCCAATGAAGTTTTTAAAAATAATTTAAAATCGTGAATTTCTCTTAATAGCTGTCCTCATAAAAGCACTAGTTAGTATCCTTACTACTTCTCTTGAGTGTGACATTTGCACATTACTGCTTCCTAAAGCTTTTTTTTACCTTAGGAGGAAAGACCTCCAGTTTTTTTGTGTGTGTAATTCATCATAGGTGTTCAGTGCATATCATTAAAATTATTGTGATATTTAATTATAAATTGTTTTAAAATACTAGCATTAGTTGAAATAGTTGTATACTATACAACTATTGGTATATTCTAGGTACATACAACCATTGTTGCAATGTATTCAAGTGCATTTTCATTATTTCAGAAAGAAAGCTCATTCTTGAGCAAGGATTTTGGCCTAGTGTTAGAGTGCTTGCCTAGAATGCATGAAGATCCAGGTTCGATTCCTTGGTACCACATACGTAGAAAAAAGCTGGAAATGGTGCTGAGGCCCAAGTGGTGAAGTTATAGCCTTGAGAAAATCCAAGGACAGTGCTCAGGCCCTGAGCTTAAGCCCAAGACTGGCAAAAAAAAAAAAAAAATCTCATTCTTTTTTTCTCACTTATCTATCATCATGCTCTACTAGCTCTAAGCAGCCATTAGGTCAACAATTAACTTGACTGTTGGTACAACTAGAACACTAAAATTTTGCATAGTTTATAGCACAACTAAAAATATACACGCTTTGATGTTCAGAACATATAGAGTAACCTGAGATTAATCTATCAGAGAATCATGATTCAACTCAGGAGAAAACAGTCAACCAGTAGAAATTCTATAATGACACTGGTGTGAGAATTATTAGATAAAGGAACTTGCACTCCATTTAAAAATCCTTGGAGTATAGAAAATACATTTGAAATGATAGAAAGTCTCAGCAGTGAAAGAGCAATTTATGAACCAGTTAGGAAATTAAGTTTGAGAATAGGGTTTTGAATGCAGATGTGCTGAAAGGTTCAGAAGAAAGAGGTATAAACCAGTGAACTTGATCACAAGATGAATAGAGATTATTAAGAGCCCCAGAGTTTGTATATGTGGAGATGAATTTATAAAATAGAAGTTGCAGCAGCATAAGACTAATGTCTAGGAAGCCTCACCTAGCATGTCATAACTGAAGTTTGGGATTCCCTGGTAAAGAAGTTTCAGGAGTAGCAAGAACAACATTTTGTCTTTGAAGGAAAAATCGCTGATTGTTCTGAGTACCCAATTTTAAGATCCAATAGACAATGGAGTAGGCTGGGTGTAGTGACACTCTTCTAATCTCAGCTTTTGGAAAATGAGGCAGGAAGGTGTTGTGTTTGAGGCCAGCCTGGAGGAAAATTCCAGGCCAGACTGTAGAACATCGTGAAACCTTGTTTCAAAAACCAAGTCACAAAGGACAATGCTGTAGTCTTACTGAAAAGCACAGAAGCATCCACTCAGAATTCTGTAACTAGTACGAGTTTTTTTCTCTAATGAAGTAGAGAGAAAAAGAAGTTTCTAGAGTTAGCTAACTCCTAAACTATTCACTGCTCTTGTCCTTTCTTACAAGAAATGATCAATAATTAGATGTTGTAGCTCACATCTGTAATTCTTGAATATAGGAGGCAAAAAAACCCTAGTGAGACCCTATCTTCAAGAATAGGCCAAGTATAGTAAGGCATGCCTGCACTCCCAGCTACAGAGGAGGCATAGATAGGATCATCTTTGTTGAAGGCCAGTCTGGGAAAAATGTCTGGTACTGTATTAGAAAAATAAAGCAAAAAGGATTGGAGGATGCATGGTTCGAGTAGAATGCTTGTCTAGCAGGTATGAGATCCTGAGTTCAAAACATAGTACTGAAAAAAAGTTTGCCTGACAACAAAAAAAAATGCTCACAGCACAATCCAGAATATAGAGAAATGATATAGATGTATTTCTGGATTTCTGGGAAAGAAAAGTGAGTCATAAATGGTAAAAATTTCAAGTACTCATATTTTCCTCTTAAGTTCTTTGAAATATGTAAAACAAAGGTGGTTGAAATACTCAGGGAATGAAAATACAGTGTGTATGACATAACTGTGACATCATGGACAAAGGGATTAACAAGTCCTCCTATACCTTTTGTCTTTAAATCAAAGAAGGCAAGTGGCTTATATGGAGAAGAAAAGTTGTGTCATTAAACCTCATTGTGAATCAGCTTTATGACAACATGGTGCCTCAGAAATTTGACTTCATATCATAAACTTCACTTTCTGTAAGCATTTACTACTATCAAGCTCTACCACCTGTTCATTCTCTAGTGCCTTAGGATGCTTTGTGTTTCACTCAGAATTTAGTTGTTTTGTTTTGTGGAATACTATATATTTGAGCCATCATTAATCATTATTCCAATTCTATTTTTAATGAAGGCACACTACAGATTGAATGTGAAATGCTCCCCACAAGACCATATGTTGAATGCTTAGACCCCAGCTAGTAGCACTGTTTAGGAAGGTTCTAGAAGCATTGGGAGGTAGGGCCTAGCTGGAAGAAGGTGTGCCTCTCATGGTTGTATGTATCCTGCCCCCACCATTCCATCCTCATTCCTTGTGTCCTGTCCATCATGACATAAACAACCTTTCCTGGAATTATCTTGCCATGCTGTTGCTCTGCCTGAGTATGGGGTCCAATCTACCACAGACTGGACTCTAATCCATGACCCCAAATGAGTCCTTCTTTCCTAAGTTATTTCTGTCAGGCACTGTCACAGTGATGAGAAAAGTTAAATAAAAAGCACCTTTGACTTTTAAGTTCAAGGACGTGACAAATGGTCCTCAAATAAAATCTCTTGGACTACACTCTCATCTAGACTGATGCTACATGCCCCCACCCCACCCCCATCAAGAGGAGTGAGCACTTCAGCTTGAACTTGGGTAAATCTGTCACTTGCTCAAGTAGGATGGATGAGAGAACCTAGAACCCCTAAGACAACCTTCCTGTTCTAGGAGCCTAGTTACTGTGGGGAGAGAACAGAACAAAGACCCACAGCCCTGGCTAATGACAGGCAGCACAAACTGGCTAGTTGTACAAGTGAACTACCTTCACCGTGCATCTTTTCGACCCAAGGATAAGGAGACAGATAGGCCCTGCTTAGTCCTATTCAAATTGCAGTTTCATGAGGAAAACTGATTATTGTTGTTTTTATGTTTGGAGTGTATAGTGTACTGACATGTGCTGCCTTCTCTTTCAGTGAAGGGCTTTGCTCAGGTCTCAGCAGACTAGTCCCATCAGCTCCATCAAAGTGATGCAGAAAGCCTCTTCATAGCTAGGTACCAGTGGCTCACACCTGTAATCCTAATTACTACTCAGAAGGAGGAAATCTGAGGATCGCAGCTTGAAGCCAGCTGGGAAAGGAAAGTCTGTGAAACTCATCTCCAATTAATCACTAGAAAGCGGGAAGTGCAGCTATGGCTCAAGTGGGAAAGCACTAGCCTTGAGCAAAATTGCTCAGGGACAGTGCCAAGGCCCTGACCTGAGTTCAAGCCCCAGGACTGGCACCAAGAAAAAAAAGAGAAAGTCTCTTCACAAAATACCTGCCTTTCTTACAAAAGCCCATATGCAGTAAAGGACTGGGAATACAAAGACCAGACCATTTTAACAATCAGAACCACACACTGCACAGACTGAGGATTTGGCCTGTGGACATCCCTCTAAAGGTGTGAGCCCTTAGGCAATACTCCATACACATTCTGACTCAGTGCCTACTTCTGGAAAATACAGTGTGCTATACAGAAAAAAAGCACAACCAGTTCCATTTTCTCGGATTTGAGAAGCAAAACAACATCTGGTGTTCACATCCACTCTGAGTCAGTGACATCTTACAAATAAAGTGGCAGGCAGCCAACCAGATGCCAAGTACTATTTACAAAGGGAATGATCTCAGCTCCAATACTGACAATCCATACAAACTAAGAAATTTTAGAAAAGGTAACATCTCTACACTGTCACTGGAAATGATTACTCAAGCCTCTCCCAAGTTTGGATGTGAATTAAACCATCAATCTATAGTTTGTAAAACCAGTAGCTTTCCTTATCTTTAAGCAAAAGCAAATAACATCTGGCTTAAAACAGATTGATAATGTATTAATGTATTGACTGCTTCTGATCATCAAAGAATATTTTAAAACAAATCAAAATTAACTTTTATAATGATATATACATTCTTATTTGGTAGAGTTAAAAATAGGAAGCTATATAGAGAGGGAACAAAGGTATAATATTAAAAATATTATCCCTAAATATTGATTTAACATTAGCTAACCTCCAAAGCAGTAGTTCTCAGCTCTTGTGGCCATCATAACAAAAGTTTATTTACTTATAGTACTGGGCTCTACCAGATACCACAGTCAGAATACCGCACAGGACAACCATTGGGAACTACCAAGTTTTTCTCATGGTTAATTGAAAATAAGAGTCTGGACCTTTCCTGCCGAGGCTGGCTTCAAACTATGATCCTCAGATCTCAGGCTACTTGAGTAGTTAGGATTACAGGTGTGAGCCACAGTGCATAGCTGCATATTGCAGTGTCAATGCAACAAATAACTTGCATATTTAAATGGTCAATTTTCCCAAAGGAATCTTACATTAGCAGTAAAGGAAAGAAAATCTGTACTGGTAAAATTATGTCACAGACGGTCTTTTCTTCAGTTAGAGTTGGAATTTAGTTTACCAAGGTTTACTGAGACTCAGTCCTTGGAACCAAAGAGGAAGCAGTGGAGGCGTCTCCACATCCGATATGCACGGCTGATTCCTCTGGTAAAGCTCCGAGGGAGTGTAGTATGGTGATCTCCTCACAGGGACCCTCTGCAGAGAAGGCAGTTCACACCCTCCCACCCTCCAAGAAGGCAGCTCAGCAGGGCCCAGTGCACTTGAAGAGTGAGGTAAAGATGGCGGCTAAAGGTTAAATTTCTGCCAACTCTCTTATTCAAGCTCACATTTATCTCCCTTTCAAGACTAAAAGTCTTGGAGGAATCTGTAATATAGACCTAATTGTTTCTAAATAAAGACTGTTTTTAAAAGACCAATATAAATTGACATTAAATCTGAAAGTTTCTCATCTCTAGCCAGTGGTGGCCTTTCCAATATGGCTCCTGAAGCCTTCTGACATGACCTCAAAGTTTCTGGAAACTTGACATGACTAGATGTACTAGGTTCATCTTGTACCCTTCCAACCTAGGTCTGGAATTAGTCAAGTCTCCAAGAAGACTGTGTTTCTCACTCTCTCCTCAGAAGGAAACAATTTAGATACAGCAATCTATCAAGTGTTGTTAGTTCTTTCCACTGCAGGGGGGAAGAAAAGGGGAGGATTGAGGAGGAGGAGGAGAAAGACAGAGTAAAGTATGAGAGGAAGGAAAGAGGGGGAGGGAGAGAGGGAAAGAGAAGAGAAAAGGGGGAAGGGAAGAAAGGAAGGGGAAAGGAGAGGGAGGTATATTGAATATAAAGTGCCTCAGTAGCTCATTCTGATACTTTGCATACACATGACTGTTTTTTTTTTTTTTTGGTCAGTCCTGGGGCTTGAACTCAGGGCCTATCCACTGTCCTTGGGCTTTCGTCAAGGCTAATGCTCTAACACCTGAGCCATAGCACCACTTCCAGCTTTTCTGTGTATGTGGTACCAAGGAATTAAACCCAGGTCTTTGTGTATGCTACCACTAGGCCAAACTCCTCACCCAAGAATCCTGATTCTTAAGAATACAAGATGAGGGGCCAGGAGTTTGGCCTCGTGGTAGAGTGCTTGCCTAGCATGCACGAAGACCTGGGTTTGATTCCTCGGTATCACATACATACCAAAAAAAAAAAAAAAAAAGGCTGGAGTGGTGCTGAGGCTCAAGTGGTAGAGCTCTAGCCTTGAGAAAGTCCAAGGACAGTGCTCAGGCCCTGAGCTCAAGCCCAAGACTGACAAACAAGAAAAAAAAAAAAAAAGAATACAAGATGACAAAATTGAGATATGCCATGGCCAGTTCACATATAATATGAACAACAATTTCAAAGTTATAATAGTTATAGTATGACCACTAACTAGTAAGAACAGTTTGAAAACTATTTCCATAAATTCTCACCCCACTGTGAGAGCATCGCCATTAATGGCCTGCTCTTTCCCATTTGCTCGCTTCACTCTCCCAGTGACCATGTAAGGGGTCCCACCTGAGCCTGCAGGCTCAGGTCTCCTAGGCTCCTCTGGCGGGCTTTCTAGGAGGATGAAAGGAAGCCGTGCCCTTTAACCTACAAGTGGTGTGTCTGCTCATGTTTCATTTCTGAGGCACCATGTTGTCATAAAGCTGATTCACAATGAGGTTTAATGACACAACTTTTCTTCTCCATATAAGCCACTTGCCTTCTTTGATTTATATAGGAGGACTTGTTAATCCCTTTGTCCATGATGTCACAGTTATGTCATGCACACTGTATTTTCATTCCCTGAGTATTTCAACCACCTTTGTTTTACATATTTCAAAGAACTTAAGAGGAAAATATGAGTACTTGAAATTTTTACCATTTATGACTCACTTTTCTTTCCCAGAAATCCAGAAATACATCTATATCATTTCTCTATATTCTGGATTGTGCTGTGAGCATTTTTTTTTGTTGTCAGGCAAACTTTTTTTCAGTACTATGTTTTGAACTCAGGATCTCATACCTGCTAGACAAGCATTCTACTCGAACCATGCATCCTCCAATCCTTTACAACTCTCAGCTTAGGGTTGGGTGAAGGCCTTCATGGCATGCAGTTTGGCCTAGGCACAGGTAGAAAAGCTATAGTCTTCATGACCTGATCATTCAGAAATTTGAGTCTTTGGAAACTGTTTGCTACAGAATGAACCCAAAGCCTGGTTGCTGACAGATTGAAGGATGCTCGGCTAACAAAAGATACTGCACTTGAGACTAGCAGTTGGACTTCAGAAATTTGTGTTTGCAGTTTGTTTGATTAGCCAGATATTAAGGCAAAAAAAGCACTAGTTATAGAAAAATGAAAGACTAAAATTACACGTTCATTATTTTCAGGGTAGAATCCAAAGTCTGCCTAAGTGAAGAAACAGGAAATTCCCCAAATGTCACAGGCATAGAGATGTATAGGGAAGGTATTTAGATGACAGTTGAAACAACTTGATGAAGTTAAAGATCTGTGCACAACTAATAAAAAGATTGAAATCTAAGCAAAAAGAAAAATAGTTAAAACAACAGGAGGGCTAGAGATGCAGCTCATTTTGGTAGTTTGCCTATCATGTCCATGGGCTTAGGCTTGATCTCCAGCACTGCAAAAGAAAAATACTTCTTTTGGGCCGGGAGTTTGGCCTAGTGGTAGAGTGCTTGCCTAGCATGCACGAAGATCCAGGTTCGATTCCTTGGTACCACATACATAGAAAAAAGCCAGAAATGGCGCTAAGGGTCAAGTGGTAGAGCTCTAACCTTGAGAAAATTCAAGGACAGTGCTCAGGCCCTGAGCTCAAGCCCACGACTGGCAAAAAAAATACTTCTTAATTCTAGAAATTAAAAACATTAGGTAAAAACAAAATTTTCTTTGAAAGAATGTAACAGATTAGTCAAGATAATAGTAAACGGTTGGATCTACTTAAGTAAGAATTATTGAAGGTGAAAACAGAGAAGACTAAATGTTGGCACTTTCGGGATCTGTTAGGGAATTCAGGTTTTGAGTACATGTTCTTTGAGATCCAGAAGGAAAATCTATTAGCCCCATATGGCCTTAAAAGAAGTAATGGCCTTAAATCTCCTGGATTGAATGACAGATATAAATGTCTGTATTTGAGATGTTCAGTAACATCTGGGAAGATAAGTATGAAAAAAGTTTCATCAGTGCAGAATATCTGTGCCCATAAAGACGTGCAAATCAAAACAACATTGAGATTCCACCTCATCCCAGTTAGAATGGCTGTTACCAAGAAAACAAGATGCTGGCAGGGATATGGCCAAAGGGAATGCTACTAAGCTGTTGGTAGGAATGCAAACTTATTTAACCACTCTGGAAAGCTGTATGGAGATGCCTCAAAAGGCTACACACAGAGCTTCTCTATGACTCAGCATTCCCACGCCTGGGCATTTACCTAAATGACCACACACCAGCCTGCACTAAAGCCACCAGCACAACCATGTTCATTGTGGCATTGTTGCTAAGATAGGAAATCAACCTCCACCTCAGTGGACAAATGGATCAAGAAAATGTAGTACACACACACAAACAGTGGAATTCTATGCTTCCATCAGAAAGAATGCCATTGCCCATTCATAAGAAAATGAAAAGACATGGAAAAAATATATTGAGTGAAGGAAGCCAGACCCAAAGAAACAGTCTGCATGGTTTTGCTTATTTCTAATAACTGGACTATGTCTAGGACATTCTTAGGAGAGGACCACAGTAGGTCCGTAGGTATATGCATATGACCATATAAAAAGAGGCTTATTGAAATGAACTTCAAGAAATGAAAACTTTTTTTTTAAAGTGTACTGTTTGAAGTTATTTCTCCCTACCCCCCCCCACCTTTGGTTATTCTCTCATATCACTGTTTTTGATTGCTGTACCCTTTGTTTTGTACATTTCATCTGATTTGGGGAAGAGGAGAGGAATCACAGAAATGGTGGGGCAGATTGTGAACCCATCCTGCAGTGACACTGGACATTGTGTTGGAAATGAGCTTTACGACATGGAGGGCAAGGAGAGAGGTCAGGATGGGAAAATGAGGGGGAGGTGACACCGCCCAGAGAGAAATGTGCTCATTGCCTGACACACGTACTTTAACCACTCTGTACATTATTACCCTCACAATAAAATTTAAGCCAAACAAAAAACCCAGGAAACTAGACATGTATAATTCAAGGAAATGAATTATTTCCTGTCAGTGAACAAAAACAATAACCATTTGATTTCTTGTTCTTTGGTATACATGAAAAGAAATGTTACATAAGGGGACTATATACTGAGTTGAATTCTCACCAGAAAATGAGAGAACTAGCTGAGTGTGATGATTGTGTGAGGTTGGCCCGATTTACACAGCAAGTTCAGGTCTAGTTTGGGCTACATAGTGTGATCGGGTCTCAGTCCCCGTTCTCTCCCACCCCCAAATGTCAACCAGACGTTCTATATCCAACATCCTTCAAATATGAAAGCGAAGTAAGGATATTTTTAGGTAAAATAAAAGAATGTTGTCTATACAAGAGATGCTTAAGGGGTATAGAAAGGGGTGTAATTGGTACTAGATGGAAACTTCGAATCTACTGAAAGAATTCAAATCTCAGAAAAAGTTTAAATACTTAGATTAACATATGACTAGAAAATTGTTTTATTTTTTCATAAAATATGAATGCATAAAGCAAAAATGATATTTCCTTGTAAGACTTACTGTGAATGTGGAGCTAACATCTTTCTAACTGCTGTAGCATGACGATGAAGGGAGAGATAGAGTAACAACTGACAATCATTTTCAGTGACAGCCAGAAATAATTCTCTGAAGTTTTCATAGTGGACTATGAAACATGAGGATGTAACTGCACACGAGTGTGTATTTGTAGCCCCAGTTATATAGTCTTTAGTCCAAGAGTCTGAGTAATGCGTAGTGTTACATTGCTTCTGGGAGATTGTAATTCCTGGAACAATCACTAAAAGAAGTAAATGCAGCCCACCAGAGATGTGAGATCATTGGACAACCAACTGACCTGAAATATGGGGATATAACGTAGGGGACCACGAAGGAACAAGAGAGCAAGAACAGCATTGAGAAGTGGCAGTTACACTTTTGGGAAAAGAAGCCAGAGAATATAGAAAGTATCTGAGCCCCCATGGGGAGGAGTGGGGAGAATAATATAGTTAAGAGAGTGAGTACACAGATTCAGGCTGTATAATAACTTGAAAAATGAAGGCCAAAAGAGGTTTGGATGACTTCTTTTTAGTGCTCCTTTTAAAATCTGATCATTTTGAGTAGGAACAAGGACATACATTTTCTTGGAGTAATAAAAGAATGATAGATGTGACTTCATGACTTGATCATATAAGTAGGTTTTGTCAAATACTGCATGTAAAAAAAAAAAAAAAAAGAGGCCTAGCCAGGCGTTGGTGGCTCATGCCTGTAATCCTAGCTACTGGGTAGGCTGAGATCTGAAGATCACCGATCACAGTGTGCATAGACTCATCTCCAGTGAGCCACCACAAAACTGGAAGTGGCGCTGTGGCTCTAAGTGGTAGAGTGCTCACCTTGAGCTAAAGAGCTCAGGGACAGCAACCAGGCCCAGAGTTCAAGCCCCACAACCAACAACAACAACAAAAAAATTAAGGTGCCCCTTATCTGTCTTCCTGTGTACTATATTAAGATGTCAAAACCTTGGCTTAGTAATCAAAGTATTGGAGTGGAATAAGTAGAATGCTTATCTCTATACATCTCTTTTATCTTGATTCTTCTAGTTAACAGACCTTGGTGGGTTGTCAATAGTATCAGTCAAGGGTCATCTTTGTTCTCATATTACACTTGAGAGCCCTTTCTGCTGTTCTGTTCATGCATTGCCCCTCCTACTACCAAGTTTGAGTGAGATACTGGTACTACGATGGTAGCTAACTAAACATTCTTGGGAATGGTAAGTAACAACTTTATGCCTGGGCTGGCCTGAGCCACAGTTCTCTTCCTGGTGCTTCCCTATGTAGCTGAGATGCCTGACAGGCACACTGCATCCCACCAATCTACTTTCTCAACGCCCAGGCTGACAAAGGTACATCCCCACATCCAGTTGTTAGTTTATTTCTTTTTATTATTATTATTTTTTGCCAGTCCTGGGCTTGAACTCGGGGCCTGAGCACTGTCCTTGGGTTTTTCTCAAGACTAGAACCCTACCACTTGAGCCACAGCACTATTTTGGCTTTTTTTTTTTTTTTTTAAACCTGGATCTTCATGCATGCTAGGCAAGCACTCCATCACTAGGCCACACTCTTAGTCTGTCCCCAGCTGGTAGTTTAGATGAGTTTCACACACTTGTTTTTTGTCCTGTCTGGGCTTAACCCTCAATCTCTGATGCCCAAGTAACTGAGCAGAGGCTTTCTTAAGTTCATTTTGAGATGCTTTGAGAATTTTCATGGAACAAGCCATAGGACTTGCCATGTGGTTAAGGTATCTGTAATTGTGACTTACAGTCCAGAAAACTATGAAAGCAAACATTGATAGGTGCTTGGGAATCCATCAACAAAGTCAAGACAGACATTCACTGGGAAAAAATTTTGCAACCCATATAATGGGCAAAAAAAATCTTGACACAAAGAATTCTTACAAAGGGGCCGGGAGTTTAGCCTAGTGGTAGAGTGCATGCCTAGCATGCACGAAGACCCGGGTTCGATTCCTCGGTACCACATACATAGAAAAAAGCCAGAAATGGTGGTGAGGCTCAAGGGGTAGAGCTCTAAACTTGAGAAGAAGAACCCAAGGACAGTGCTCAGGCCCTGAGTCCAAGCCTAGGACTGGAAAAAATAAATTCTTACAAAAAAACGTAATTCAAGAGAAAAATAGCAAATGACTCATCTATCTGTGGAAATACGATTTTACTGCTAATGTAGGCAACTCAAATAGATTTACTACCAATTTTCACCTGAAAATGAACAAAAAATCCAAATACTAGGCAAAATACTCTGAGGTAAGTTCACAGGTGTGCCTGTGGGAGTATGGCCAGGATGTGAAGTCACAGGTGCTTGTGGGAAGGTGACTTGATTCCTGTTGGGTGTAGGGCTGTTGGCTCTGTATTACATATCAAATGCATCTCTTTTTTTAAAACTATTTTTTGTATTTCCCTTACATTGTGAAATGACATGTACCAAATTGTTCCACAGTAGACTTATAGGAAAAGAGGAGAACACAGCAGACTGGTTACTAGCTTAACTCCACCAAAGCAGAGGCTCTTTTGCTCTAATATGGGTCAGAGATTGGTTGTAAGTGAAGAACTTTGTAGGTTACTATGCATCATGTTCTACTTATGTAAAAATATGAGTCTGTCTTTACATAAAGGAAACAAGATCTAATTACAGTAATTATTTTTAGCAAAGTAGGATGGATGGATGGGAGACATGCATAAGATTGAATTTTTCCAGTGTATGCTTTTTAAATTGTTTTTATTATGAACAATAAAATGCTAATACAATAATTAAAGTGTTAAATCAGAACTAAAACTAAAGTGCATTTTTTTATATTCCCTGGGATGGAGATAAGAACACAATAGAGATTGCAGTGAAAGAAAATCCCCAATTATTTTTGCTTGATCATGGGGCTTGAAACTTAGAGCCTGGGCTCTATCCCTGACCTCTTTCACTCAAGACTAGTGCTTTACCACTTTGAGCCCCAGTGCCACTTGCTGTTTTCTGGTGGCTAATTGAATTTCCTGCCTGGGCTAGTTTTGAACCATGATCCTCTAGAATTACAGGCATGAGCCACTGGCGCCTGGCTAAAATCCTCAATCCTAAAGTGTTGAAAAAAGGAAAGACAGGGAAAATGGACCGAATCTTCAACTCAGCAAACCAGGAAAGAACAGCAAAGTTAACTTGAATTATAGATTTTTTAAAAAAGGATTAGAAACAGTTGAACTACAGAAGAAGAGGATCATCAGTAAACTGAAAATTGCTATTTTTAGATAGTTACTAAGACATAAATATCTAGTTAAGAAGGTTGAGTAGAGCCAGGTGCGGTGGCTCACGCCTGTGATCCTAACTACTCAGGAGGCTGAGATCTGAGGATCAAAGTTCAAAGCCAGCCCAGGCACAAAAGGACCTGAAACTCTTTATCTCCAACTAACCCCTAGAAAACAGGAAGTGGGGCTTGGCTCAAGAGTGGGGTGGTAGCGTTGAGCTCAGGGACAGCACCTAGGCCCAGGGGTAGGGTGGTAGCCTTGAGCTGAAGAGCTCAGGAACAGTGCCCAGGCCAAGTTCAAGCCCCATGAACCCCCCCCCCCCATACACACACAAAGGATTAAGTAGAGTAAGGTATATAGACTTGGAAGCCAGGCTGGTGTTCTGAGTTCTGATTATTCTGCTTTTCTGACTGGCCTTAATCCTGAATGCTTGTGGTTCTATGGAGTAGCTATACCCATCTTATACAGTCATCAATATGAAGTAATACTAGAATATCACATAGGAAACAGAGTGCTAAGTAAACACTGGTGTTTTTTTGTTTCTGTCAGTAACAAAAGAGAAAAGTTATAAAGATTCTGAGGAATGGGACCACAAATAAAACTGATAATTATATATTATATGAAAAATTATATAATGTGATAGATTTTAAAATTCCTAATACTGTGAAGAACTGTGTTCTAAATTTGAAGATATGGATATGTGGGTATTTTATCAGAAAAATATAAGTCACTGCAATGCATACAGCATAAAAAGAAATATTTGTATCTGAGTAAACTAAAAGCATTTAAAGAAATGCAATCTTTATTAAAAACTCCCTCCTTGACTCCAGTGTCATACTTTTAAGATGGTACATCCTGGATATTAAAAAAATGAAACATAAGATAAATCGCAGCAATGATAAATCATATAAAATTTTCAGTGGTGACTTTGACTGTGTTGTGTCTTATGCTCATGCCCCCCAGCAAGAATAAGAGAGAATTGCCACATTGTTTGTTATCTCTAGGATAGTACAGAAATCATAGGTGTTTCCGAAGATTTTAATATTAAGCAGAGGTAGAATTTCAACCTTCAAAGTAATTACACAGATATTTTTCATAGTATTGCCTTAAAAAAAAAAAAGTTTGATTTGGGCACTGGTGGCTCATGCCTGTAATCCTAGCTACTTAGGAGGCTTAGTTCTGAGGATCATGGTTCAAAGCCAGCCCAGGCAGAAAAGTCTGTGAGACTCCCATCTCCAATAAAGTACTTAAAGAAAGTCAGAAATGGCACTGTGGCTCAAGGGATGGATTGCTAGCCTTGAGCACAAAGAGACTCAGGGGCAGCGCCCAGGCCCTGAGTTCAAGCCTCAGGACCTGACCCCTCTTCCCCCCACCTCCCCCCAAAAAAGTTTGAGTAAGATTATCTTTTACCACGGTTATTTTTCCAAAAATTATTTTCTCAACTAAAAATTGAATATGTATTTTTTCAGAGACATTAAACCTGACAACATATTGATGGATATGAATGGACATATTCGTTTAGCAGATTTTGGGTCTTGTCTGAAGCTGATGGAAGATGGAACGGTAAATAAAAATAAATCTCAAATTATTTTACCTACAGACATGTCCCTTGTCATTGCCTTCTTTCTGTGTTTCAGAAACTCTGTATTTATTCAGTCATCCACCTTTTTTCCTGCCTGCATTTCAGCTCCTTCCACAAAGAAATGGGGCATACTTACAGCAGGTCTTTCTATAAAGTCACATACATTCCTTCTGCTTGTAGAAGCGTTCTTGGAATTGATGTTTTGTGAGATACTTGTTTGCTTCTTTGGTAGCTGGTAACTTTATTGTTGGGCTTGAGGCATTTCTAAGTTTTTAGAGGGATAGAGAAAATGTTATATTCAAAAGAAAATGCAGCTCCATCCTCTTGTATTTTTTATAGTAATTACATAATTATCCTGAAGAATAGAGTTCAACACTAAGGCTTAAGTTGTATCAGTTTTATGATTCCAATTATTTACCCTCTGCTAACTCTAAACCCCTTGGTTGCTTTCTTTCATTTACTTTAAAGTTTACACCACACACACACACACACACACACACGCACACACGCACACACGCACATACGCACATATTTACTCACTTTTTTGGGGGGTGGGGTGGGACTAGTACTATATGCCCAATCCAAAGGGTGGACTTAAACTTTTGATCTAACTCCCCCTTCCAAATGCTGAGATTATTGTAGTAGTCCATTCTGCTCAGCTTTCTTTTGTTTTTTGCTCTTTGAACTTGGTTTTTCTGGCACTATAGTAGAGCCCCAAATATATGTTAATTCAATTGGTAGAAAAAAATTGGGGGGAGGGAACAGTTTGGCATAATAAATTCCAAAACCCATGGATAATCTTATATTACTCTGGACCATACCTAAAAGTTACTAAATCAAACAATTGCAGATGGGGTAATGATATACAGAGTCCAAGGAAAAGGCAATTAATTATTAGTAGCCTCAATGGTTCAGATAGCGGAAAGACTATATACAGACCAGAGATGATAAGGATAACCACTGACTTCTCATGAGAGATTGTAGAATGACATTTTTAAGGGGAGGGAAGAAAAAAAGTGAACTGAGAATTGTATATCAAGCAAAGCTACCCTTCTTAAGCAAAAATGGATTCAAGATATTTTCAAGTAAATATGATAACATTAATTTCTAGTAAGCCAGGGTGGTAAGAATGCCCTCCATGCATGTTCAGACCTGTGGTATCAAGATGTTCAGATCAGCTGTGTTTGTTCTGTGTCTGCTGCAGAGCCCCCATTTGGGGCTGCCTGCCATGTGGTCGTGGGACTCACTGTGAGACTCTCCAGTGCTTTTGGTGCACATTTCTTATGTATCCCAAGCACTGGCTTTATTAAGGTGGGTTTTCACCTTGGAATCTCTTTGAGCTGGTATTTCTATAGTTACCTTATTTCTCTTGTTTCCTATACACCTGATACCTTCTTTCTCTTTACTATCACCTCATCTTCCTGCCCCCTTTTTTTCTGGCACTGGGGTTTTGAATTTAGGACCATATGCTTAATCTGCTGACACTCTTACCATTTAAGCCATACCCCAACCTCAGTCCTGCTTTTTTTTTTTTTTTTTTTTTTGCCAGTCATGGGGCTTGAACTCATGGTCTGAGCACTGTCCTTGGGCTTTACTCAAGGATTCAGCTTTCTCTGACTTGAGCCACAGCACCACTTCCAACTTTTTCTGTGAATGTGGTATTGAGGAATTGAACCCCCAGGTCTTGGTGCATGCTAAGCAAGCACTCTACCACTAGGCCAAACTCCATCCTAGTCCTGCTTTTTGCTAAATACTTTAGTGATAGAGCCTTATGGACTTGGATCTTAGCCTCCTGTAATCCTGAGTAGCTGTGTCTTTAGGGTTTTTGAAACCATGTCTTACTTTGTAGTCCAAGCTTTTGAGACTCCTTCCTCAGTGTCATTAGTGTTCATATTATTGGTGTAAGCAGCCATGCCAGAAGACCATGCAGCACAGGAGAAGGAAGTTTGTCGCAGTGGCCTCCTGCCCCATGGGAGTGGAGCAGTCTGGTGCCTGCCCCTATCCAGGTTCATCCTTGTAACACCAGGGCTAGAGGTGGGGGTACTCTGCATGTGCCATCAGGGCTGGGTGGAGAATGGGAGTGCCCACCTACCCTGGAGAAACCAGTGGGAGCCTGGGGAGAGTTCTCTGTGAAGGGCAGGGTGGCGTTCAGGTGGGGTGGAGTGCTTTCTGCTGATGCAGCTGGGGGCAGATAGGAGCTGCTCTCTGGAGGGAGGGGAGGGGCTGAGGACCTTTAGGTGCAGGGAATGCTAACAATTGGTGCATACTTCCATACCCAATTGTAACTCTTGTCCTTTATAAGTGAACTTAATCCATTTATGGATTTTGTGATTATCTATTTATATTTCTATTTTCCTTTTTTAAATATGCATCCTTTTATGCTTTCTTTTGTGCCTTTTTTCCTGGTAAAGTTTAGTTTTATTTCTTCTTCAGTAGTTACACATCTGTTTTAAATACTTTGACATCTATTTTTAATTTTTAGAAAACATTTATAGTTTATTTAAATGTGGAGACACTAGCTTTTCTACTTCATTTCTAATCAGAATAAAACTAACTTTATACCACATACAAAAATTAACTCAAAGATGTAAGTATAAACTGTAAGGTTTGCTGGAAAGGAAACCTGCCACACAGTTTAGGCAGAAAAGAGTTTATTCAGGGTGAAAGCAAACTGCTTCCCCACAAGATGGAGTCATGTGGAGACAGAGGGGAAGGAAAAAGAGAACAAGAAAATGGGACTCCTGTCCATTCAGAATATATTGGAAAAGGTGGGAGGTGACCTCTGAGCCCGGAGTCCTTTGTTGACTCCCTTCAGATGATTGATAGCCAGGTGCTGATTGAGTTCAGGCAGGTGAAGGGGAAGGGGGAGGGGCTGATCTCCTTGGCAGACCAAACAAAACATCAAATAAGAAGAAATCATAGGGGAAAACTTTGTGATACTGAATTTGACGCTGGTTTCTTGGGAATAGTGTAAAACCATAGGGAGAAAACATTTTTAAAAATAGATACATCGAGTGACACATTTTATGCAGAAAAGGCAGCATGTGGACTAGGAGAAAAACATTTGCCTTCACATGCCTTCTAACATGCTGACTCCTATACTGTGAAAGGATGGGCCCCAATTCCCTAGGGAAAACAAGCCCCCTGGATAACAGAAGACTGACTATAGGACTAATGGCTATTAAGTACATGAAAAGGTGTACTAACCATTGGAGAAAGGCACATGAACCACAGGAGGTTCATACTTCATACCTAGCAGGATGGCTGCTGTGGAAGAAGCCCCAACACAGCAAGTAATGGCAGGAGTGTGAATAAACTGGAGTCCCTGGGAACAGTTTGTGGGAATGTAGAGTAATATAGCCAAAATGGAAAGTAGATTTTCAGGAAATTAAAAAATATAGTTACCATGTAACCTAGCCATTTCTACTTCTGTTTGCATACCCCAAAGACTTGAAAGTGTACTCTTGTATGCTTTTGTACTCTTGCTGTCAGCAGCCTGGGTTAGGGCAGCCACAATAGGGAAGCGATCCCAGTGTCCATCAATGGAATGGACTGGTGGAATGTGGAGTATTGGTGCAAGTCCACACTGAATGGAGAAGAAAGTGGATGTGTGTCCGCAGTGGAGAGGATCCTAGAGGACAGTATGGGAAGTGAAAGAACCTTCCCAGAAAGAAAGAGATTGTAGAATTCCATACATGGGCAGTACTGGAGTTGTTAGAGTTGAAGAGGTACGGTTCAATAATGCCCAAGCACTGAGGGGAGGGGAGATGGGCAGAATATTTATCTAATGGTGAAAGAAAAGCTTATGGAGATGGGTGATGGTAATCAGCTTCTCAACACTGGGGACACACTGTGACCACTGAACTGTTAGCCTAAACTGATGGAGATGGCAAGTTTGGGTATTTATATGTTGCCATAACTTAAAATAATTAAAAATTTTAAGGAAAGTGGGAAATATTATCGTAATTATTCCCCCAGTAATTACATAATTAGGAAAGAAAACAAGAGAACAGAGTTTCATTTTCTTTTTTAATATGAGACTTATTCTTTATCCCTCTAACACGTTGGAAGTGCCTAAAGCACAGCAGTGATTAACAGCTAAGGAAGGAGCAAACCTGGGGTCTCATGCCTCATCAATTCCAAGATTGCTCCTACAAGCAAAAGGAATGGCTTTGAGTTTATGAACTAAGCCTTACTGTAAGTATATCTAACAGTAGCTAGTTGAATAATAGTTATTACGTTGAAAGTTTCATGGTATTATAAAACCTACTAGTTTGGAGATTATGGTAAATCATACCTGTATGCCAGGAAACAAAAATATGGTTATGAGCTATATTGTCTGTTGTATAACTCAAGGGAGGCAGTATAACTCCTTTTAATATAAAATATTTTGTCTTTAATATTCTACAGTGTACTAATAAAAAAAATACCCTTCTTTAGGTCCAGTCCTCGGTTGCAGTTGGCACCCCAGATTATATTTCTCCAGAAATTCTTCAAGCCATGGAAGATGGCAAAGGCAGATATGGACCTGAATGTGACTGGTGGTCCCTGGGGGTTTGTATGTATGAGATGCTCTATGGAGAAACACCCTTCTATGCAGAATCTCTTGTAGAGACTTACGGAAAAATCATGAACCACAAAGTTAGTATTTTTTAAAGCTTTTTTTTCTAATTATTATGGAAAATACTAATGTTTAGTACCAATAAGTTTGCAAGAGGAAATACTTTGCCACAACGATGGCTCACATTTCCTTGCTAGTAGGGGGCATGCATGAATAATCACAATCCATAAATTACTATTCCTGGAATTATCAGTACTTTTTCATGTATTATGTTTATAAATACTGGTTAAAAATTGCATGGAATACTGGAAAATTGAATGGAATGGTATAAAAAGACATTCACATCACGTCTTTTTATAATACATGTGGATGATTAGAATTCATGTAAAAATCCTTTTAACCTTAGTAGTAACAAATATAAATGATATGGAGATACTGTTTTCTTGTCAACTTGGCAAAACTAAAAGGAAAAACCTATGCTCCATACTGTAAATTATATGTAATGGGTACTACTATGCTGTTGTTGGGAATATAAGAAGTTTTTAGGAGTATGTACCTTGAGCTCTAGGAAGAGGTTTAAAGCTTTTGCTTGAGTAAGTTCAGATGTGAGAATGTCCCTGACAGAAGCATTCAAGAGTACCAAACTGTGCACTAGTTAGCTGTTCCGGTATTAATCATCACAAAACACTGGAAACAGCCCAGATCTTCAGCAGGTATACATTGTCAAGCCTCAAGTCCATAAGTTGCTAAGTAAAGAGCACAGTAGATTGTACTAATAAAAACAAGAAAGGCTGCTTGCTCAGTTAGGTGTGCTGGGCAGCAGTTACAGGAGCTCTGTGGGACTCTAGACATCGCCAGAACAAGAACTTGTTCCCAGACTGTTCTAGTGATGCAGGCGATTAGTTGCTTGCATATAGACCAAGGAATAGGGAACCTTTTTTCTGTCCCAGGCCATTTTAATACTAATGTACCCTCATTTGTGGGCCCTACCAAAGGATCCTCACAAGCAGAGGTGTCCATCACGTACTAGGTGATTTCAAACCTTGGGCTTGGTGTTTGCAGCTCTCATTACAAACCAGTTTTACAGTGTGTGAGCTCTTCTGCCCGGCTGCCAAGAAATGCTCTCCGTATTGGAGAAGAGATGAAAACGGGCCAACAGTTGCCAGTTGTAAGCAACACATGGACCACTTCAAAAAAACCCAACCTAGGTCCATGGTTTTGAGTGAAAACATCAATAGCATTCACTCTGGCAGGATAGCCAACACTTGGCCTCCCTTTTTATCATCTGTGGATGGTGTAACAGAGAGACCAGTTGTTGTTTTGTCTATGAGTTTGCCATAATTCCACCCACATAAGATAACTATGATGGTTGAATGAATTTGCAGAGTAAATCATTTTGAATAGTGTCAGATTTGTGTGAAATTCATTCATGTGTTTTTGTATCAGTGAATCGTTAAAGTTTTTACTGTACTGTATACGAACATTTTGCTTACCTACATTCTATTGAAATACCAAATCAAATTTCTGCTACTTCTGTCAGTTCCTCTCTGTTCTAATGGAAGTTTTAGTTGTTACCATATTTATATCTTTTTATAGTATATCTTCAAGTCACCAATGGAATTTGAAGTTCTTTTTTTTTGTGTGTTGTGTATGTGTGTGGGGAGGAGGGTCATGGGGCTTGAACTCGGCCTGGATGCTATCCTTGAGCTCTTCAGTTTAAGGCTACTGCCTTACCCTTGAGCCAAGCCCCACTTCCCATTTTCTAAAGGTTAATTGGAGGTAAGATTCTCTGGTCCTTTTGTGGCTTTGAACTTTTATCCTCAGATCTCAGCCTGCTGAGTAGCTAGGATTACAGGCATGTGCCACTGCTCCTGGCTGAAGTTCCTTTAAGCAAACGATATTTTCTCATACCTTGTGTGTACTTTAGTGTCAGCACTACGTAGCAGAAACATATTACTAATTTTTTTTGGCAGGGGATGGGGTAAGACCAGTATTGAGGATTGAACTCGGTGCTATTATTGAGGATTAAATGCTCTCATGGTTGCTAGACAAGCACTCTCCCACTTGAACTATTGCATTTAGTTCATTTCTCAGAGAGTCTTTCCTGAGCCAGCCTTATATGTAGTCTTCCTACCCTTGCCTCTTGAGTACCTGGGACTGTAGGGGTGTGTTGTGACACCACATCTTGACTAAAAAGAAATATTTTAAGAAAATAAATAAATCAGCTGCCCTACTTTATAGATTAAAGGCTGATTTATGTTTATTCTTTTATAGGAGAGGTTCCAGTTTCCAGCTCAAGTGACTGATGTGTCTGAAAATGCAAAGGATCTTATTCGAAGACTCATTTGTAGCAGAGAACATCGACTTGGTCAAAATGGAATAGAAGACTTTAAGAAACACCCATTTTTCAGTGGAATTGATTGGGATAATATTCGAAATTGTGAAGCACCATATATTCCAGAAGTTAGTAGCCCAACTGATACATCTAATTTTGATGTGGATGATGACTGTTTAAAAAATTCTGTAAGTATGACATTGTGATGAGGTTTGTCCCTCTGTTCCTTTCAAATACGGTTATTAAAGTCATTTTTGATTTACAAGTACTGATCACCTTATCACCTTGCTGTTGATTGCTAGTCATGCAGTGGTCCTGGCCTTCAATGCTTTTCTATTGTAAGATAAGGAAATCACGTTTCTGAACACAATATAGCATCCAGGACTAACCCAAAATCAGAGTTTTATTTCATACTTAAGTTACACTAGCATATTTCCTAAGAACAGGAACATACTAGATGCTTCAAATAGCAAATTTCATGAATGCAAGTGAAGAGTTGCCAGATCTGTCCCTAAAACCAATCATGGAAGTAGAAAAAAATTGGGACTGGGAGTTTAGCCTAGTAGTAGAGTGCTTGCCTAGCATGCATGAAGGCCCAGGTTCGATTCCTTGGTACCACATACATAGAAAAAGTCAGAAGTGGTGCTATGGCTCACATGGTAGAGCTCTAGCCTTGAGAAGGCCCAAGGACAGTGCCCAGGCCCTGAGTTCAAGCCCCAAGATTGGCCAAAAATAGTAGAAAAATGTACCAAAACTAATTATTTCAGGGCAAACATAACAGGAGTATTTATTCATGAAAAACTTGAACTTTGGTTAAAGTCACACCTAGCAGATTCTCCCAGTCCCCCGTGAAGTTGTGACAGGGTACGAATAGCTTACAGCTGGACATGGAAACAAGTATGCTGCTAACAGTGGGGACAGACTGTGTTTGGAGGGCTGAATACACACAGCGGCAGTGCTCCTGCTGAATGAATGGAGATGAGTGGAGAAAGCCTTCCTCAGCTGGGGCTGTCTAGAGCCCTGCATGAGACAAATGGAAGGGCAGGTGGATTAGCCATGTTTCAGTCACTCTTGTCTTGTGACTACACTAGATAAATCCAGTATAGTGTAGATGGTAATTGTTCGTAGCCCAACCTATAGGTAATAGCTGTTGTCTATTTCTTACCAGATTGCTATTCATTTGTGTTTTTTTCCTTAGGAAACAATGCCTCCACCAACACATGCTGCATTTTCTGGTCACCATCTGCCATTTGTTGGTTTCACATATACTAGTAGCTGGTAAGTTTTGAAAGTTAACATGATTTGGACAATTTATAGCAAGCCAAAAGTGAATTGAATGCTGAGTGCTAGTGGTTCTTGCTGATAAATCCTACCTATTTGAAAGGCTGAAAACATGAGAATCTCAACTTGAGGCTAGTCTAGGCAGAAAATATTTTGAGAACTTCTCTAAAAATACCTAGTTAAGAAAATACTGGAAGCTGGGTGCCAGTGGTTCATGCCTGTAATCCTAGCTACTCAGGAACCTCAGATCTAAGGATCTTGGTTCAAAGCCAGCCTGGGCATGAAAAGTCTCTGAGACTCTTATCTCCAATTAACCACCAGAAAATCAAAAGTGGTGCTCTGGCTCAAGTTGTAGGGCTGTAGCTTGTGCTGAAGAGCTCAGAGGCAGTGCCCAGGCCCAGAATTTAAGCCTCATGACCAACAAAAACAAAAAACAAAAACAAGAACAAAAAACCAAGACTAGAGATATGGCTCAAGTGCTAGTGTAGTTAGGAGTTTAGCTTAGTGGTAGAGTGCTTGCCTAGCATGCATGAGGACCCGGGTTCAGTTTCTCTGTACCACATGCATAGAAAAAAAGTCAGAAATGGTGCTGTGGATCAAGTGGTAGAGCTCTAGCCTTGAGAAAACCAAAGGGAAATGCTTAGGCCCTAAGTTCAAGGCCAGGACTGGAAAAGAAAAGAAATGCAAATCAAGTGATAGAGTACCAGTTTACCAAGTCCATAGCCCCAGTGGGAGAAAGAAATGTGTAGGAGGGACCTGGAGCATGGTCTAGTGGTAGAGTGCTTGCCTAGCATATATGAAGCTCTGGATTCGATTCCTCAGTACCACGTACACAGAGAAAGCTGAAAGTGGTACTGTGGCTCGAGTGGTAAAGCTCTAGCTTTGAGAAAGCTCAAGGACAGTGCTCAGGCCCTGAGTTCAAGCCCCAGGACTGGCCAGAAAAAAAAAGTATAGGAAAGCCTTTTAAACAAAAAAAATTCAAACAGGTCCAATCTACTCATGGAAAAAGTTAAGTACTACAACATGAATAGAATACACAGACTAGGGCCGGGAGTTTGGCCTAGTGGTAGAGTGCTTGCCTAGCGTGCATGAAGACCCGGGTTCGATTCCTTGGTACCACATGCATAGAAAAAAGCTGGAAGTGGTGCTGAGGCTCAAGTGGTAGAGCTCTAACCTTGAGTAAGTCCAAGAACAGTGCTCAGGCCCTGAGCTAAAAGCCCAGGACTGACAAAAAAAAAAAAAAAAGAATACACAGACTGTTAACTCATTTTGGAGGTGGGGGAAGAGTAGAATCAATAGAGGCCATACTCTTTTGCAGTGAGGATGAATCTGGGAGCACCCAGTAAATGTTCTGTAACATTATGCACCACAGTTTTTCCTCTGTTGACTCACTCATATCTCACTTACATCCTCTTGTTCCTCCTTATCCTGCTTAAATTCCATTGAGAGTGGTCATAGGCCTCACTCCTTTGGCTGTCCATTTATGTTGTTCTATTCCTTTGTTTAAGCACATGTTCATTATTAAAATTTATCTTTGTCTCTGAGCATTTCATAGTGCCAGAGAAAACCAGGCATTCTTCTGATCTCCCTTTAATTTATGTTTCCAGCCTCCATTCCCCATACTACTTTGTGCAGGTCTTCCATGCACTTAGATCATGATTCTGTATTTTCTGTGTCTAAAGCCTCTACCATCCTCACTCTCAGCTGACTTTGCTTTCTCCTCTTCTGAGAGGATGAGTGCTAACAGCAGACATTTCTACAAGTTATTGCCTTCATAAAACCTGTGGACTGATACATCCTCTGCTTTGCTTTTTTCTTTGCCAATCCTGGGGCTTGAACTCAGGGCCTGAGCGCTGTCCTTGGACTTTTTCAAGGCTAGCACTCTACCACCTGAGCCATGATACCACTTCCGGCCTTTTTAATGTGTGGTACCGAGGAATTGAACCCAGGTCTTCATGCATGCTAGGCAAGCACTTTACCCCTGACCCCTATCCATTTCTTTTCATGCATCCATTCTGAAGGTTCCTAGTCAAACCCAGCCTTCTGTCCTTTCCTGACTAGCATGATCCATTGTTCACTTATAGCATTCCTTTTTCCCTTTCGGAGTCACCTGTGCTCTTCAGAGCCTCTCCACCAGCCCACAAACATGCATGACCTTCTCTCTTAAAGTGAACTATAAGGATCCCACTTCTTTTACTTATTGCCAGCCATTTCTCTGTTCTGCCTTATAATGGATTTGTGTTGACTATGAGTGTTTCTTATACTGTGGGGGGAATCTACCACTGCTACCTCATGCAAACTCTCAACACTCTAAACTGTTTTTGTTGCTGTCACTTGCTAACTTTTTTTTTTAAATGCTGGTAATGGGCTTGTACTCTGAGGGCCATGTAAATCTCAGATTTTTTTTTCCTCTCACACTGTCTCTCCCATTTGAGCCTTGCCTCCCCCTATGCTTTTTGCTGGTTAATTAGTGATAGTCTCATGGACTTTGCTGCATGGGCTGGCTCCAAACCATGATCCTCTGATCTCAGCTTCCTGGGTAGCTAGGATTTTAGGCATGAGCCATTTGTGGCCTGCCTTGTATTGATGAATTAGATAATTATTTCTCAGTCCGAGTCTGGTTTATTTCCCTAGTCCCATTTCTTTGTCATAGTCTGTACCACTAAACACCTGATTTTCTTTTATCTCCTAATTACTTCTTTGTACTGTATTCCTTCTCATTTCCCTGATTTCTGAGCATCACTTTTATGAGGCTTCCTCTTTGAATTTTCTTTCACAGTCTGTGTTCTGATCTTCTCCTAGATTTCTGTCGTGGACACTTTCTCCTGCTTTTATTCAAAGCCTCTCCTAACTATCAGTATAAGTTAACATCTTGGTATTTCCCCAGGTGTATCCAAGTTTCCTGTCATTCCTCTGTTTAGGGCAGATCTCCTCTGTTCTCTAGTTCCAGTGACTGTCTTAAGTGAAATCCAAGTTCTTAGAAGACCCTGCACAGTGAACTCACTTTTATCTTTCTGATTTTATTTTCTATTGCTTTTTTCTTCTTTCTGCTAGGCCAAACCACACAAACCCTCCTTTCTGGGCCCCAAATCTTGTCTGAGATCCTCTAACCCATCCTGTTCCCGCTGCTACCTCCAGTTTGTTTGCTTTTTCTGTTACCTTCATAGGGACAGCTTTCCCAACCGATGACTACCTTTTTTATCTTTTCCTTGTTAAGATTTTATTTCTCTCTTTCCTGCTTTGTTGGTTTTCTCTTTAGCAGTTAACATTTTCTAGTGTACTAAACATTTATTTACTTAACTTTGCTTATTTTTGTCTATTATAAGAATTTAAGTTATACATTGAGAAGGAATTTTGTCTATACACTGATGAATGCCCAACATTTCAAATGTCTTTAACATGTATTGAATTAAAGAATGTACCTCCCTTTAAAATTTTGAATTTCAAATTCTGTTAAAGACCAGCATGGTTGGAAGTTGTGACCACTGTTACCTAAATACTTAAGTTATTTTAAACTACTCATAAGTCTTCAACAAGTTTTTATTTTGCAATTTGTGGTTACTTTTTTAAAATTCAAGATAATCTAGGAGATTTAAGTTTTTATTTAAAAATACTTGTCAAAATATCGTAAGGTAATTTTGTAACAAAATTTTTTTACAAAAATCATTATAGATGGCTAAATGTGGACATTGAAATCCATCTTTAAAAATGTTTTAATTATCCATAAAGTTTAATTTGTGAAGTTGGAAATAAGATACCATGTCATAAAATACAGATGTTCAGCTCTACACTTTATTTTTTTTTCTAAGAAAGCTTTTAAGTATTTGTACAAAGGGCTTGGATTTGCTGCAGATCAGAGTACAGTGCATCTCGATCAGTGTCACCCTTCATCATTCTCTTCCATCCCCTCTCCTGTCCCTGCTCTCAAGTTTCATGTTTCCATTTCCACATAAGTACATTGAACATAAGGATTGCATCTGTTCACCTTACTCACCCATTTGTGTGTCCCGTTCCCCTCCCCTGACAAAACATGTTTCAGTTTCCTGGTTAAGCACTTCATTAGCTGTTTAAATGAAGAGTTTTAAAAAGTTATCTTTGTCTTCAAACTTATTAGTGTACTATGAATCCACATACTTTCCCTTTCTATTCCTCAGTGTTCTTTCGGATCGGAGCTGCTTGAGAGTCACAGCTGGCCCCGCCGCATTGGATCTTGATGTTGATGTCCAGAGGACTCTAGACAACAACTTAGCAACTGAAGCTTATGAAAGAAGGATCAAACGCCTTGAGCAGGAAAAACTGGAACTTAGTAGAAAGCTTCAAGGTAAATATACCTGAGGGATGTTTCCTCCTGTTAAAATTGGACTTGCAGTACTATGAATGGTCTTACAAGAAAGCCTTTTTTAAACGGTAAAAAGTCATAAAAATGGCCGGGAGTTTGGCCTAGTGGTAGAGTGCTTACCTGGAGTGCACGAAGACCCAGGTTCCATTCCTCAGTACCACGTACATAGAAAAAAGCCAGAAGTGGTGCTGAGGCTCAAGTGGTAGAGCTCTAGCCTTGAGAAAGTCCAAGGACAGTGCTCAGTCCCGGAGTCCAAGGCCAGGACTGGCAAAGTATAAAATCAGGCAGTATTGTTTTCAAAGGCATGTATCTGCAGAGAGACAGAGAACCTCTTGGAGAGAGGGGATGAGATGAAAGCATCACCCTCTCACCCGGTGCAACCCTTCGTGACTTCATAGCACATTTTCTGGTACTAGTCGTCATTGTTCCTCTCTTCATGTTTGGTGACTCTGAAATACACCTAGAAGACCCTCTTAAGTTTCTCAGTGTTGCAAGGTGATCACTTTTGCTGTTGTTGGTGTTAGAATTTGAACTCAGGACCTTGCACTTGCCAGGCAGCATTCTAGCGCCTGAGCATTACCTCTAGCCCATTTCTGCTTTTGTTATTTTTCAAATAGGGTGTTGTTTTTTGCCTAGGCCCAACTGGATCACAGTCATGTTTATGCTTCCCATGTAATTGGGACAACAGATGCTATGATGCCTGCCTTTTTTGGGATTGTGATGGGTTTTGCAAACTTGTTTTCTGGGGATTCCATGTGTGAGCTACCATGCGTCTGCCTGCAGTCAACCTGCTCTCTACTCTCCCGTAACAACTGTATCTGATAGATGATAAGTGCCACAATTTAGTAAGAAAACTACGTTGATTTTTAGCTTCAAGTAAACGTTTGGTAATCTCCTACCTGTAATTTTCTAGTGAACTCTCCCTGGTGCCTTTTGGTTTCATCATTACCTCTAGTTCTCCATCCCTCTGGGGTCACCATTCCCCATTCCTCTTATACCCTCCCTCTCACTCTGCTCACTTGTACCCTGAAATCTGTTTTCCCCTTCGTGCTTGTCCAGCTTCTTTAAATACAGCTTTGCCTCTGCTGCTGTACTGCTAAAAACCTCTTCTCTGCTGCCCGGCAGCCCTCTTTTCCCTCCCGTGTTGTTCATTTCTCACATTTCTCACTTGGCCTCATTCAGCATTTTTCCTCCAGAAAGTGCTTACTTTTTATGGCTTTGGGGGCACTTTTTCCCTTGGGCTCCTTTTACCTTGTAAGGCAGTTCTTCTCAGTCTCCTTTGCTGATTTCTCATTAGCTCCTTGACCTTTGAATGTTAGAATTCTCCACACTTTTAGTTCTCTGAAAGAAAGCCTATAGTCATTCTTAGTCTTCTCATATGTTTTATCCATCAGTGAATCAGGTCACCTTTGCTATTATAAATGATTCATAATTGGGTCGTCACTCTGTGCAAGGCTATTATGCTGCTTCATACCACCATTTCCTGGCATCTATATTATTGGAAATTCAGTTTTTCCCATATTAATAGCTAAATTGATTTCGGGGACCTTAGGCTGAGTGTAATCTGACATATTACTTTCTGACTTCATTTCTCCAGCTCTTTGTTGTTCTTCTCACTAGCCAGACTCCACAGGAGACCTTACCCATCACAGCCCCGCCTTAATGCTCTCCTTTTTGACATGCACACGGCTTTGCCCTTCACCTGGCCACTGGAAGACTTGTCTCCACTTGAAGAGGCCTTCACTGAGGACTTGTCTAGACAATCAAGAATCCTGTTCCCCCATTATCTCCCTTATTTTATCCAAAATGAAGTCTATAACATACTATCTATTTCATGGATTTTGTTAATCAAAGAATGTGTGGATAAACAAACATAACCAAATATAATCAAATTCTCTTTCCTGAGAGAGAATCAAGTTTTAAAATCCTAAAATTTTACTATATTTTAGGAGGTCTGCCTAGTGGAGGGAAGAAGACTGTACAGACCTTAGCAGAACAGATAACGATGATGGAAATGATTTGTTGATGCTGGCTGGGGCTCTTAACACTTAGGACCTGGTCTTGTGACAAAACTCTAGCTTTTTTTTTGGCCAGTTCCTGGGCCTAGAACTCAGGGCCTGAGCACTGTCCTTGGTCTTTCTCATTGCTAGAGTTCTACTACTTGAGCCACAGCACCATTTCTGGCTTTTTTTCTATGTATGTGGTACTGAGGAATCGAAACTGGGTCTTCGTGCATGCCAGACAAGCACTGTACTACTAGACTACTAGGCTAAACTCGGCCCTCTAGCCTTTTTTTTTTTTTTTTGAAAGTTCTTTTTATTTTATTTATTTTCTGTTGTGTGTGCTTTACCCATGGCTTTAAATTTTTATTAAATAATTGCAGAAAGATGTTAAATTTCATGTCAGGTTCTGACATGAAATTATTTCCATTATTCTTCCTCATTTCCACCCACCTCTATTCCTGCCCTCAAGTTACATAGGTCATTGTTTTTCCATAGTATACATTGAATATAATGACTGTATTTGTTTACCCTCCTTTCCACCTTCCCTCCCTTCATTCCTGTGGACCTCCTCCACCAACATGTTTCCACTTTCTGGAATTCATTTTGTTACACAGTTCAATAATTGTTTAGAGTTGTTGCTTTTAGTTTTTTGTTTTTTTTTTCAGGTAGTATCTTCAGTTTTTGCCTAGGGTAAGCCTCAGATAATGATTCTCCTATCTATGGCTGGTTTGTAGCTGAGATCATGGGCTTAGGCCATTATGACTAGCTTATTTTCTGAGCTGTTATAATGTATACATTTATGTCAACTTTAAATGCTTAATCATTAGGCAATGGTGCAAGTTGGCTAAGATAAGCACTGCCTATTGTTCTAAAACATGAATCTAGGCCTACCCCAAACACAGGGACAACAGATGATTTTTAAGACTTCTCTTTGCCAGAAATGCTTTCTAGTTCTATTTCTCTTTACCTGTTAGTGAGTTTAACAGTTTCTTAACACATCGTTGGAAAAGACAGACTTAGACAAGCCCTTTTTTGTAACCCAATACCTAAAAGTAAGTGATAAGAAGGCAGCTTGTTTCTCTGAAGTTTTTCAGTTTTCACTGTTTTTATATTTGAGTCAGGTCTTTTTAATGTGTACTAATTTTAATTTCCCTGTCTCCTCATACATCAGTCCTATTGTGTAGATCAGTACCACTTTCAGTTGAGAACCAATTAATTGGTCCTAGACTACAAGTCCATTCTGCAGTTCATTCTGGCCATTTAATTTTAGACCAGTTAATTCTGAAGATGTACTAGAGATACAGCTATCAGCTAATTTTGAGGATGGAAGTATGAGAAGCTTTAATAGTAGGATTTATTTTCTTACTTAACAATTCACAGGTGGGGGGTCTGGGAGTTTGGCCTAGTGGTAGAGTGCTTGCCTAGCATGCAGAAAGACCCGGGTTCAATTCTTTGGTACCACATACATAGACAAAAGCTGGAAGTGGTGCTATGGCTAAAGTGGTAGAGCTAGCTTTGAGAAAACCCAAGGACAGTGCCCAGGCCCTGAGCCCAAGCCCAGGACTGAGGAAAAAAACAGAACAAAACAATTCACAGGTGGGTAGATTCGGTATTGATCTCGGGATAGTTTATTTCTTTCTTATTTTTTTTCAACATGGCAGCTGTTGTCAAAAGTTTTAGACTTCATGTTTGCACAAATCCAGAGGTTAAAGTTGGAAGTCATCCCTCCCTTTTATTGGGGGGGATCCATTCTGGGACTTGAACTCTGGGCCTGGGTGTTGTCCCTGAGCTCTTCAGCTTGTCTACCACACTACCCCTTGAGCCACAGCATCACTTCCAAAAGTCATTTCCTTTTATGCATTTCTCATTTAATGGGTGATTAAAATCTTTCACAAAAATCTAGAGAACTTCCTCTCAAGGTGTTATTAATTTGTTATTATTTGAGATAGAATTTCTCAGTGTCGCCCAGGCTGGTCTTGAATGTCCACATTTTTTTTTTTTTTTGCCAGTCATGGGGCTTGAACTCAGGGCCTGAGCACTGTCCTTGGACTTTTTTTTTCTCAAGGCTAGAGCTCTACCACTTGATCCACAGCACCACTTCCAGCCTTTTTTTTTTTTTCTATGTATGTGGTACTGAGGATTTGAACCTGGATCTTCATACATGCTAGGCAAGTACTCTACTACTAGGCCAAACTCCTGGCCCTTGAATGTCCACATTTAAGCAATCCTGCCTCATACTCTTAGGAGCTGCACCATACCAGGCTCGTAACATAACTATGCCATATGCCTATTCCTTTACTAGTGATGATATAGAATAGAATTACTATGATTAATTTTAAACGAACTAGAATTTTGACTAGGTCTACCTTGCCCATGCCCATTGTAGCCCTGATAGCTGATTTTTGTTCATAAAGAAGAAGAGATGAAAGCTAATAAATAACATTTATCCTACCAGCTTTGTTACCTGAGAAGCCAGTGGTATATATGTCAATTTGATGTTGCAGTCACTAAGAATAACAACAGAATAGTCCTAGAATGAAGGGATAGAACAATGTGCAAAATCCTTGTTCAAGGAGAGGAGAACACAAATGGAAGACAACAGTGAATAGGAAGTGACGTTTTAGCAGATCTGTTGGGTTGGGTGGTGGTCACAGAGCAAGGATCCCTGCCCCTGAAGGAGCCCTCCAGCAGGCAGCAGACATTAGCTATACAGGAAAAATTATCTCCTTTGAGGTGAAGAGAACAGTGGGTATTCTCTTCAAAATAAATACAGAAGGATAACATTCACCATACTTTGAACATAAAGAAAAACTTATTAGTGATAGATCATGATTTTATATATAATATTGCATTTCTTATACCTTTAATTCAAGTTAACACATTGACCACTCAGCATGCAAAGATTGTCATTTTCTCTATGTGTATGTACATATATATGTGTATATGTATTATATAAATACAAAGCAATTAGTAGTATACATGCATAAAGAATTATAACAAGTGAGAAGTTTTATTTGGGAACCCTTCCATAAATTATAGAAAATCTATTTTAGTACCAAGGGGTTTTCGTTTCTGATATGAAATGTTTTGCTTTTATCTGTAATTTTTTTATGATACCTGGGGATATGTTTCGTTAGTGTTACTGCTTCCTTAAAAAGATTCTGTATACCTTTTGATTCGAACTGCAAAATGAAAGAGGCTTGTATTTGTGCATGTTATGTAACAGCACATTCAAGCTAGATGTAAAAAGCAACAGGACATAATGAATTATACAAGACTCTAGGCATCCACACACAGTGAGACCCAGGAGGATACTGTCAGGAAAGGAACATGAAGGGGCAACACCTATGTACATCTGATCAATAAAAAGATCTTTATCCAATTGAACTCCAGGAAATGGAAACAAGGTCTTTCCTTCATTGTTCTTTCTTTTCTTTTAGTCTTGTTTGTTTGTTTAATCTGTCTTTGGGAGGGTAAGAGGAAGAAAGGTTGAATAAATACAGCAATGGTACTCACTAGACACTATGTTGAAAATATAACTTGTGGGTGAGGACAGGAGGGAAAAATTAGGAGGAAGCAAGGGAAGGGGATGTACTCATTTCCTGTACCCCTTTGTATATTACTTTTCTAATAACCAAAACACATACCAACACAGATGCACACACACATATACACACAAAAGCACATTCAGCTTTCCTTCATACATGAGATTCACTTCCATACCTTATCTGACATCTGACTACTTTTACTTTATTGTATAGTAAAACTGATTACTACAGAGTTTAGCAAATGGGCTTAAAATTTCATAGATAATAAGGCAGATTTGTGAATATATATGTTGTTTTTTACTATATATTTTGAACAATTGTAGTAAAATTTTTATGTCTTCCTAGGATCATATATTCTTTGTCAATGGGTAGATAGTCTGGTCTGTAGAACTGTGTAGATTTTCATACAAAGAAAGATACTAACATTACTTTAAATATTTTAAGTATATCAAAGTTTTTCATTCTTTTCTTCTTTAAGAGTCAACGCAAACGGTTCAAGCTTTGCAGTATTCAACTGTTGATGGTCCACTAGCAGCAAGCAAAGATTTAGAAATAAAAAACTTGAAAGAAGAAATTGAAAAATTAAGGAAACAAGTAGCAGGTAATTTGACTCATAATAAATCTAATAGACTTCAAGAAATGGTGTATTTATACCCCAAACATCTATTGACCCAGTCCTTGTCTGGTTATGTGTTATAAGTTATATGCAAATGGGGAAAGGCAAATGAAAAAGGTTTCTTTTCCCATTGATATGGGAAGCAGATATACAAATAGACCTTGCTGTTCAGATAGTGTCTATGGAGACCTGACCAGAGGTACAATATATAGGAAGAGCATCATATCCAGCCTTTAGTAGGAAGGGAGGCTCTGGGAGAAGACTTTGAGTGTTGGACATGGAGTTTGGTTTGTCTGGCACAATCCTTCCTTTGGGTGAAATAGGAGACAGAAGAAAGTCCTATTTCACTTCTATAATCATGTTTCCCCAGGTAGGCACTTTGAGGCAATAATAAATGAAGGAAAACAAAAAATCAGATCCCTGATCTTCTCTAAAAAGCAGCTGCCCTCTCAATACTCTGTTTATGATATGTACATAGGAGAATCTTAAATGTGAACATACTTTGTAAGTGCTATTCAAGTATCTTGCTACCTAAGATGTCTCTTTATCAGATTTCTATAATGTTATATTTCTAAAATGAATTTAGAAACTTGATAGACTCATATATTTTGCTCTGGTATAATTATTTGATTTTATGCTGGTTGATCAGGGCTTGAACTCAGAGCCAGTTTATGTCAGATTTCTTGTGTACAACCACATATCCTGCTTGGTTTTTTGCTGGCTAATTGAAGATTGAGTCTCAAGCCTTTTCTGCTAGGCTGCCTTCAAACTGAAATCTATCAGTTCTCAACCTCCTGAATAGATAGAATTACAGATGTGAGCCATTGACACCTGGCTGTTTTGCTATCACTTATAAAACATTAAGTATGGATGAGACTAAAGGAAATGAACAGTAGGATGTTTACCTTTGTGATTGTTCTTAATGTACTATGTGAAGTGATTTCTTTTCTCTTTTTTTCCCCTTATGGTTGGTTAATCTCATATGGTTACTGTATCTGACTTTGCTACCTGATGTATTGTATATATGTTTGTTTATTTGAAATACGGAAGGGGAAAAACAAGTTGATTGGGAGGGGATGGGGAAACAAAAGGGGGACAGAAACATGAGAAGGGGTATCAGTGTTCTAGAAGTAATGTACCCAGTACCTGACGAATGTAACTAATCCCTCTATACCTTATCCCAACAATAAAATACAATAAAAAGAAAAACCCCAAACATTAAGTGTGGTACTGCATGCCTGTAATCCCAGCTACTTGACAGAGGCAGGAAGATCACAAATTTGAGGTCAGTCTAGGCAACCTTAATTAGGCTCTCTCTCAAAAATAGAATGTCTGCAAGTAGTTAAGTGGTACAGCATTTGTCTAGTGTATAGATAGAAGCACCAGCATCACAAACACAAAGAAAAGCAAGAAGGCACTGAGTGTTGTCTTTGAATGTTGCTTGACCCAGACAAAACAGAGGGAGCTCAGGACCCCCCGGAACCTAATGATTTATCTTGAAAGAGGTAATAAAGGTTTAGAAAGCTTACCCCTAAACCTATCTCAGAACTAAATTCTCATAATAAAATGTGGCTTTACAGCTGAATGTGAAGCCTATAAACCTGGCCTCACAGTTTTGAGACCAGCCTGGGTCTGTGCACTGTGCTTTGGTTTTCTGTCTCTGTCTCTCTCTCTTCCCCCCGCCCCCCACTTCAGTCCTGGGGCTTGAACTCAGGGCCTGAGTACTGTCCTTGGATACTTTTTGCCCGAGGCTAGTGCTCTGCCACTTGAGACACCGCACCACTTCCGGCTTTTTCTGTGTATGTGGTACCAAGGAATCAAACCTAGGGTTTCGTGCATGCTAGGTGAGCACTCTTATAACTAGGCCATGCTTCTGGCCCTGTCCGTGGGCTTTCAAAAGGCTAATGCTCTACCACTTGAGCTTCAGCACCACTTGTATCTTTTTCTGTGTATCTAATACCAAGGAATCAAACCCAAGGTTTTGTATACCACTAGACCATGCTCCCAACCCAAGATTGATTTTCTTTAGCCATAAAACTTGATTAAAATGAACCAGGAGATGACAGAGATTAGCTGTATCATATAATAAAATTTGATTCCTAATGACTAGATATAATAAATGAAGTTGGTATTCATTTTAGATATAATTAAAATACTTGAAGTGTTAGATGTTAATGAAATAATTTAGTATGGAGAAATTCCCATATGAAATACTTGATTAAAAAAAAACAAAAACAGGGTTGGGAGTTTGGCCTAGTGGTAGAGTGCTTGCCTAGCAAGCGCGAAGACCTGGGTTCGATTCCTTGGTACCACATACATAGAAAAAGCCAGGCCTTGAGGGCCGGGAGTTTGGCCTAGTGGTTAAAGTGCTTGCCTAGCATGCATGAAGACCCGGGTTCGATTCCTCGGTACCACATATGTAGAAAAAAGCCGGAAGTGGTGCTGAGGCTCAAGTGGTAGAGCTCTAGCCTTGAGAAAGCCCAAGGACAGTGCTCAGGCCCTGAGCTCAAGCCCAGGACTGGCAAAAAAAAAAAAAAAAAAAAGAAAAAGCCAGGCCTTGAGTACAAGCTCCAGGACTGGTAAATAATAAAAGATTTAAAAAACAAACAGAAAAACACTAAAAGGCCAGGTGCCAGTGGCTCACTCCTGTAATCCTAGCTACCTACGAGGCTGAGATCTGAGGATTATGGACACTAAAGTCTGTGTAAGACTCTTATCTCCAATTAACCATCAAAAACTGGAAATGGAACTGTGGCTCAAGTGGTAGAGCACAAGCCATGAGCTGAATAACTCAGGGACAACGCCTAAGCCCAGAGTTCAAGCCCCAGATTGATATAAACAAAGAAACAATAATTCTTGGGTCTTTTATTTTCTTTTTGTAAATACTACTGATCACTACTAGAGGTGGGCATAAGAGAGAATGATGGAGGGTGAGTCTGATGAAGATGCATATATGGCTATATCAAAATGAAACTCACATACAACTAAATGATACTAATTTTAAAACATAGGAAAAAGAATAAAGTGCAAACTAGCTAACTATATCTTTGCATCTATATTAAAAAGTTGTTCAAAACTGTGTTAAATATACATTTAGAGTGCTGTAAGCAAATTTCATTATGACATAGAATCATTTAGTACATAATACACTTGGTTATTTTGGAGTGACATTGTGATATGGATTCAGCTTCAGGTCCAGGGCTATTTAGTGGCATGGTGGTTGTGGTTGGAGAAGTCAACACCCAGGTGCCTGTGTTTTGGTCTTTCCTCTGGTGTACAGTTAACAGTGTGATGTGAATACAGTTACTTCATTTGAAAAATGAAAGAACCAGTCTATACCAAAGGTTTTCAGATCTTATAAAAATCAGGTGCTATATTTAACTTGGTGAAACGAGGCTGCATAATCTAGAATCACACTCTAAAAAGAAATAGCATCTTATGTTAATTGAACTAACTTCAATTTTAGGGTGCTTACCATGAAAAACAAAGGAACTTACGGTTTGGTGTTGGTGGATTGGTTTAGTGGGGCTTCTTTTCTTTACAATTGGTCTAACCCCCTCTATCATTGTAAACTTTTAATTAGTCTGAAAATACTCATTTTGCGAGCATGGCCTTTTCCCCATTGGCTGTGTAAAGTGTTCTGCAGGTGAACACTGCACATCTCTTACAGTGAATTGATACTCCTGCTGTGAAGTCATACTGGGATGTGGTGGTCGTAGCCCTAATGATAAATTCAGAATACATATTTTTAAAATGAAATGTGGTTGTTTTAAACTATGGATTCAATCAAACAATTACTTTGATTAAAAAATAGTAAAAGAAATGTTGTTTTTGTTTCTAGAATCAAGTCATTTGGAACAGCAACTTGAAGAAGCTAATTCTGTGAGGCAGGAACTCGATGATGCTTTCAGACAAATCAAAGCTTGTGAAAAGCAAATCAAAATCTTACAACAGGAGAGGGAGGAGCTGAATAAGGTAAATGTGATAGAAGATGTTAGTAAAGCCTGCTTCTGCTCCTCATCTTGCATATTAGAACAAAAATGGGAATTACAACAATAATACTTAATTTTTTTAAATTTGGCTTAAGAATTTAAGAATTACTGAATGTGTATTGTTTGATTATTAGCTATTAGTGAAGAATCTTAAATTGTTGAGGCATTAAAGTTCAAAATCTTTTGTGCGTTTGGAAAGTTCATCAGAAGTCTTGATTAAAATAAGTGTTATTGCGGGAGGAGTATTATAAAGAAGTAAAAGAGCAGTAAAATCTATTTAGTGTCCAAAATAGAAATAGAAATTTTCATTATAATTTACTGATGGGAACATTCTAAAATATTTAAAATCTCTTCAATGATTTAGTTGTTTTTGTTTTTTTTATTTTTGTATTGGTTGTGGGGCTTTAACTCTGAGCCTAGGTACAATCCCTAAGCTCTTGAGCCCAAGGCTAACGCTATACTCTATTAAGCCACAGTGCTACTTCCAGTTTTCTGGTAGTTTTTGGAGATAATAGTCCCTTGGTCTTTAGTGCTCAGGCTGTCTTTGAACTGTGATCTTCTTATCTCAGCCTCCTGAGTAACTAGGATTACAGGCCTGAGCCACCGGCACCCAGTGATTTAGTTATTTAAAATGTAAGTTTTTCTTTCAAAGTGGCATGATTGAACAAACTAAAGCCACTTTTGTAAGAACTTTGTATAAAGCCTAAATATGATCAGAAATGTTCTAAGATTCTTATTCAAAGTGAAGACTGTGTAATACAGCCCAGTAGGAAAAGGAATATTAAGACAGTTGGAAAGATACGTGATCTACATGCTACTAAGTACTGATTTTCAGTACTTGGGACTGATGCTGATCAATGTAAATATAGGATCAGTAGGTCATAGTACAATTCAGATTGTATTCAATGATATGAGATACAATGCATTGATGAATATAGAATGAAGTCTTTCAGAGAATGAAGGAAGGCATTATGCTTGCTAGGCAGGCTCCTTAGCACTGGAGCAGGGAAGGTCTGTAAGTTTTGTTATAAGTGAAGAAACAAGAAAGTAAAAATAAAAGAAGTATTTGCTTTTGAAGTACATAATATTTTGATCATTTGGAAAGAAGTTAATGAAAAGGACTGGAGAGAAACTAAAGGTTGAATTTGAGTCAGGTACCCTTGGCTCACGCCTGTAATCCTACCACTCAGGAGGCTGAGATCTGCGGATCACAGTCAGAAGCCAGCGTAGGCCCCTGAGACTTAGCTCCAGTTAACTACCAAAAGAGTTGGAAGTGGAGCTGTTGCTCAAGTGGTACGAGTGTTAGCCTTAGAGTGTTAGCTCAGAGATAATACATAGGACTCAAGTTCAAACCCTAATGGCCGGCACATAAAAAGTAATATAAAGACTGAATTTTACTTTGCCTTCCTGTAGTTTTAACCAGTGAATTGTACAGATCATCTAAAGTGATAGCCATAGAGTAGTAACATTTGACATTTGTTAGTTACCCAGTATCTTACATGCTTTGAGAGTAACACTGTAATATTAGTGGTTTATTAGCTTATATTTATTGTTAGCATTAGTCGTTTAGTTAACATAATAAGAATGAAATTCTGCATTCTTAATTTATGGTAATAGGTATTTTGGCAGTTTTAAGGAAATGTCAGTGCTAGAATCTTTTAGGTTAGAGAAGGATAATACTGAAAAGAAATAGCTCATTCCAATACAGAATTTTAAGTAATACACTTACAATAAGTTTGTAGACAGTAGCGAAGGATCTCATTTTTTCCATGTCCTTGTGCTATCTATTTTTTTTAAATAATAGCCATTTTTAGAGCAGGACAACTTTAAATTTCTGATGATTGCTGATATTAAACACCTTTTCATATACCCATTGGTATTTCTTTGTCTTCATTGGAGAAATATCCTTTGCCAGTTTCTAAGTTAGCAAATGCTCTGTTCTTTGATAATGCCAGATGGGCTTCTAGTATAACTCCTTTTGCATTTTTTCCAGTGATGTATAGGAATTTCTGTGTCCAATAATATTTTATTACTTTGGACCAGACTGGACTGAGATTGAGATTTTTTTAGACTGAAATGATTTGATTGTAGTCTTGATTTTTATTTCTCTAATTACTGAGGTTGTCAGGTTTCTTTGATCACATGTCTATTATTTGAATTCTTTAGTGAAGTGCCTTAGTATAGTACTAAGTGTTCTTTGTACAGTTTTCTATTTGGTTGTTTGTCTTTTTCTTATTGGCTGATAAGACTTCTTAAATTTCTGGTCATAATAACACTTCAGTTTAAAAAAAAAAAAAAAGAGAGGCGCTGCGAGTTTGGCCTAGTGGTAGAGTGCTTGCCTTGCATGCCCAAAGAACCGGGTTCGATTCCTCGGTACCACATACATAGAAAAAAGCTGGAAGTGGTGCTGAGGCTCAAGTGGTAGAGCTCTAGCCTTGAGAAAGTCCAAAGACAGTGCTCAGGCCCTGAGCTCAAGCCCAGGACTGGCCAAAAAAAAATTTAAAAAAAGAAAAAAAGAAAAAAATGCCTGTCAGGGGCCGGGAGTTTGGCCTAGTGGTAGAGTGCTTGCCTAGCATGCACAAATACCTGGGTTCGATTCCTTGGTACCACATACATAGAAATAAAAGCTGGAAGTGGTGCTGAGGCTCAAGTGGTAGAGCTCTAGCCTTGAGAAAGTCCAAGGACAGTGCTCACACCCTGAGCCCAAGCCCAGGACTGGCAAAAAAAAAAAAAAAAATGCCTGTCAGTGGCTTGTCTTTTATTTCTATTTTTTATTTTTTTGAGGTACTGGGATTTGAGCATAGGACCTTGTGTTTTCTAGGAAGGCATTCTACTCCTGAGTGAAGACTTTGCACAAAAGTCTTACATTTTTGTAATTAAGTTTGTCAATATTTTAATTTATATGTAGTTGTCAGTGTAGAATTAGGGGGAGGTCATGGAGCTTGGACTCATGACCTGGGCTCTGTCCTTGAGCTCTTTCACTCAAGTCTACCACTTCACCACTTTGAGCCATAGAGCCACTTCCAGTTTTTGAGTGGTTAATTGGAAATAAAAGTCTCATCAGGACTTTTCTGCCCATGCTGGCTTTGAACTGTGGTCCTCAGATCTCAGCTTCCTGAATAGCTAGGATTATAGGTGTGAGCCACCAACACCTGGCTTATATCCTAATTTTTAAAGAGTTTGGTCTGTGGTACTTATGTCGTTATAACCACCAGAAATTTATTTTTGTATGAGATAAGACTTCAGTTTCTCTTTTCCTACATAGCTTAATAGTTGTTCACTTAGTAAATATGCTTTCTGTTTTGTAACGTTGCTTAGCCTACTCTGCCATACATGCGTGAAGGAATTGTGGTTAAATTACACTGCATCTGCAGGTCACTTTCAGAACTGACAGCATTATAATGTTGAATCTAGTTCTTCCTGTGTATATTTGTGAGCATTGTTCTGAATGCACACCCAGATTTGAAAAGCAGAGTAGATTACTATGTGCATATGATAAACACATGGTTCCCTTGTGCACCTGTTTCTACTCCTGGATAATGTGTGGCCTGGGAATTGGCTGCAACTGGCTGGATAAACCCTACACTTGACTGTGTTACTGAGGAGGAGTCAGAAACATGGTTTGGTATTCGTAGGGTTTGAACTCCGGGTCTGGTGCCTGCTATACCCTGATGTAGCATGCAAATGACTGTTGGTCATTTTCAAGATAGGCTCTTGACAGATGTCTGGGCTGGGCTGGGTTTCCATGCCTCCCCATATCTTTGGGATGACAGGCTGACAAGCTCCTGCCACTGGACTGTTCATCATGCCGCACCCCCACCGTGTGTGTGTGTGTGTGTGTGTGTGTGTGTGTGTGTGTGTGTGTGTGTGTGTGTGTGTGTGTCTGTCTGTCTGTCTGTCTGTCTGTGTCTGTCTGTGTGTCTGTGTGTGTCTGTGTCTGTGTGTCTGTGTCTAGGGTTGGTCTAGATATCTTTGACCTCTGCCTCACAACTACCTAGATAGAATTAAGTCTTGAGCTATTGTTTTCTAGCTGAACTAGAAACATTTTTATTCTGATGTTAACATGGAGAAAAGTGGCACCTACCTGCCCCTCACTACTCTACAACCCCTCTTCTGAGACAGGGTCTTTGAGTTTTTGTTGTTGTTGTTTTGCCAGTCTTGGGACTTGAACTCAAGGCCTGAACACTGTCCTTGGGCTTTCTTAAGGCTTAGAGCTCTACCACGTGAGCCACAGCACCACTTCTTGTTTTTTGTCTGTTTATATGGTACCGGGGAATTGAGCCTGGGTCTTTGTGCATGCTAGGCAAGCACCATACCACTAGGCTAACCTCCCAGTCCCAAGAGAAAGTTTTTGAGTGTGCCTTGGGAATGCAAATCACTCTGAAGCAAAGATATTTCTATAGTATCCAGCTTTGCAGAGAAGTCTCCATTGTTCAGGCTCTCTCCCACATCACCTTGAATTGCAGACATCTCATCAATGAAAGATAAATTTCTGGAGTTGTCTTACTAGCAAACTAATCATAAATTACTTCCTGCGATTACTTCCTATGGTTTGCATTCCATCCATGTCCCAGGTTTGTTCTGAAGGCTCATAGTACAAACCAGTATTGGCTCCCCTCAGTTGCAGTCTTAATCCACCTGATATCTTCCCACACATTTAAAGTCATTTACAGTATTCTCCCAAAATTTCACCAGGTCTTGTTTGCCTTTTCTTAAACTTACTATTTTTTTTCACCCCACATTTTAAATGCTTTTTAAATTTTGGTTGTAGGAATTGAACTCAGTCTTGGGCCCTGCTCCTGAGCTCTTTAGCTCAAGGCTAGCACTCTACTACTTGGAGTTATAGCGCCACTTCCAGTTCTCTGGTGGTTAATTGGAGATAAGAGTCTCATGGACTTTTGTGCCTGGGCTGGCTTTGAACTGTTATCCTCAGATCTCAGCCTCTTCTGTAGCTAGGATTATAGGAGTGAGCCACCAGCTTAAGTACTTGGCATAAATGCTATCTTTAAATGTTATGTTTAATTTTTTTCCTGAGACTTGTGAGTGTGTGTGTGTGTGTGTGTGTGTGTGTGTGTGTGTCAGTGTCCATTAGTCCTAGGGCTTGGACTCTGGGCATGGGTGTTGTCCCTGTGCTTTCCGGCTCAAGGCTCAAGGTCCTACACCTTGAGCCATAGAGCCACAGCGCCACTTCTTGTTTTCTAGTGGTTAATTGGAGATGAAAGTTTCACGGTCTTGAGTATCCCGGCTGGCTTTGAACAGTGATCCTCAGATCTTACTCAGCCTCTTGATTAGCTAGGATTACAGGCGTGAGCCACCACTTCTGGGTTTCTTAGACATTTTGTTCTAACACCACTAAACCCTTAACAATGGGACATACTTTGAGTTTTAATAATTTTTGAGAATATTAACAGCATAATTCCTCCTTTAGAATTTTTATGTTATTTGTCTTGTGTGGTCTTACTGCATTAGTTGGAATTTTAGTACCATTTTGGATAGAAATGGTAATGGCAGATATCTTTATTAGTTGATATTTGTTGATTAGTTGATAATAGTGATAATCCTTTCTGTGCAGTTTTTAGCAAATACTTCCTATCAGATTTAGAAAATAATCTTTTCTATTTTGCTAGTAAATTTTTATTACCATGAATGGGTGTAGAATTTACTTAATGTGTATTACTATATACTATTGATGTAACTGTGGGGTTCTCCTTTGATGGATTGATGTAGTGACTTACATTTATAGACTTTGTACTTCTACATTTCTGAGTTAAGCCTAAATTGCTCATGTATTACTTATTAAATAATCTGACAGTAATATTTGTCATGTTTATGTTTCAGGGTATTCTGGCACTATTACAAGTGTTTATAAATATATCTTAATATTGTTTAATTTTTATCACAACCCCTCAGGTTAGGTATTATTATTATGTCTTATTCTCATTAATTGTGAGACTGAGCTCAGAGGAGTTATCTTGATAAGTTTAGTTGGGTTAAAAAACAGTTACAACTGGAGTTCAACACTAAGAACCTATGCCAAAAGTTCATGTGTGTCAGCTTTGTACATCACTGGAAAAGATTTGCTCATTTTAGAAGAATCCTTACCTTTGTTTTCATGAGGGAAATTGGCTTACAATTTTTTCTCTTACCTTGATTTTTTTCATATTCAGAAAAGATTAGTATCAGGACAAAGGGGGCAACTTTCTAATTTTCCTGATATCTCCTTTGATCTCTTCTAGATTTGTAATTATGACTTATGTTTTTCTTATTTTCTATGACTGCATGCTATTCCCTGGATCCTTATTGTTTCTTCTGCTGTACCGTTTATAGTCATTCTGTTTTTGATGTTGCAAAAGAATGTTACTACACTGACTGCTGTTTCTAACTTTTTAGAAGATTCGTTGAGTTTCATCCTTTTTTTCCTTTCCAAATATTTTGGACTGTGAGTCCTTCACGAAACATAGCTTTACTGTATCATTAAGTTTTATAATGTATTAAACATTTTTTGTGTTTTTTGCTTTTCAGTTTTAAATATTTTTTAATTTAAAAAGCAAGGCTATTAATCTTTTATTGCTACTTATCTTAAAGATGGAGGAAAAGATTATAGTCAAATATGTGAATGGAAATTAACACCAGAGCTTAGAGGTCCCACATTTTTCCTCCTTTGTTGTGTAATCCTTGAACATTGATCAGTGTTTGGAGGTTGCTCCTAGCAAGGCTTTGGCTTCATTTATTTTGGATGCTAGATATGGAGATCACCTTTCTATGGCTGATTCAAAATCATGATTCTCCTGTTAGATGCTCTAATCTTAGTCTTGTCAAAAGTTGGGCTTATACCTAAAATAAGACTAGCGTCTCGCCTGCTCATTTTCTGTTCAAATCCTCCTCTGTAGTAGGATGAAATGCTAGGAGATGAAATCTTTTTTGCAGTTTCTGTAATTACTTGTAAAGGTTTCCATATCTGAAATGCATAACAACCAGCAAATGCAAGAGTTGCAACAGCTAGTCCTACAGCTGTCACTCTTCTTGCCAGATCGTGGTTGATGCCGGCGTCAGTCCTGTCGGCGCGTTGTGCAGCCCCTCGCCTGAGGACAGGATGCCCCCACCAGCAGCCCTGGCATCGCCACCTGGGAGATGCCCAGTTTTAAATATTTTGATCGATGATTTTTTTAATTGACAAAAATGAATTATTTATAAGTGTAAATGACAACTTTCTATGTAGGATGTATCTTTTTATTGTTTATTTCCTTTGCAATGTTAATAAAGAATTTGATCTATATGAAATCTATTCTTTTAAATCTATTAGACTTTATAGTTGGGACTTTAGCTTCCTTTTTTTACCTTTTTTTTTCTTTTTTGGTACTGGGGATGGAACCCAGCACATTGCACTGGGTAGGCAAACGCTTTGCCGCTGAGCTACATTCCAGTCCTAGGTTCATTTTTTTAAAATAGTCAATGTGCATTCTTGAAAAGAATGTGCATTTCAAATACAGGGATGTAAACGTCTATCCATATAAGACTTATAGAAAGCTTTTCACATAATTTCTCATAGTCCCTATTTAAACTGCTTGATTTAAATATTAATAATTAAAATTGAAATTTCTAATCATCGTCATATATTTATTAATTTGTCTCTGAAATTCTAGCAATTTCTTTTTAATATATTTTAAGACAATCTTACAAAATTCACAGAATTTTAGAATGTTATTTTTTTCTGCCCTGTTGAATTTTGTGAGATTTGTTTTGTTTGTATGTTTTTTTTAAATATTTTTTATTGTAATTAATAAAAGGGTTACATGATATTTGCCAGATAGAAGGTGCATTAATTCACATACATTGATACCCTTTCACATGTCTTGGTCCCCATTACCCTCCCCCCCACCCCCCATCTTGGTTTTCCCCCCTTCCCTATCCAATTTCAAATAACCAAATACAAATATATCCAATATATCAGATAACAAAGTGAGATACTGTAACAATATGAGATAACCAAGGGACAGCAAAAGAGATGAGAGATAACATAGTACATTAAGGACAACAATCATTCATTATATGGCTTTTGTTTCAATATCCTAGAGGTCCTTTCAATTAGCTCATACTATATGGCCTTATGTATCAAGGTTTTGCTCTATTGCAAATCTCGGCTAGTAGAGCCCAAGATTTCTACTGATTATGACAAATGACAATATGATTATGACAGTATTCCTATCCTAACAGTATATTTTCTGCTAAAGTCTAGGTTTTGTTCCTTAATCTCTTGTAAGTACCTTTAACTGGTGAGGTTAATTAGCCCTTTTATATATCTAATGTGATGACTACTATTTATGGGTACGTTTCTACCACTTTTGGATTTCTGTTTGTCAGACTTCCCTATGCTTCTCTTCTTTTCCTTTCTTTAAAAAATATAATATAAAATATGTCACATATTATTTACCATCAACCATTTTGAAGTATGTAGTTTAATAGTGTTAAATACATATATATGGTTGTACAACCAATCTCAAGAATTTTTCTGTCAGATCCTTTTATGAGTCTTTCAGCTTTTGGTTTGCATTTTAATTTCTATTTTTTTGAAGTTAGTTTTGCATTTTGCTATGTATATGTACAATGAATAAATTAAATTTAATATATTTATCTACTCCCATTACACAACCTAACTTAATCCGATTACTTCTTCCCAGTTTCTGTGCTGTTTTTTGACAAATATTTTAATAGTTATTTCTTTTATTGTTGTAAAATTTAAACATTTTATCATTTTAATCATATATATACATGCCTCATGCTTACATTCAAAGTTACTAGTTTCTTAGTCTTCCATTTCTCTTATGTTTTAATTACTTCTAAAATAGTTTTACTGAAAGTTAAGATTTTTATAGTGCAGATATGGTTGTAATGAATGCTTTTAGTTTTGTATATATGACGCTTTATACTTGAAAAGTAATTTTTTTCTGAGCAAACAATGTTAGTATTTCATCTCTTTGAAAATGTCTTCCTGTCCCTGTTGCTTTTGTTACTCCTGTGTCTGTTCTGAGTTTAATTATGAGTGGGGAATAAGTGATTCTGTCAAATGCACAGCATACACATATGCATCTTTTAAGGTAATTTCTCTAACATTATTCAGTTTCAGTTTTTCTGGGTTTGGTTTCTTCTCCATTTTACTTGCTTCATAAATGTAGAGGTTCCTATATTAGTGGATCCATATCTTTCATTTTAACACATTTTTCCTTTTCTTTTCTTTTTTTTTTTTTTTTTTTTTGCCAGTCCTGGGGCTTCTACTCAACAACTGGGCACTCTATCACTTTGAGCCACAGCACCACTTCCAGCATTTTCTGTGTATGTGGTGCTGAAGAATCAAACCCAGGGCTGCTTCATTCATGCTAGGCAAGAACTTTACTATTAAACCACACTTCTGGCCACTGTTTCCATTTTTTCCATTTCTTTTTTCTTTTTTGGAGGGGGTCAGTCAGGGCACTGTCCCTGAATTCTTTAGCTCAAGGCCAGTGCTTTACCACTTGAGCCATATCACCACTTGTTGTTTTCTGGTGGTTAATTGGAGATAAGAGTCTCATGGACTTTAGTGCCCAGGCTAGCTTTGAACTGTGATCCTCAGATCTCAGCCTCCTTAGTAGGATTGTAAGCATGAGCCACTGAAGCCCAGCCTCGTTCCATTTCTTAAGGCTTGATAAAGTTCTTTTTATAAACCTATGTGGTAATTTTTAATGATTTTTGTCATCCTTTCATTTTTATCATGCTTTTATTTCTTCAAATAGTTCATACATAGCAATCTTATGTTAATATCTGATGATTCTAATATCCACATATTTTTCTCACTTACTTTATTGTCTGTTGTTCTTATTGCTTGATTTAGGGAGGTTTGTTCTTTGAGTCTTTGGGCATCTGTGCTAGTGAGCTCATATCTGTTTGTTCTTTATGTATGAAAAATAGACATTTCCTTAAGAGTCTCTGTTCCAAAAAAGGTATGCCCTGATTGGTGTTACTTTAGCTTCTGAATCAGGAGTGGAGGGTCTCAGGTTTAGGTTGTTTTTTTCCTTGCTATTGGTGTATGCCTCAATTTCCTTACAAAGGAGAGGATAGACAACCTTTTTAAAAAAAATTGTAATATTTAATATAATTTCAAAATTTTCAGTATTTATTTCTATGTGGATATCTGTCTTAACCGTGTAAATCCTGTTTAGGATTTGTTTGGACTAGCACATCAAAGTTGATTTGGGCTTTATTTTATGTCCTTTATTCCCTTTCATTTGTAGAACCAAGGTTAAGTTACTTGCTCCTCTGCACTTGTCATGTTAGAGAATAGAAAAAGAGCCCTATGCCTTTCATACCCTTTTACAGGTAGTTCATGTCCTTTCATGATAGCCTTAGGTGAATCATTTTGATTTTTCTTGGCTTAATGATAGCACTTTGGTGGCCAGTGTGCTCTCTTAAGTTGCAGAATTGGTAACATATATTCTTTTTACAAAACTGTAGGAACTAGTCCAGGCTAGTGAGCGATTAAAAAACCAATCCAAAGAGCTGAAAGACGCGCACTGTCAGAGGAAACTGGCCATGCAGGAGTTCATGGAGATCAATGAGCGGCTCACAGAGTTACACACCCAGAAACAGAAACTTGCTCGACATGTCCGAGATAAGGAAGAAGAGGTGGACCTAGTGATGCAGAAAGTTGAAAGCTTAAGGCAAGAGCTACGCAAAACAGAAAGAGCCAAAAAAGAGGTTAGTAGTTAGGCAGATTTCATAGTGTCTGTGGGTAGTGATGGAAGCTGCCTTTTGAGACCAGTGAAAAGCTCTGCATCTTATTCTTTATGTCTGGACAGTCATTTTCGTGGTTAGTTATGTTGTATGGATCTCAACACTTGAGGTAAAAAGGTATAATTCTGAAATCTTCCTTTGCTCTTCAAGCTGGAAGTCCACAGGGAAGCTCTGGTCGCCGAGGCGTCTAAAGACAGGAAGCTACGTGAGCAGAGTGAGCTCTACTCAAAGCAACTGGAAAGCGAACTGCAAGGACTGAAGGTACCTTGGCTTCACAGTCTCTGTTTTCTTCTCTGTTAGCTTGACAGGAGTGTTAGTTTTTGTGTTCCTTGGTATAGTGTAAAAACTAGCTGTCCTTCAAATTTGTCATTCTTAATTCTTATTAGGATGTTTTAATCATGCTTAAGAGAAGGAAAGTCTGTGTTCAGTGGGGAGTGTGAGCTTGCTGAGAAGGAGTTAGAATTAGGGTGTGTGTGAAGACTGCCTCTCTGAACAGGATGTGTACCTAGTTGGCATAGATCTCCAGGACCCCTGTCTTTTGTGAATGAGTTGGGGAGGCTCAGACACAGCTTTGCCAACACTGTTAGTTGGGGTGTGACCATAGTAGAATAGGTTAGCACATCTCAAAGTTTTGTAAGGAAATCCTTGCATCACCTCCTGAGTCACACTACCTACACCAGTTAATCTCCTCATCCTTTGACCATCTGTAAGATCTTATTTTATGCCAGAGGTACATTTGTAGATTTTTGTCAGTCGTGGGACTTGAACTTTGGGCCTGGGCACTGTCCCTGAGAGCTCTTCAACTCAAGGCTACTACCCTACCCCTTGAGCCACAGCCCCACTTCCAGTTTTTGTTTTTTTTTCTAGTGTGAATTGGAGATAAGAGTCTCATGGTCTTTAGGTCTTTAGTGGGTCTTTAGTGCCCAGGCTGGCTTTGAATCTTGATCCTCAGATCTCAATCTCCTGAGTAACTAGGATTACAGGTATGAGCCACCACGCCTGGCACGTTTGTAGATTAAGTTTACACATCCTGAGTGCTCAAGAAATAGTTGTATAATGGTGTGGAAAATATCAGAATCAATTTAATGTTATCGCAGGAATTCTAGATACTTCTCTGCTGCTTTAATATTCTGTTAATAACTGTAGCACTTATTAATAACATTCTTACATCTGTCTTCTCATATATGTAAACTGTGTGTGACCTCGCTTATTCAGAATGTAGATGGATAATTTATTAACCTATCCTAGTTCAAGGCCAGTCACGCAATGCTTGTTTAATAAACATGTTAAATCAATGAATGAATCATATGGTAGAATTGGTTGGAATTGCTTTTCTAATGATGATTGAACATCTGGTTGTAAGGAAGGATCTTCCTCTACTGTAAACAGAAATGTAAACTCTAGAATTGCTTTTTATTTTTGTGTTAGAGGCTTATTTTGGTTGGTTATGAGTGTAGCTTGGTCATGATTAGCTTTAGGAGCAGTATACCTTCAGGATGTTCTTAGGGTAAAGCAAGATTAGTATAGAGAATAATTACTGTCTCACATACCTTTCATTCAACATCTACTTTGTTTCCAACACTATTCTAAGTTTTTTAGGTAATGAAAAAGAACCTTAAAGTACAAACTAGAAGAATGCTTAGATGTTTGCATTAATTAGTTTTTTCATTGCTCTGACTGAAATATTGAAGAATTATTTTAGCTCAGGGTTCCACAAATTTCATTTCATAGTGGTTGGTACACTGATTTGGGGTCTTTGATGGGGCAAAAGAATGTCCTGGCAGTAGGAGAGGAGTATGTGGAGGTAGAGGCGATTCACCTCCTGACAAACCTCCTGTCACCCCTAAGGATACGCCATTGGTAATGTGCATCCTCTACTTAGGTCCTGCCTTTTACTTTTCACCAAAAATAGTGCCACCATTTTCCCATGAATAATTCCCTCACGTTATGAATCCACCTTCAGACATACCCAGAGGTGTGCTTTACTAATCTTGTAGTTATTTCTCAATTTCATTAACTTGACATTCAAAGTTAACCATCACAGCATTATTTTCTTTTAAGGAAATTGAGGCCCAGATGAATTAAAGATTTTTGTAACCATGAGTGACAATGCAGACGAGACCAAGTTTTCTGAATCTTTGCCCTAAGTTCTATGTAATAGTTTACTTTTTAACTTTATTCTGAAATAAACATTGTTACATTGAAAACTCCTAATCATATATAGTTAGTTACCTCCTTGTCTGACATTCGAGATTAGAACTACCCAGTAAGAATATACTTCAAGATCTTACACATAGTATAAGGTATTGGCTATGGTTGTGTCTAGATTGTCCTTTTCTTGGGGGAGGATGTTGATTTTTTGTGAGTAGGAACTCATGTTGTTTGCACTGTCTTGTCATCTGCGTCCTTTGCTGTCATGTGTGCAATGACAATGATAGTCACAGTCCTGATGGTCTTCTGAGGTGAGGCCAACAGTAATGGCAGAGGCTGAGCTCTCTGTGTCTGGGTGTGGTTTGGTAAAGAAAAAGGAGGCCATATCCCTTCTCTAAGAGTTTGAGAGTGAAGGAGGTATCAGGTATAGACTGGTGGAAGATGAAGCATTTCTGGCTGAGGGTCCGAGGGTGGGTATGTGTTCTACGATCTTAAATCTGTGTGCACTTCTGTGTACAGGATGGATGCTGTGGCCCTCTTCAGGGACAGAGATGTGTCTGAGATCAGCACATGAAACATGACATAGTCCTCGTTAACTTCCTTTTTGTCTTTTTTTTCCGGGGCGGGGGATGGGGGAGAGAAGGGTGGTTGTAGGGCTTGAACTTGGGGCCTGGGTGCTGTTCCTGAGCTCTTTTGCTCAAAGCTAGTGCTGCATCACTTTGAGCCACAGCTTCACTTCTAGGTTTTGAGTGGTTTTTTTGGAGATAAAGAATCTCATAGGGACTTTTTCTACCCAGGCTGGCTTCGAACCTCGATCCTCAGGTCTCAGACTCTTGAGTAGCCAGAATTAAAAGTGTGAGCTTCTGGTGCCAAGCTATAGCTTCTTTACATTTATACCTATTCTTATGTTGTTTTCTGAAAATGATGTTTTTTGGTTAAAACATTTACAAATATGATTTTAAAACATATTTGTCTCTTTTAAAGATTATAGAAATGTTTCCTCCATTTAGAGTAGTTTTCAATAGATGTAAAGGGATACATATAGTAAGAGATTTTAATATCCCACTTCTAGTAATGCATAAAACAAATGGACAGAAATAGAATAGAATGCAAAAATATACATTTTTTTCAAATAAATATGGTATACTTTTCAGGACTTTCCATAAATTAGAACATAAAAAATAAGTCTTAGTATCTGTAATAAGACTAAAACCATAGTGTCTTCTCCAGGCCATGGTGTGGTAGAGCTGGTTACCACAAACAAAAGAGTAAAAAGAATGTTCAGCAATGTGAACATTAAACAGAACACTCTTGAAGTCACAAGGAAATTACACAGTACTTAGAGATGACTGAAAATGAAAGCCAACAGAACTTAAAGAGTCCAGAGAAAGCAGTACTCAAATTCGTGACTGTCAGCGTCTGTAATAAAGAAAAATGATTTTATTTTTTTATTGTAATTAGTAAAAGGGTTACATGATATTTGCCAGATAGAAGGTGCATTAATTCACATACATTGATACCCTTTCTCATGTCTTGGTACCCGTTTCCCTCCCCCCCACACCCCCCACCCGTCTTGGTTTTCCCCCCTTCCCTATCAAATTTCAAATATCCAAATACAAATAAATTCAATATATCAGATAACAAAGTGAGATACTATACCAATATGAGATAACCAAGGGACAGCAAAGGAGATGAGAGACAACATAGTACATTAAGGACAACAATCATTCATTATATGGCTTTTGTTTCAATATCCTGGAGGTCCTTTCAATTAGCTTCACATTATATGTCCTTATGTATCAAGATTTTGCTCTATTGCAAATCTCTGCTAGTAGAGCCCAAGGTTTCTACTGATTATGACGAATGAGGGAAACCATTGAGCCTAAGTTCCTTTGAGTCTGGCTTACTTCACTTAATATGATTTTTTCTAAGTCACTACTACACTGTTGGTGGGAGTGCAAACTCGTTCAACCACTATGGAAAGCAGTGTGGCAGTGCCTCAAAAGGCTAAACATAGAACTCCCCTATGACCCAGCAATTCCACTACTTGGCATTTACCCAACCACCCAGAAACAAGGACATACTAAACCCACTAGCACAACAATGTTCATTGCAGCACTATTCACCATAGCAAAGATATGGAACCAACCCAGATGTCCCTCAGTTGATGAGTGGATCAACAAGTTGTGGTATTTGTACACAATGGAATTCTATGCTGCTGTCAAAAAGAATGACATCGCCCCATTTGTTAGGAAATGGAAAGACTTAGAAAAATGATTTTAAATCAGTAGTCTATCTATCTTAAGGAACAGAAAAAAGAATATTCTAAACATAGAGGGCAGAACATAAGAAATAGTAAAGATTAGTTTAGAGATACATAAAATGAATGATAGAAAAATAGAGTGATGAAACAAAGTTACTTGAATTCACCAACATTTAGCTGGACTTAGCACAGACAGAAAATGCAAACAATGAAAGCAAAAAAAGAAAGTGAATGTGTTATTACCAGTCAACAGAAAGTAAAAGAATTACTGAACCCTGTAATTAGAAAACCCTGTCAGCAACAGTTTGTCAACACAAATGGATATACTCCTACAGGGACACAAATAACCTAATGTGACACAAGGTGAAAGAAAAAGGCTCAGAGGCTCGCAACAAAGAGAATAAATCAGTAACCAAAGACCAGAACTCTAGAGTTCAGACCAGAATACGTTACTGGGGAATCAAAGAAAACATTTAAAGAATAAAACATTTCAGTCTTGAAACATCTTGGCTCCATTATTTCTAGGCCACAGCGAGGCACAAAATTATGGCAGGGAATATGTGGTAGAAACAAAGCTCTTTAACCTTATAATGATGAGAGAGAGAGAGAGGGAGAGGGGGAGAAGGGGAGAGGGGGGGAGGGAGAGGGGAGAGGGAGGGAGAGGAGGGAGAAAGAGGAGAAGGAAGGAGAGAGAGAGAGAGGGAGAGGGAGACAGAGAGAGGGAGGGAAAGGGGGAGAGGGAGGGAGAAAGAGAAGGAGGGAGAGAGAGAGAGGGAGGGAGGGAGAGAGAGGGAGGGAGGGAGAGGGAGAGAGGGAGGGAAAGGAGGAGAGGGAGGGAGAGGAGAGGAGAGGGAGGGAGAGGGAGAGAGAGGTGCGTGTGTGCGCGCACAAGAACAAAGCTCTTTAACCTCATAATGACCAGGGAGGGGTGTGTGTGTGTGTAAGAGTCTAGGGACAGACATACTTACCATTCAAAGGCAGGCCCTTCGAAACCTACTTCTTGCAATCAGGACTCATAATCCCCATTTAGCTTTAATTCATCACTGGATCACATATGATAAGGTTAGCACCCCAGGGTTGGTAGAGTGCTAGCCAGTGAAGGGGAAAGTAGCAGGTACTGTTTGAGTCCTGGTACTGGACTTAAAGAAAGAAAAGTTAGCACCTTCGTAATCCAACCAGTGCTACCAACTTGGAACCAGTTCTTTTGGAGGGACAATTCATGTATAAACCGTAACACCTCAAATCTCTCAGAAATACAAGAGGAGAGCGGGATACTGGTGACTCATATTCCTACAATCCTAGCTATTCTAGAGGTTAAGACATGGAGGATCCCAGTTTGAGGCCAACCTAAGCAGAAAACTCAGAGAGACTTCATCTTCAGTTAACCAGCCAAAAGCCAAGCTGAAGACCAATGGCTCAAGGTTAAAGTTACCAGCCTTGAGGAAGCAAGCTGTGCTGAAGCTCCGGTGTGTGGAGGCAGAGGTAGGGATGCAAGAGGAAAAAACATTGCATCATTCACTCTTTGAGGCCAGCCTTTCTCTCCGTACCCAAGCTAAATGGAAACCTCATAAAAGAATTACAGACTGAAATTCCTTATGACTATTGATGCAAAATTCTAGCATATTAAGAAGCATATTACAAGATTTATACATTAGGGCCAAGTAGGATGTATCTCAGGAACATAAGAGTGATTGAACAAATTTTTTTAAAAATCAGTGTAATCTATCACACTAATAAAATAGGAAAAAACCATTGATTCACAAAGATCATTTCGTAAAATCCAGCATTGTTTCTATGATAAAAATTTTTGTAAGACTAAGGATAGAAGCAGTGTGTTCAAGGAAGACAATCTTTTTCTCAGTGTTTTTCCTGTTGCTTCATTTTGTTAAGAGTTTTCAGAAATAGTTACTGGTTTTTTTTTGCCAGTCCTGGGGCTTGAACTCAGGGACTGAGCATTGTCCTTGGGCTTTCCTCAAGGCTAGACTTCTACCACTTGAGCCACAGCACCACTTCTGGCCTTTTTTTCTACGTATGTGGTATAGAGGAAATGAACCCGGGTCTTCGTGCATGCTAGGCAAGCACTCTGCAACTAGGCTAAACCCATGGCCTAATTTTTTAGGTTTATCAGACATTTCTATGGTTTAAGAAGTCTTTAGCCTATTGGAAATTTGTTTTGCTAACTGGTCTTAAACAACTCTTTGTTCATTCATTATTAGCTGGAGATTTTATTTATGAATGAATTGTTGCTTTTACATTATTTTAGTGGAAAATTGTTTTAGGGATACTTTATTGAAGACTTATAGAAGATTTTAATATCCATAAAGGATTTTCCCATACCCTTTTTCTTTTTTAGTATTTTCCATACACTGGAAACATTTTTTCCATTTTCTTGTGCCCAGAGCACCTTGTATTTATAGAGGACTTATTACTGAATTATGTAGAAGATAATTTGAAAAACATTGATTAATAATTAGTATTTATTTCTTAAATTTTCTATTTTTATTTTTGGGATGGTACTTGCAGTTTGAATTCTGCGCCTTGTACTTACTGAGCTTTCTTGCTCAGCTGGCTTCCTGTGACTTGACCCATTCTTCCTACCTGGTGTTTTGCTGGTTATTTTGGAGATAGAGTCTTGTAGACGTTTCTGCATGACTGGCTTGATACTGCAGTCCTTACGAGCTCTCAGCCTTTTTTCTTTTTCTTTTCCTTTTTTTGTCAGTCATGGGGCTGAACTCTGGGCCTCAGCACTGTCCCAGAGCATTTCAGCTCAAGGCTAGTGCTATACCACTTGAACCACAGCACCACTTCGATTTTCTGATGGTTAATTGGAGATGACAGTCTCATGGACTCAGGCTGGCTTTGAACCAGGATCTCCGATCTCAGCCTCCTGAGTAGCTAGGATGACAGGCGTGAGCCACCAGCAGCCACATAGCTGTATTTCTTTACCTTTTTTTCAGTCTTTTATATCTTTTATGTAACTTTTCACATAAATCAGAGGAATTTCTCACTATTATTATCCCTCATGTGTGTATGTAAGTATGTGATATTCTTTGATTTTTTTGTTGTTAATGTTAATGAACTTTTTTGTTATGTTTCTTACTTTACTATCTAAAAGTATTACTGTTTTGTGTTTACATTATTGTTTCACTTAACTCTCAATTCTAATACTTGGGGTATGTTCTTTTTATTTTCCAGGTAAATATTTACATGGAAATGTACTGGTTTTTTTCACCTTGTATGTTCACTTGTGTTAATGTCTTTACATGATGGTCAGAAGGCCTTCACTTGCTCATATTCTTTCGTTATTTTTGTGTATTGGTCTGGGGTTTGATCTCTTGCTCAGTTTTTTTCCACCCATGGCTTGGCAACACCACTTGAGACTCTCCGTCAGCCTATTTTTTTTTTTGCTAGTTAATTGGATATGAGTCTCATGGACTTTTTTGCTAGGGCTAGCTTTAAACTAACACCATTTCAGATCTCAGGTTTCTTAGTATTTAGGATTACAGGCATGAAATACCAATGACTGGCTGTTGATACTATTTCTGAATTTATGTGGTATACTTTTGGTGTTTTACCATTGATTATTTTGTATGATAGCTCAAATGAATACTACAGGAATTACCAAATTTTTTTAATTAAAAGGTTTTATTAACACTGATGCTTTTACATCATATCTTACATGTCAAGTTTAACAAACAAGTATTCACAAATGGAATCTGTATATGTAATCGCTGGCACATAAATTTAAGGACAAAATTAAAATTTAGCTGATTTTGTATGTCATAGATACATAACGATCTTTATAATATATCATTATGTCTGTAGAATATATATCCCATCATAGATTTATATGTCTATGTAGTTATATCTCCAAGTTCATGTCAATGACCTTGAGTACCTGAGTATTGAATCATCGCTCTTGTACTGTTTGAATCTAATATCTACATATCAAGGAGACCTTTTGCTCCTTTGGTCTTGGCTTATCTCACCCAACATGATTTGCTCTAGGTTTATCCACTTCCCAGCAAATGCCATTATTATCTTATCTGTTGGCTATGTAGAATTCCATTTTTTTATATATATATATATCACATTTTTTGTATCCATTAATCTGCAATAGGGCATCTGGGTTGTTTCCATCGCTTGGCTATTGTGAATAGTGCAGAGATGAACATGGCTGAACAGGTGTCCTTAGCATATCCTGGGTTATGATGTTCAGAATAGATGCCCATGGTATGGCGGGATCATAGGGAAGGTCAATTTTCAGTTTTTTAAGAAACCTCCACACTGCTTTCCAGAGTGGCTGAACTAGTCTACATTCCCACCAGCAGTGTAGTAGGGTTCCTTTTTCTCCACAACACCGCCAGCAATTGTCATTGTCTGAGTTCAGAATGTTGGTCATTCTAATTGGGGTAAGGTGGTATCTTAGGGTTGTTTTTATTTGCATTTCCTTTATGACCATGGATAATGAGCATTTTCTGGTAAGTCTCTTTTTAGTTCCCTTGCTCGTTTAGCAATTGGTTTGTTTGGTTTGGGGGGGATTAGTTTTTTAAGTTCCCTGTAGATACTGGATATTAAGCATTTGTCAGATGTATTACTGGGAAATATCTTTTCCCAGTTGGTTGGCTGTCTTTCTACTTTAGTAGCTATGCTTTTATCTGTGCAGAAACTTTTTATTTTTAGGTAGTCCCATTTGTCAAATCTCTCTCCAGTCTGTTGTGATCCTGGGACTCTGTTCAAGAAGTTTTTGCCTGTGTGTATGAGTTCCAGTGTCTCTCCTATTCTGTCATGTAGATTACCAGATTTTTTTTTAAATTAGCAGTTTTTTTATTGTGATTAATAGAAGGGTTACATTATATTCACCAGATAAAAGGTGCATAACTTCACAAACATTGATACTGTTTCTCATGACATGGTCCCCATTTCCCTCCCACTCTCCCCCCACTTATCTTGATTTCCCCCCATCCCTATCCAATTTCAGATAACCAATTAAGCACATATAAAATATATCAGATAACAAGGTGAAATATTGTAACAATATGAGATAACCAAGGGTTGGCAAAAGAGATGAGATAGTACATTAAGAACAACAGTCATTCATTATATGGCTTTTGTTTCCTTATCCTGGAGGTCCTTACATTTAGTGTCATACTATTTGGCCTAATATCTCTAGATTTTGTTCTATTGTAAATCTCTGCTAGGAGAGCCCAAGGTTTCTACTGATTATGACAAATGAGGGAGACTATTGGGCCTATGTTCCTTTGAGTCTGGCTTACTTCTTTCCAATTCCTTACAAATGGAGTGATGTCGTTCTTTCTGACTGCAGCATAGAATTCCATTGTGGATTACCAGATTTTTATCTTAACTTCTATGCCTAAGATACCTGAGAAAATAATTTGGATTGTGTGTGTGTGTGTGCACGCGCGTGCGTGCCAGTTCTGGGGCTTGAACTCAAGGACTGTGCACTGTCTCTGAGCTTCTTTTGCTAGCACTCTACCACTTGAGCCACAGCACCACATCCAGCTTTTTTCTGTGTGTGGTACTGAAGGAATAGAACCCAGGGCTTCATGCATGCTAGCCAAGCACTTTACCATTAAGTCACATTTCCAGCCCCTAATTTGGATTTTTATTCTGGCCAAATGGTTTTATTTGTGAATTCATTCTGTAATATTAAATTACTTTGTGACCCACAACGAAACATAGTATTTTCTGGAAGGTTTTTTCTAAAATTACGTATGGCTTAATTTTGTTTTTCAGTATTTCATTTGGTTTTTGACATTCTTTGGTTGTGTCTGTATGTGTGCTAGTATTGGGGCTTACGCTCTTGTGCAGCATTCTTCCTCACAGCTGACACTCTAACCTTACGTGAACTGTGTTTTCCAATCCAGTGTTTTGCTGGTAATTAGGGGCAGTCTTGAAGATTTTCCTGCCCAGGTTGGCTTTGGACATCTGTCCTCAGACCTCAGCCTCTGGAGTAGTTGGGATTATAGATGTGAGTCACAGGTGCCCAGCTGCATTCTTCCTCCTCCTCCTCCTCCTCTTCCTCCTTTTCCTCTTCCTCTTCTCCTTCTCTTCTTTCTCTTCTTCCCTCTCCTCCTCCTCCTCCTCCTCCTCCTCCTCCTCCTCCTCCTCCTCCTCCTCCTCCTCCTCCTCCTCCAGTCCTGGGACTTGAACTCAGGGCCTGGGCATTATCCTTGGACACTTTTTACTTAAACTAGAGCTCTGCCACTTGAGCCACAACACCACTTCTGGCTTTTTCTGAGCATATGGTACCAAGGAATTGAACCCAGGGCTTCCTGCATGCTAGGCGAACACTAGGCTAGGTTCCTGTTCCCCCCACTCCCCAGCTTCATTTTAACCAGTATTTGATAAGCATTATAACTTTGATTAATTGTCTCTAGGTTTAAATTTCAGGGGAGTTTTTCTGGAAACTTCTTATACACCTTGTTATCATCCAACAGCCAACTAAACAAGACAGCAGAACACCAACGTCCCCTGGATGACTAGGGAAGTGGGGTGGTGCAGTTAGCAGACTGTACAGGCTGACGGAGCTGTTGGTTTTCCTATGATGATGAAGAAAAGGATTTGATTGAGTCTGTCTTGTCTCCAGTTAAGCCATTTCCACTGCCAGGCTGCCCCAGATGCCACTGAATAGTCTACATGTGACACAAGTAAAGAAAACGTTAAAATCATGTGCCACGCACCCAGTGACTCACTCCTGTAAATCCTCGTACTCAAGAGGCTGGGGCCTGAGGATCATGTGCAAAGCCAGCTTGGGCAGGAAAGTCTGTGAGACTCTTATCGCCAATTAGGTATCAAAAAGCTGGAAGTAAACCACCGGTCACAGTGGCTCATGCATGTAATCCTAGCTACTCAGGAGGCTGAGTTCTGAGGATCATGGTTCAAAGCCAGCCCAGGCACTAAAGTCTGTAAGACTCTTATCTTCAATTAATCACTAGAAAACTGGGAAGTGGTACTGTGGCCCCAGGTGTAGGATGGCAGCCTTGAGCTGAAGAGCTCAGGGACAGCACCTAGACCCCAAAGTCCAAGCCCTACAACCAACAAATTAAAATAAATAAATAAATGGGATTGAGAGTTGTAGAATGTTACCCTTAAGCAAAATAGAGCTTAGGAACAACACCCATGAGTTCAAGTCCCAGGACTGGCAAACCAAAAAAAGGGCACAAAAAAAACCCCACATGTACACCACTGGGCATTTCTCCAGCGTGCATCTGTTTCTTTGTTCTCTTTCATTCAGTTGAAAAAGGAAGTACATTGTTTTTCAACTATAAGCCAAGTACTATTACCTGCTTTTCAGTGTTCTCCAGCTTCTGCTGTCTTGTCAGTAAATCTAAACTTCGATGCTTTTTTAGCTTGAAAAATGTTTGCCTTAGTGCAGGTGGCTTGCACTTGTAATTCTTGGTCAGGAGGCTGAGATTTGAGAATTGTAGTTAAAAACCAGCCCTCACAGGGAAGTCCTTTTTTAGTTTCTGTATTTAATTGCAGGGGTAATGTATAGAGGAGTTAGTTACATTCGTCAGATCTGTGAGACTTTTAAGTCTAATTGAGCACCAAAAAAAGCCAGAGGTAGAATTGAGAGGTTAAACACTAACCTTGAGCAGAAAACGGAAGAGCCCCAAGACCCCGAGTTCAAGCTGCAGAACTGGTGCATATACCTGTGTGCACATGTGTGCTTACACACACATTTTATTACTGTTCAGTTTGAGAGCAGAATATAACAAAAAAAATGACTTTTGGCAGGTGTGTTTCTGCTTACACTTTAAGCAGTAGCTTGAAGAGCCTTCAGATTTGCATTCCTTTCCTCTCTCTGAAAGGATATTTCAGTTTAATTTCTAAAAAGGCAAACTGTAAAATTCTCCTTCCTTTTTTTGTATGTGTGTCAGTTGTGGGGGCTTAAATTCAGCCTGGCTGCTGTCCCTGAACTCTTTTACTCGAGGCTTGGTAACACAGCTCCACTTCTGGTTTTCTGGTGGTTAATTGGAAATAAGAGTTTAACGAACTTTACTGCCAAAGCTGGTTTTGAACTCTGGTCTTTAGATCCCAGCCTCTTGAGTAGCTGGGATTATTGGCATAAACCACTGGCACGCAGCCAGAATTCTCTTTCTTAATGCCCTACCTAAAAGCCACCTGTAATTTTTTTTAATCTAGCTATGAACAGGATGTTAGTTCAGTCCTTTTTCATTTTTCACTAGTTCATTGCAAAATCTACCTTCCAGTATATTCTACCTCTCTCCCATTTTAATCAGATGTGAATGTGGTTAAACTTTTCTGATAGTTCCTCACCAGATAAGAGATGCAGTTAGAGTTTTTCCTTATTTCATATGTCAACAGTACTTCTGATTAGAAATTCAATAAATGTAAAATAAATATGAGTAGGAAGTTAGTATATATTTATATTCATATAAGTGTACATTTTATATTCATAGTGTGTATGTGTGTTTAAATCTTGGTTTTGGGGCTTTAAAAAATAAGCACAGCGGAGCTTGGTACAGTGACTCATGCCTGTTATTCTAGCTACTTGGGGTAGAGATTGGGAGAATTGTAGTTCAAAGCCAGCTTGGTCTAGAAATTCTAAGATATCTCATCCCGGCAAGGCTAGGTATGGTGATACATACTTGCCATCTCAGCCAGGCAGGAAGCACAGTAGAACTGTCCTGGGAAAAATGCCAAAACCCTTTATGAAAAATAACTAAAGCAAAAAAACAGTGATGCCTTGGCTTAAGTGTTAGAACATTTGTCTAGTAACTCTGAGACTCTGAATTCAACCCCTATAAATAACCATGAAATATAGACTATAGAGGATTACAAACTTAGGAAAATATTTTCAAAGTATGAAGGTAAATAATAATCTTAAATATATATTTTGTGAGAGCATATACAAAATAATGTACTCACATATATATTCCCATATAAGGAGGAGTAATTGTTATCTTATTACTTTTATAGATGAACTAATCTTTTGTTCTTATTTCTATAGCAAAAACAAATTAGTTATTCACCAGGAGTTTGCAGTATAGAACATCAGCAGGAGATAACTAAACTAAAAACTGATTTGGAAAAGAAAAGTATTTTTTATGAAGAAGAAATATCTAAAAGAGAAGGAATTCATGCAAATGAGATTAAAAACCTAAAGAAAGAATTACATGATTCAGAAGGTCAACAACTTGCTCTCAACAAAGAAATTTTGGTTTTAAAAGACAAACTGGAAAAAACAAGAAGAGAAACGTAAGATTCAAGTTGTTTATTCATTAGTACATACTGAGTATTTGTTCAAGTTGTTTATCTGTTAGTACATACCTATTGAGTGTTTGTTCTATGTTGGTCAAGGCTGGAAATATACCAGCAATAGACATATCTCAGTTCTCAAGAAGGCCAGAGTCAAGTCCATTAAATAGAAGATTTTACAGCAGATCAAGAAATCATGGGTAAATATAGAAGCACACAAGAAAGTTGGTACAGTTAGGCTTTCTGGACAAAACTACTTCTCAGCAGAGACGTAAAAAATAAGAAAAAATGTCAAGGGGAAGAGTGCCAAGGCAGACAGAGTACAAAGTTCTTCACCTGAAGGCAAAGAGAAACAGCACATTTGGAAAATGAAGCTGTTTTACTGTGGTGTAAGCATAGTGAGAAGGTCGTATGGTAAGAAAGGAGGCCAGAAAGAAAGAAAGGCGGTGGCAAGGTCATAAAGTTGACTATGTCCTAAGACCATTGGAGGAATCTGACATGATTCTATTTATAGTTTCTTTTTTTCCCATTAATCCACCTAATACATTTATTTTTTTATAATTTTTTTTTACTGTAATTAATAAAAGGGTTACATGATATTTGCCAGATAGAAGGTGCATTAATTCACATACATTGATACCCTTTCACATGTCTTGGTACCCATTACCCTCCTCCTCACCTACCACCCACCCCCTACCCCCTCTATTTATATTTTCGAAAGACCACTTGCTCTACCATGTTAGAGTGGTGTGGAGACAGCAGGAGGAGAAAGGCTTCTAGCTGTGCCTACAGACATTGAACTCAGATGATAATGGTGAGAAAGGCATCTAGCTGTGCCCAGAGGTAATGCACTCAGATAATAATGGTAAGCTGGCAGAAGAGTGACATGGGCCCAGACGGCCTCTGAGCAGGACAGAACCCACAGGATGCTGTGACTAGCCATGAGAAATGAGGGGCAAGAGTCGCTCAGCTGTTCAGGATTTAGGTAACCGTGTTTATGTCATCGTCATTCTCTTCTTACATTAGAAGCCCAATTTTATTCATTTTGGGGCATTTGTTCAAAATTATTTTTAAATGTTACATGGAGAGCACTGTTGTGTGGACCAGGATGTAGCAGTGATGAGTCAGACAAGAAAAATTGCTGTTCCCATGGAGCTGTATTTTAGTGCAAAGACACTAAAAGGAAAGACATAAAATATGGAACATATTACAAAATGGTTAATGCCTCTGCATTCCTTGAACTATTTTTACAGTTTTATTTTAAACTTGAAATTATTTTAGAATTTTGAAAAGTATCTAAATTCCTATATAAATTTTTAGCTATTTGTAAAAGCATAAAATACTACTTGTAATAAGATTAGTAGGGTTATACAGTCATTGGCCCAATCTTCAGGGCTTCTAACTAAATTTTGTAAGATTATTGAGATACAGTTATGTGAAGAAAAATACCTAAGTTGGTCTCAGACTAAATTTATCTTTTAACTTAAATGAATATGAGGCATAAATTTAGATATTCATTTAGAAATGTAGCTTATTTATTAGCCTTAATGAAATCTTTCCTGATTATACAGTCTCATCCCAGATAGTGTTTATGGCATTACCTTATTTTCTTTTCTTTATAGTATGTACTGAAATCCCTTCTGAAATGAACTTCTTAAGCTCATTTGTTAGCTTTTAGTTACTCGTCTCCCCTGCATTGGAATGTAAGCTCTGTGGAAGCTGAACCTATTTACAAAGTCCAAAACAATTTGTCGGCCCTTATTAGGCATTGTAAAACTGAAGTCAAATGGATGAATAAACCATTCAGCATTCCAGCATTGTAAACACTTACAGTGTATTTTTTGTCAGGGACAATATAATTATGGTAAAAATAATTTTAAGTTTTGAGGTACCTTGAGTCAATTCTTTTTTTTTCTTTTTATGTTTTTGATGGTTAGTCAAAGTGAAAGGGAAGAATTTGAAAATGAGTTCAAACAGCAGTATGAACGAGAAAAAGTATTACTAACTGAAGAAAATAAAAAGTTGACTAGTGAACTTGATAAGGTAAGTGGTTCAATCTCACTTATATTAATTAGGCATTAGGATAAAAATGTGGATATTAGTCCGGCATTGGTGGCTCACACCTGTAATCCCAGATACTTAGGAGGCTGAGATCTGAGGATTGAGGTTCAAAACCAGCCCGTGCATTGAAGTCTATACAATTCTTTGCTTCCATTTAGCCACCAGAAAATCAGAAGTACGGCTGTGGCTCAAAGCTCTGGGCCAGTGCTCAGGCCTTGAGCTCAAGCCACTTCTGGTTTTCTTGGAGATAAGAGTCTTGCAGACTTCCATAAAGTCTATTACACTTCAGTTAATTCATTTGTAACCACCAAGTTTGTTTACCATAAAGTCTATTACACTTCGGTTAATTCATTTATAACCACCAAGTTTGTTTACTTGTAGATTTATAGGTATATTGTAGCTGTCACAAATGCAGGAAATCATGTGACCTGTAATTCTCCTGATCTGGCTTATTTTGCTAAATAATTTTTTTTCCATGTCTGATCTGTTTGTCTGTTGACGGGCATATGGGCTGATTCTTTGTCTTAACTATGGTGAATAAATCTGCAATGAACAGGGTTGTCCTGGTTGCTTTAGTGTGACCTTGTTTGTGCTCTATTGGGAAAATGTCCAGGAATGGAATTTCTGGCAGCTCTATGTTTTCTGAGGAACTTCTATACTGCTTTCCGGAATGGTAAACAAGCTTACATTCCCACCAACAGTGTAATAGAGTTACCTTTGGGCCACATTTATTCCTGTATTATCGTTAGTTTTCTTGATACTGGCCATTCTGACCAGAGTAAAATGAAATCTGAGTGTTTTGATTTGTATTTCCTTTATAGTCAGAGATATTGAACATTTCTTCATGTGCCTCTCTTTAAGTCATTAGCCCATTCATTTTTGTCTCTTTGAGAGCTTATTTTGGGGGATTTCACTCCTTTGCTGTGTAGCTGGAGAAAATCTCCCTTCTGTGGGCCTTCTGTTTAGCTTGTCCACTGTGTCCATTGTCATGCAGAAACTTTGAAGTTTATCCAGCCTTTCTTGGATCAGTTTTGATGCTGGGTCTTAGAAAGTTTTGACCTGGGTCTGAGAGCCCTAGTGTTCTCCTGCCCCTCCCTGTAATGGTTTTTATTGTTCTGATCTTACACTGAGGTCTTTGGTCCCTTTTTAATTGATTCTGGTACAAGGTGATCTGTAAGGATCTAGCTTTAGTTTTCTATATATGGCTGGCCAGTTTTGCCATCACCATCTATGGAAGAAGCTGTTTTCCATCTATGTTTCTGGATCCCTCATCAGGTATTAGATGAGTATAGGTCTGTGGGTTCATTTTTAGGCCTTCTGTTCCATTGGTTCTCAGGCCCATTCTTGTGCCAGTTCCAAGCTGTTTTTATTACTATGGCTTTGTAATAGAGTTTGAAGTTTGTTTGTTCTTGTTGCCAAGGATTGCGTTTGCTATTCTGGGTCCTTTGTTATTTCACATGAAGCTTTGAATTGTTTTCTCCACTTCGTGGGAGAATGTTCTTGAGGTTTAGATGAACGTTGCATTGAATTTGTACATTGTTTGGGGCAGTATTGCCATTATCACAAGGCAATCTAGGAACATGGAAGGTCTTTCCATTTCCTTAAATCCTTTGTCAAATTTTTGAAGTTTTACACACTAGAGGTCCTTCACATCTCTTGTTAAGATGTGAAATCCTAGGGCGTAAACTCAGAGCCTGAGCACTGTCCTTGGGCTTTCTCAAGGCTTGAACTCTATCAATTGAGCCATAGAACCACTTCTGGCTTTTTCTGTGTATGTGGTAACAAGGAATTGAACCCGGGTCTTTGTGCATGCTAAGCAAGCACTATTACCACCAGGCCAAACTCCCAGCCCTAGTTAATTTTTTTTTTGAGGCTTCTATGAATGGGGTTACTTTTCTGATTTCAGTCTCAACCTTCTTACTGTTGTCATCCATAAAAGCATTTTGTGGGTTGATTTTTTTTTTTTTGCCAGCCCTGGGGCTTGAACTCAGGGACTGAGGACTGTCCTTGGGCTTTCCAAAGGCTAGAGCTCTACCACTTGAGCCACAGCACCACTTCTGGCTTTTTCTATGTATGTGGTACCGAGGAATTGAACCCGGATCTTCGTGCGTGCTAGGCAAGCACTCTACCCCTAGGCCAAACTTCTGGCCCTGTGGGTTGATTTTATAACCTGCTACTTTGCCAAAGTTTAGGATCAACTCTAGTGACTTGGGGGAGGAAGACGATAAGGTTCTTTAAATATAAGATCATGTCATCTTCATAAAGAGATAGGTTTACTTTTTTTCTCTACTTGGATCCCCTTTATGTTTTTCTCTTGCCTTATTGCTTTTGCTAGAAAAGTATTATGCTGAAAAGGAGTGGAGTGAACATCCTTGTTTCATTCCTGATTAAAAGGAAATGGTTTGGATTTTCACTAATTTACTTAATGCTGGCTGTAGGTTTGTCATATCTAGTTAGCCGTCATTAAATTGAGGAATGTTCCGCGTATTCCTAGCTTCTCCAGAGTTCTTATCTTGTCAAAAGCTTTTTTGTTTTTGGTGGGTTATGTGGCCTAAACTAGGCCTGGGTGTTGTCCCTGAGCTACCCTTGAGCCAAGCCTCACTTCCCATTTTCTAGAGGTTCATTGGAGATAAGAGTTTCAGGTCCTTTTGTGCCTGGCTGGCTTTGCACCTTGATCCTCAGATCTCAGCCTCTGGAGTAGCTAGGATGACAGGCGTGAGCCACCTCCTGCGGATCATGAGTTCTTGTCCTTGCTTCTATTGGTGGATTGTTTTACATTTATTGATTTAGTTGAGTCACCTCAGCGTCCCTGGGATGAACCCTGTTTTATCATAAGGTATATATTGTTTTGTTGTCGAATTCATTTGGCCAGAATTTTGTTTTCATACAGTTTTTTTTCACTACATCCCATTTGATTATTTAGCATGTTAAAAGGCTACCTAAGCATTTAAAGCATTTTACAAATAGTTTTGTTTATTGCTTTGAAAATGACTTGAGAAAGAATGCTGTTTGTTTTATGGAGTCTTTCAAAGCCATTGTATAAAATGTGCAGAAAGTAGCTGAAAAATAAGAGGCTGTTAATAATTTATGAGTCAGGTGCCAGTAGCACTTGCCTGTAATCCTATCTATTGAGGAGGCTAAGACCTGAGGATTGTGTTTCAAAGCCAGCTCAGGCAGGAAAGTCCATGAGACTCTTATCTCCAATAAACTACTCAGAAAAAGCTGGAAATGGTGCTGTGGCTCAAGAGACAGAGTGCTAGCTTTGAATACAAAGAGACTTAGGGACAGAGGTCAGGCCTTGAGTCCAAGCCCCAGGACTGGCTAAAAATAAAAATAGTTTTTGAACCTTAGTTTATAACTCTTAGTTATTTTCGTTACAGTAAGACTAACAATGCTCAAACTTTATCCAAGTAGATTATTTATTACTTCTTGTATTTAAATAATATGACTATAAAATTTTGAAATACAGAAAATTATTTACTATGAAAGTTATAGAATTGAATCATATAGGTAAGTAAATGCAGTATAATGATTTGATAAGCCTTTTCAGTCTATTTTATTTATAGATTTCTCTACAATGCTTAATATGCTAAGCTGGTATTTATTTCAGTATTTAGAAGATACCATTCCTTTTTTTTTTTTCTTTTCTTTTCTTTTTGCCAGTCCTGGGCCTTGAGCTCAGGGCCTGAGCACTGTCCTTGGGCTTTCTCAATGCTAGAACTCTACCACTTGAGCCACAGCACCACTTTCGGCTTTTTATTTTTTATGTATGTGGTACTGAGGAATCCAACCCAGGTCTTCGTGCATGCTAGGCAAGCACTCTACCACTAGGCCAAACTCCTGACCCTCCTTTTTCTTCTTAATGTCTCCTTCATTCTTTGCTGTTTCACCTTCTCACCTCCTTTTATCTCTCCCTTTCTTTTCCTCTAGCTGTTTCTCTTCCTTGTCCTCTTCCTCTCCTTTCACTTTATCTTCCGCTCCTCCTTCTCCTCTTTCTCCTCCCCCTCTTCCCCTTCATCCCCCTCTTCCTCCTCCATCTCTCCCTCTTCTCCCTCTTCCTCCTCCCTCTCCCCCTCCTCTTCCTCCTCTTCCTGTTTCTCCTCCTCTTCCTGTTTCTCCTCCTGCTGCTCCTCATCAGTAATCAAGGTTCTATGCTTGCTAGGCAAGCACTCCACACTTGAGTTGTGCCTCTAGCCCATTTTCATCTGGTTATTTTTGCCTAGGCCAGCCTGGACCTTGATCCTCCTATTTCTATTTCCCTTTGTAGCTAGAGTGACAGGTGCTATCTGTTGATACCACCATGCTGGCCTGAAGCTATCATCCTCCCAATTGCAGCCTCCCATGCAGCTAGGATGACCAGTGCTTGCCACCTCACCTAGCTTATTGTTTGGGACGAGGTCGTCCAAGCTTTTCATCTATGCTGGTCTCAACCTGTGCTCCTCTAGGAAGCTAGGGTTATAGTCAAGAATTCTTCTCCTCAGCACTTGCCCCATCCTAATCCCTCCCCTCCTCCACACTGAAAATTCAGCTTTAGTCTGATTTTTCTTTTTCTTTCTTTTTTCTTTCTTCCTCTTCTTCTTCCTTCTTCCTTCTTCACCAAATCAGGGCCTGAGCACAGTCCATGAGTTATCTCAAGGCTAGCGCTCCACCATTTGAGCCACAGCTTCACCTCTGGCTTTCCTGTACATGTGGTACTGAGGAATCGCCCAGTGCTTTGTGCATGCTAGGCAAGCACTCTACCTCTAGTCCACACTCCTGGCCATCTGATTTTCTATCTTTGAATATTTTTTGTCCTCCCTGGCTGCTTTTAGGATTTTCTTTTCTTTTCTGCAGAGTTGGGTTGATTCTTCATGTAAATGAAGGATGCTTTCAAACAGAACTGATTCATCCGAGGGCTCAAGGGGAAACAGATGAAACAGAAAACTTGAGAGCACTCTGTTATAAAATTCACTGCCCAGGAGTGTGCAATAATACTAAGACAAGCACGGGAGAAATCCTGGTCCTGAGTGTCACACATATCTTTACGTGCTTTTCAGCTTACCACTCTGTATGAAAACTTAAGTGTGCACAGCCAGCACTTAGAAGAAGAGGTCAAAGACCTAGCTGACAAGAAGGAGTCAGTTGCACACTGGGAGGCACAGATCACAGAAATAATCCAGTGGTGAGTGCTCTTTAAACACTGGGGATGAGCTGGTGTAAATTCCAAAAAACTGTTAGCTTCTTACCTTGTTTTCTATGGAAAATAATTTACTTTGAAAAGTAATAGCTTTATTGCCTATCTATCAATGTTGTGTTGTGTTTTTCCAATTTAATAAATGCCCTGTCCCACTTCTACACACCCCTGTTGGAACCTGATATTTCTTACTACAAATAGAAAGCACTGAGGCATCGCTCAGATAGTAGTGCGACAGGCAGTGAGTAAAAGCAGCAACTACTGAGTTCAAGTTTCGGTCTCAGAAGAAAAAACAAAAACAGAAATTACTACCCTAGATCAGTTAGTCCTTAAAAAGCCGATGAAACTCCTAAATGATTGCAAGTTAGTATTAACAGCTATTCTATAATCTCTGGGATTTTATTTTAATTAGCCTAAGAACTGTCATAATATATTGACTACATGATTGCTAAAATTAGACTCTAGTGATGACTTTTTATTTCTTAATAAAAAGAAAGTAGCTTAACTTTTTGTTTTTAACTTTCTTACTTTTTCAAAACAATTTCTTTGTATGTCCTCTCTAGACCAATTTGTTGCTCTCTGTGCTCATATTTTGGTTCAAGTATTTTTTCATTTTCTTTGTCTAATTAATATAGCCTCTTCCTTAAAGAAAACCAAAAGTGAATAAATACTGCATTTTAAGTAACTACTCATATAACCTAAGAATTTTGAAATTGGCTTAACTATAGTCTCTTTAGTTAACGAACCTTTGGCTTATGAATGTCCCTGTTCACATAGAGTGTAGAGACTTATGTGTATTTCAAAAAGTACAGTTACTGGCCAGTTTATGTTTTACATTCATATCATCCAGTCTACATTTCTAAAGTGAAATGATTTTAATCTTCCACCAGTTTATAGCATCACAAAATGCAGTAGAATAGCAAAAATGGAGCTGAAAATGCTTTCTGAACTGACATGTCCAAAACCTGTGTGTGCTTGTGCCCCTAGACCACTGCTGGATTCTGTTTTTGGCTAATGGGGTCACTTGGTACAGGAAGAAAACCTTGCTTATTTTGATTTTTTGAGGTATGAAGTCCCAACATGTATCCATGTGTTTCAGCCTCCTGGGTGCCGGGATTATAGGTACACACCTTCATGCCTGGTTAGGAGGGTTTACCAGGAAAGATGGAGATGAGGGTTTTCCTATGATGCTCCAAAACACTAACTTTACACTTGGAATAGTCAAGTGGAATTCTCTGAAAAACCCAGAAGTAACAATTGTTATTTAAAATGGACTGATACTTCTGATAACAGATAAATTCAAAAAACCCTTTGCTATCTGTGGATTTGGTTCCAGGATCTTGCCATGTACCCTAGAAACCAAGATGCCTGAGTCCTAAAGGTAGAGCGGCATAAGAACCACCTGCAGTTCAATATATACTTCCATATATTGTGAATCACCAGTTGCTTACACTAATGTACTATCAATACTATGTAAATAGTAACACTGCATTGCTTTGGGAATAAAGGTGGGACAAAAGTACATATTCAATTCCAAATATATTTGACCTGTGGTTGACTGAGTCTGTAGATGAGGGACCATGGATTCAGAGGGCTGACTGTTCACCTCTAATAGCAAAGTGTACATTCCTTGGTCTCAAGAATTACCACCTACTTTGAAAGCTAACTGTGAGATAAAATACCAGTTAAAAGGAGAAGACTCAGGATATTTCTTTTTACTTTTTCTTTAATATTTTTAATTGTTTGAATGATTTTAGAAATGTTCAAACTATAAAACCTACGCCAATACCCCAAAACTTGGAAAACTCTGAAATCAAAAACAATTCTTTCAGAATATCCTCTATCTAACAATACTGAGATAAATTATTCTACGTTAAGATGATTGGATTTAGAGAATTTGTGTAGAATAATAGGAAATGACATTAATAAGATTAAATAATATTAATAAGGTTAAAATAATTATACTGTACTGGGTAAAAATTTGAACTTATTAAGAACAGGATTTCCTGAAAGGATAATACCATTGATTAAAACAATGTAGTAGGAAGATAGCTCTTAGTTTGTTCAAGATGAAATAGAACTTTAAGGAAAAGTAAATATGGGAAATATTATAAAAGAAAAAAACTACAAAACCATGTTAAAAAACATTAAGGGAGGTAAGCCAAGTTCAGAGAGACAAACAATAGCATGTTTTCTCTCATATGAGAAGGTAGGTGTCAAATCCTGGGTCATAATAAATTGTACAGGTTTGTAGGCATTCACACAGTGAGACCAAAGGAGGTTGCTCTTAGGAGAGGAACAGAAAGGCACAATACCTGTGTGCATCTGACCATACAAAACAGTTATCAAAATGAACTCGAAAAAAAGAAAATGAGTTTTTTTTCTTTTTTGCTGTTTGTTTTCTTTTTGTTCTGTTTGTTGGTTTATCTGTCTTTGGAGTGTAAGGGAGGAGGCACAGAAACGGAGAGACAAAGGGTAAACAAGTGTGGCGGTGGTGCTCAGTGCACCCGAAGTGGAGAACAAGCTGCGTACCTTACGCATGTGGACTGGAAGGGAAAACTGGGAGAGAGCTCGTCCAAAAAGAAATGCACTCTTTACCTGATGCATGTAATTATAACCCCTCTATAAATGACCTTTAAATAACAATAAAAAATTAGAAGCTGAAGAGATAGGATTAGTAATTAAGACTTTGACATTTCCGTCCAATAGACCTGATTTCAAATTTAGAGGGCTTCTGCCTGCTGCCAGCTGTGTGAGTTTGCACTCATTCTAACTCAGTTAACTCACCCATAAGAATGGGGATAATGGGGGACCAGGAGTTTAGCCTAGTGGTAGAGTGCTTGCCTAGCATGCATAAAGACCCAGTTTCTATTCCTTGGTACCACATACATAGAAAAAACCAGAAGTGGTGCTGTGGCTCAAGTGGTAGAGCTCTAGCCTTGAGAAAGCCCAATGACAGTGCTCAGGCCCTGAGTTCAAGCCCAGGACTGGCTAAAAAAGAAAAAAAATGGGGTTAATGGCTGGACACTGATAGCTCACATTTAAAATCTTGCCTCCCTAGAAGTAGAGGTTTGAGGATCATGGCTCAAAGCCAGGCCAGACAAGAAAGTTGTTGAGACTCTTATTTCCATTTAACCATTAAAATCCATAAATAGAGCTGTGACTAAAATGTTAGAGCACTGTCCAGTACCCAGGCCCTGAGTTCAAGTCCCAAGATGAGCACGTACACTCACGCAACGAAAGTTCTGTGTCATGTTAAAAAGGCGAGTGGAAAAATACGAACTGTGGCAGACATGTCAATTACCTGTGTGTAGTAATGACTGTAGAGTTAAGAATAGATCTGATCTTGGGGACCGGGAGTTTGGCCTACTGGTAGAGTGCTTGCCTAGCATGCATGAAGACCCAGTTCGATTCCTCGGTACCACATACATAGAAAAAAGCCGGAAGTGGTGCTGAGGCTCACGTGGTAGAGCTCTGGCCTTGAGAAAAAGAACCCACGGACAGTGCTCAGGCCCTGAGCCCAAGCCCAGGACTGGCAAAAAAAAAAAAAAAAAAGAATATATCTGATCTTAGGGGAGGAACACAAAGGCACATGCCTTTGTGCCACTGGCCATATAAGGTAATATTTATATAAAGGAATTCCAAAACAAAATGGAGGGAAAAAAATCAAGTGGAAAAGAAAAAGAAATGCATCTGAGTCAGTAGTTAGTGCTTCTTACATGTAATCCTAATTATTCAGGAGGCTGAGATCTGAGGATCTTGGTCGAAGCCACATAAGCAGAAAAGTCTGTAACACTCTTATCTTCAGTCAGCTCTTAAACTCTTATCTCAAGTCCCAATTCAAGCCGTACTGGGTACAGGCACATTTAAACACACATGTATGCACATATACCAAAAAATAAACAAGACCAGAACAAAGAAAAGATGTTTTTAAAAGTTAGGAGAATTAGTATCAAAAGCTTAACTAAATGGCCTGGAAGCAAGAGATGAGGGATAGTTTCTTAAAAGAGTAACATTTAAATTAATCAGTGTTAGAAATAGACACAATAGGGCCAACAGTGTGGCCTAGTGATAGAGTACTTGCCTTGCTTGAATGCACACAGTCCTGGATTGGATTCCTTGGTACCACATACATGGGGGGAAAAGCCAGAAGCCATGCTTGGGTCAAGTGGTAGAGCTCTAGCCTTGAGAAAGCCCGAGGATGGTGCCCAGGACTGGCCAAAAAAAAAAAAGGAAAAAAAGTAGACAGTGCTGATTTATGAAAAGGAGGAGTTGTATAAGACTTGTGGCTCTGAAATTTAAATGCCATCAGTTTAAACAGTCTTCACCTTCATCTTTTCCACCAATATTTCCATTTTGTAAAGGAAAGAGACCTGGGTTTAATCAAAAGTTGGGAATTAAAAAAGAAAGTTTGGAATTCAGGGAAGATCTCAGGGAATGTGATTGTATGTGTTCAACATGAAAATAAAAATCCAAGTTAAGCGATTGTTATGTACAATTTCAAACAACACCACAGTGATGTAGAACGTTTTTTTTCCTCCAAAATGAATAAAGCATACTAGATTCACAGGTCCCTACAGGTATTGCTGAGCTCCAGTCGACATTGAGGCAGGCAGGAGCAGCCAAGACCACTTACGTGTTGATGTGTTAGCATCTCTATCACCACACTTCCAAGCTACACTTATTCCTCTGGTTAAAGGCAAGGCTGAGGTCACTGTGTCTGAAGTCCTAACACAAACCTTCTAAAGACATTTTCCTTTTTTTTTTTTGTAAAGGTGATGCATACAGGGGTTACAGTTCCATAAGTAAGGAAATGAGAACAATTCTCGAGGAACATTGTTACCCCTTTCATTTTCTCCTGCTCCCCCCCCCCCCAAGTTGTAGTTTATTTTCAACATAGTGTCGTGTGAGTATCACGGCTGCGTTGGTTTATCCTTTCTGTGATTCCCCTTCCCAGCTCCAAATCAGACAAACTGACATGCAAGACAAAGACTACCAGAATCAAAAACGGTGACAGTAGATAAACGGAAGAAAGGAAGCCTATGGTCCACTAAAAGCAAAACCCCCCAGGTTTCCATGTCCTATAGTTCACTTTGATTAGCATCATATATATATATTGAGCTATTGCTTGAGTGGGACATTCTAGATTTTAGTGCTTCTCTTCATTTTTTTTCTGTTGTACTCCAAGAGCAACTCCTGGCTGCACACCCCCCTTTAAAGTTCCCCCCCTCGCGCGGCGGCGCACTCTCGCTCGCTCTCTCTGTCTCTGTCTCTGTCTCTCTCTCTGTCTCTCTCTCTCTCTCTCTCTCTCTCTCTCTCTCCTTCTCTCTCTCTCCTTCTCTCTCTCGTCTATGTGTGTGATATGTATATGATATATGTTATCTATGAAGTTTAAATTTTAGAAGATGATAAAATACAGTGTACATGTAATTATTACAGACACATGAGTTAACTACACAGGTACAATTTCCTCATAGTTTTAGTGACCTGCAGTGACTGTGTGGAAATAATCAGCCTGTACGTAGGCAAGTTGTCTTCCTTAAAGCATATTAGTATCCATATTAGCATTGTGAATGTAGCATATTCCATGCCCTTTTTTTGTGTTTATTTGTATGTGCTGTGGTTTTTGAGCAGGGGCTGTGCCCTGGCTGACCTGAAACTCCTGATGCTCATGTGCTCACGTCCCGGTTGCTGAGATGAAGGGTGTGCCACCCTTCTTAGCTGAACTCCATGGTCTACAGTGTGCTTTTCCATATGACTGTGGCTTCTGTCTCCCCCTCCTTTTCTTGTTTTGGAATAAGCTATTGAAAACTTTTTCTTGAGAAATTCTAAAATGGGAATTTGTCTTATTGCATGTAATTTGATAGCTTTTTTATTTAAAAATAATATGGTTTTCTATATATTCTTAAAATAATAAGCAGCAACTCTGTTAATCAGACTTTAATCCCTTCTCTTTTATTTCATTAATCATAATCATTTTAGAAAACAACTGCTTTATTATAATGCAACTCTGATTTTACACAATAAATGTATTATGCTTTATTTTCCCCCTGTTTTTAGTTATTAGAAAGTCCTGGGGCTTGTCCTCAGGTCTCTGGAGCTGTCCCTGAGCTTTTGTGCTCAGGGTTAGTGCTCTACCACTTTAGCCACAGCTCCACTTCCAGCTTTTTTGGTAGTTAATCAGAGATAAGAATCTCACAGATTTTCCTGTCCTGAATCACAATCCTCAGATCTCAGACTTCTAAGTAGCTAGTATTGTAGGTGTGAGCCACTGGCACCCAACTTTTACTTCATTTTTAAGAAGAATATGTAGTGTCTTTAGAAGTTAAAATATCAGCATCCAGTTAATGAGAAATCTTAAGAATTATTCAGAAAGACTCACCACTCACACATGTGTATTGAATAATAAATTTAAAGAGTTTTAATTTTGTGGCTCCCAGGTAAAAGATTTATTGATTTATCAGAAGTAACCAATTTGTTGTTTTTTTGTTTTGTTCTGTTTTTTGCTAGTCATGGGGTTTGACCTCAGTGCCTGAGCACTGTTGTTGGGCTTTTATCAAGGCTTAGCACTCTGCCACTTGAGCCACAGCACCACTTCCAGCTTTTTTTTTTCCTGTGTATGTTGTAACGAGGAATCAACCCGGGTCTTTGTGCATGCTAGGCACGTACTCTACCACTAGGCCAAACTCCCGGCCAGTTTGGTTTATTTTTTCCAACCACTGTTCACTTTAACATGAATGCAACTAACAGTTTAGTAAATCTCTTCTGAGGTGTTGGCAGGCTTTAAATCTTTTGGAAGTTTTAAAATATCTAAGTTTCTGTTACTGCTTTGTGCAGCTTTAAAGTAATACCTATCTTATTGAAGTTTTTCTACTTCTTTTTCTCTGGTGTTTTACCTTTGTCTTTATTGAATTTTGTTTTGTTTTAGGGTCAGTGATGAGAAGGATGCACGAGGCTATCTTCAGGCCTTAGCTTCTAAAATGACCGAAGAATTGGAAGCACTAAGAAATTCCAGCCTGGGCACCCGAGCAACAGTAAGCGCTACCATTTTGAATGGAAGTTTATCATTTTCAAAAATAATAATAAATCTGATTATTTATATCAACTTTTATAGGCTTTTCCCTACTGCAAAATTTTTCATGAAAATCAATTCATTTAGGTCTGTTTTAGCTTAGAAAAATGGAACACATCTTTGCTAACTAATACATGTATGTATAGATATGCTATTATTGCAGATAAGTATAGAAAGCAATTGTTTATGTGTGCTCATTTGTACATTTAATGGAATATTTTTTTCGAATGTAACATTTCTATTTGTTAGAGAATAGTGCTTATAAATAGCTTGTGAATTCACTTGGACAACTATATTTTAATGTTTAAAATAATCACATTCATTATTTTATAGGACATGCCCTGGAAAATGCGTCGTTTTGCAAAACTGGACATGTCAGCTAGGCTGGAGTTGCAGTCAGCCCTCGATGCAGAAATAAGAGCCAAACAGGCCATTCAAGAAGAGCTGAACAAGGTTAAGGCCACTCACATCATAACAGAATGGTAAGCTCGAATAGTGTGGCCCTATTCGAATAATTTCTAATATTTCTTAAAAATTATTTTATGTTAAATTATGTACTTACGGCTTTTCAAAAAGCTGTTATAACCAAAAAAAGTTGTAAAGATTGGAATGGAAATATATACTTCCAAGTCTTTGTAAATATGTTTGCTTTGCTTGAGATTACTGAGGGGAATTATTAGGTAAAATTGTGTTATTTGTTTTTCCTCATAAAGTTTAATTGATGATTAAATTCTATCCTACTAAATCCTAAATTCTTTCACATTCAAGAATTGTCATGTTTGTATAAAATGCAACATATAGTCAGAGAAAATAATCATCAGAAAATTATGGTTCTGCCATACATGTTTTACAAATGATGATTTAGTGGATTTAGTGATAGCATTTTTTCTTTTTTTTTTTGGTCATGAGGCTTGAACTCTGGGCCTGGGTGCTGTCCCTGAGCTCTTCAGCTCAAGGTTACCACTCTATCACCTGAGCCACAGTACCACTTCCAGCTTTCTGGTGTTTAATTGGAGTCTCACAGTCTTTAGGACCTGGGCTGGCTTTGAACCTTGACCCTCAGATCTCAGCCTCCTGAGTAGCTAGGATTACAGGCATAAGCTATCAGTGCCTGGTAATAATAAATTTTATAATGGCAGATTATCTTCTCATTATCATTTTTATATTTTTATTTACAAAAGCAAACTGTCTTAGACAAATAATAAATACATCTTCCTACTCTTTCACAATAGTAGAGCAAATCAAAATGATAAAACAAAAAGATTCTTTTCAAATTTTTATTATAATGTATAGAGGGGTTACAGTTACATTCACCAGATAGTATAAGTACATTACTTCTCACACATTGATACCCCTTCTCATATTTTTCCTCATTTCCCTCTCTCCACCCCCCCAATCATCTTGTTTTCCCCCCTTCCCTTTCCTATTTCAAATAATGGAAACAAGAGCTTTATCTTGTGTGATTGTTGTTCTTAATGTACTATGTTATTTCTTTTCTCTTTTATTGCTGTTTGGTTAATCTCGTATTGTTATTGACTGTGTTTCCTAGTATTTTGCATATATGTTTGATTATTTGAAATAGATTGGTTCTAAAGTAAGTCTGTGGGTGATATACAAATGAAATTACAAATATAAAGATCCACTGAGGGGGCAGAGAGTTTGGCCTAGTGGTAGAGTACTTGCCTAGCATGCATATAGACCTGGGTTCAATTCCTCGGAACCATATTCATAGAAAAAGCCGGAAGTGGTGCTGTGGCTCAAGTGATAGAAGCTGGCCTTGAGAAAGCCCAAGGACAATGCTCAGGCCTTGAGTTCAGCCCCAGGACTGGCAAAAAAAAAAATCCACTGAGCTCTCAGGAGGCTGAGATCTGAGGATCGAGGTTCAAAGCCAGCCCAGGTGCTAAAGACTGTGAGACTCTTACCTCCAATTAACCACCAGAAAACTGGAAGTGGTACTGTGGTTTAAGGGGTAGGGTGGTAGCCTTGAGCTAAAGAGCTCAGGGACCGAGCCCAGGCTCAGAGTTCAAGCCCCATGACCAAAGGGGGAGGGGAAAAATCTATTGGATGCTCAAAATATCTAAAGTTTTGAATGCATGAGAAGAAATATCTACTTAGCTTCTTTTTTTTTTTTTTGCCAGTGCTCAGGGCCTGAGCACTGTCCTTGGGCTTTCTCAAGGCTAGTGCTGTACCACTTGAGCCACAGCATCACTTCCAGCTTTTTTCTATCTATGTAGTACAGAGAAATCAAACCTGAGTCTTTGCATGCCAGGCAAGCACTCTACCACTAGGCCAAACTCCCAGCCCCCTCAACTTAGCTTTTAATGATGAAAGGATAGAGGCCCTAAACTTTAGTCATTAAAATCTTTCATCAAATCACAGCCAGATAGGCCAGCACCCTGTTGAAAATTACAAACTTTTTTGTTTAAAATGACACAGATGAACAATTCAGGATTCTTTGCATGTTGTAATTATATGGCGTTACAAAGAGAAATTTTTCTGGAGAATATGAATTAAACCCAGTATAAAGAACTATTTGATGTTATTTTCTGTTTTATAGTTTATATTGAATACAATCCTTTTCTTCCTGTACTCAGGACATTGGGATTTACACATTTCCTCATGAAGCAAGGGTACATGTCCAATTGGAAACTATAATTATATCTGCTCTGAAAATGGAGCATGTCCGTATATAAGAAAGGCATACTCTTTATTCATGTTTATGAAAAAGTTGAACTCATTTTTAAAAATTAATTTTTAGTAGTTTAACTTACGTTCAGCAACTTTTACTGTAAAGGAGCGCTACCTTTTGAGCCTCAGCACTACTTCCCAGCTTTTTTCTATGTGTGTGGTACCAAGGAATTGAACCCGGGTCTTTGTGCATGCTAGGCAATTCTCTACCACTAGGCCAAACTCCTGGCCCCCATACTTTATACTTTGAGGTCCAGACATTGTCCCTTGTAACCCATTAGCTTCTGCCCTAGGCACCCACATGGCCTTTTCTACTGTATTACAAAGAGCACCACTTGTTTTTTGCACTTAGAGAGTTGGGCTATGCTGTATAAAACATTAATTTGCAGCTGGGTGCTGGTGGCTTATATTTGTAATTCTAGCCACTCTCAAGAGACTGAGATCTGAGAATCACAGATCAAAGCTAGTCTGGGCAAGAAAGACCATGAGATGTTTATCTAATCACCAGAAAACTAGAAGTGGAGCTGTGGCTCAAAGCTCAGGGACAGTGCTCAGGCCCTGAGCTTAAGCCCCTTGACTGACCCCTCCCAAAACCCAAAGACCTTAGTTTGCATAATAGCATTTGCATGCTTAATTTGTCATGCCTGCAGAGTAGCTTGTTTCTTCAATTAACATGACCAATATTTAAATCCACTAAAGGGTTTAAACTTATTAAAAGGTGGCTCATAGCCATAAAAATTAATGATTTTTTTCTTCTCTTTATTTAAGTAAACTAAAAGATTCAGAGAAGAAGAACTTGGAACTACTTTCAGAAATTGAACAACTACTAAAGGACACTGAAGAGCTTAGATCTGAAAAGGGTATGGGCATATGTATTCACATTGATGAGAACTTATTATGCAGTTATAACTGTTTATTGTGTAAGTTCACTTACTGTGCAGATTGGAGAATTGTTCACCTCAGCAGTGTGGAACTTATTTGGAACTGTGTGTGTTATGGTGTGTTCACACACACCTACACTTGGTACATGAAGCACTGACTCACATTAAGTGTTCATAACAGCTGGGGTGGTGGTGTATACCTATAACCCCAGGAGCAGGAGGCTGAGGCACTAGACTTCAAGACCAGCCTGCTCTGAATAGCAAGGCCCTGTCTTTACACACCAAGAAGTCACTTGGCCCACTTGGCCCATGATTTGACTCTCTGTCAGTGTCATGAACTACTTAAATGAATAATACCTTTGTGATTTGTAAAACTTTGTTTTCAAGTGTCATCATAGGAAGTAATAACTCTTGACAGTATATGTTAACATACAGACCTTGGTAAGGATACTTTTATAAGAGGACATTTTGTGTGTTTGTTTTCTGAGACAGGGTCTCGCTTATGTAGCCCAAGCTGGTCTTGAACAACAGCATTCTACCTCTGCTTCCCCAGTGCTGGGGTCATATTTGTGAGTCCTTTTTATGTTTCTAAAATGTCCTTAGTCTTTGGGGGGGATGTACTCCAAGAGTAGCTGAGAAAAACAATCTATAAAATATCTGAGCATGTATCAAATTCAGTATTAAAGGGACATTCAGTATCTTCCATTGTTTGTCTTGTAGGAGCTCTCAGAATTTATTACAAGTTTCTTGAAAACTTTTATTTTTGCATCTTTCCATTAATGTGGAACAAACACTAAGTGTGTTTAATAACTGTATACATAAATTCCCTCAAACTTGCTTTCTATAATGTAGGTGTTAAGAATGTAGAGCTTTAATTTTATAAAATACAAAATGTTCTTTTTTAATAAAGTGATAGGCAGTTATCTGAAATTTTCCTGACAGAAGTTATCACCAATTACTATAGTAACTGATGGCCTTTTTATTTGATCTAAGGGCTTCTCTGTCTTTTTTATTTTTTCCTTTTTTTTTTTTTGGTCTTGGGGCTTAAACTCTGGGACTGTGCCCAGTCTCTGAGCCCTTCAGCTTGAGGCCACCGCACCACCTCTTGAACCACAGTGTCCCTTCCCTTTTTCTGGTGGTTAATTGGAGATAAGAGTCTTCACGTGCTTTAGTGCGTGGGCTGGTTTTGTACTATAATCCTCAGATCTCAGCCTCCTGAGTAGCTAGGATTACAGGCATGAGCAACTGGGCCTGGCCCCTCTTTTTTTTTTTTTTTTTTTATTCATACACTAAGATAAAACTAGTTAAGTCTGCTTGTAAAATTGTAGAGGTTGTCTTGGAAGTGTTACTTAGAAAGTCGAATATCAACTGTAAGCAAACACTTTGAGCAAATATGAGGCCCCTTAGTTTAAGGCCTATAATGGCCAAAAAATAAATAAGACATGCAAAGATCAGAGGACAATTACATAGTCACTAGCATGAAAAAAGCTGTTTAACAAAAGACGCATGGTATCCTTAAAATGTGGCTCTTAGATCCAAACAGTACAAGAGTGATGAATCAATATTTGCATACCCAGTGCTATGGACATGGTATTGGAAATATAAACACAACTACATAGATTTAAAAATTTATGACTCTATAGACATAATGTTTTATTACATAGATTAATATGTATCTATGATATACAAACCCTCAGCCTAATTTTAATTATGTTCTAAAATCTAAGTGCCAGTCATTGTATACAGAGATTCCCTTCTTGAATACTTGTTTGTTAAACATGTCATTTGAAATATGATCTAAAAATCAATGTTAAATTCTTTAATATAAAAAAGCAAATCTAATAACAACAGACGCTGGCGGGGATATGGCCAGGAGGGATCATTACTACACTGTTGGTGGGAGTGCAAACTCCAACCACTATGAAAAGCAGTATGGCAGTTCCTCAAAAGACAAAACATAGAGCTCCCCTATGATCCAGCAATTCCACTACTGGGCATTTACCCAAATGTCCAGAAACAAGGACATACCAAAAAAAAAAATTTTACACAGGTTAGTGCCCCACTTTCAGGTGTTTATTTTTGGGTTTTGGCTTTTGTTTTGTGTGTATGTGTGTTTGTTTTGGTACTTAATTGAAGATAAGATTCTCTTGGACTTTCCTGCTAAGGCTGGCTTTTAACTGCAATCTTCAGATCTCGGCCTCCTGAGTGAGTATATGCCTGTACTCTAGGATTACACGCATGAGCCACTGATGCCCAGCTAGGTTGTTTTTTAATAATTACTTTCTTCTCTTCCTTGTTTTCTACTCACCCCTCATTATTCTCTTCAATTAAATCCTACACAGCAAGTAGCTTTGAATATCATGGCTGCTCAAACTAAGTGTTGTATCCAAGAGTGGATGCAAAAATCTTTTTATCCCTTCTTAAAGCTGGCTTACTACATTAAATGTACTGAGGGGTTGGTAAGCGTTTGTTGAAAGAAGTTTTTGAATTTTTGACTTGTTTCCTGGGAGGAGTTTAGTTTGATGTCTTTATATTATTGAGCAAAAGTTTTTATGGACCCACATTAATAAAACACAGAAAATTCATAATTAAAAAAGCTGTTTAAAATAGTTGATATGTTTTTTTGCTGATTGAATTTTTTATTGAAGAAAGAATGGAAGGAGCCCAAAAAGTTATTAAGAACTCAGATTAGGCGCATAAGCCATCACAGGTGAATGCTGACCATGGTTAGTTGTTGGTCTATGTAGTCCAGAAACTATCTGGAAGATAAATTGTTGAGTGAGATGATGAAAAGAAAGCATGGATATAGGTGACTTGGAGATTCAGAAGCAAGGAGACCAAAGCAAAGTACAGCTGATTTACCCTACAAATAAAGCTGACCACATCATTTTTAGATTAGATTGAGTAGACATGAGCTTTCCCCACTGCTTAGTGAAGGCATATTAAAGAAAACTTTAGATTTCAAATATCCCAAAATTTTCATCATATGCTACAACATAGTAAACTATGCTACTTAAGTAATAGGATTGATACTTACAAAATGAGGTCAAGGACCTTTCCTTACATTGCTCACTTTGGATCCCATGGTTTGTTTCACCTCTTTGTTAGCTAGATGCATTTCTGAACATGTTGCCTGTGTAGCAACTATGGTATTCCCATAAAAAGTCATTCAGAAAGCACATAAATCAATTGCTGATAATTGTAAAAGGATTGCAAGTCAAAACTTGGTAGTGTTTGTTTTCTATTTTATCATTATTTGTAATTATTACTATAGCCAATAAATACATAGGCATTTAAAAAATCTCTTGGAGAAAAACTTTGGGTGGATTCTTCATTAATTCAGGAAACCAATACCTGAAATGAAATGTTTTTCTATATTAAAGTGCATTTATTTTATTCTAGTATTATATTCTTACTGCAGTTTATCATTTTATTAAAGATCATATATATTAATATATGCTACATGCATGGTAAAAGTATTTTTTTCCTAGTTCTGGGGCTTGAACTCAGGGCCTGAGTACTGTCCTTAGGCTTTTGCCTCAAGGCTAGCACTTTACCACTTGAGCCACAGCACCACTTCCAGCTTTGCTATGTATGTGATACCGAGGAATCAAATCCAGGTCTACCTGCATGCTAAGTAACACTCATCACCAGGCCAACCTCTTGGCCCCTAAGAGTATTTTTTAAAGAATATTCAACTTGTTTTTAGTACAAGGCATACATCTGTAATTCTTTCTAGTCAGAGAGCAGAGAATGGTAGGATCAAGGGCTTAGGTTTTTATTGAATAAGCAGACATGTTGGTATTCATGCCTGTAACCCCAGTGACGTGGGAGCCTCAGGTAAATGGATCATAGAGGCAAGATAACAAAAAATAACTACTGCAAAAAGGTCTTGGGAGCATGGTTCAAGTGGTGGAGCCCATGCCCAGCAGGCCTGCATCCCTAAGCTTGGACTCCAAGATTGCCAACAATGAGACTACTTCAAAACAGAAAGCTTATTTGGTGATAAATTTGTTTAGAAAAATCAGATATAGGGCCGGGAGTTTAGCCTAGTAGTAGAGTGCTTGCCTAGCATGCATGAAGACCCGGATTTGATTCCTTGGTACCACATACATAGAAAGAAAAAAAAAAGCCGGAAGTGGTGCTGAGGCTTAAGTGGTAGAACTCCAGCCTTGAGAAAGTCCAAGGACAGTGCTCAGATCCTGAGCTCAAGCCCAGAACTGGCGAAAAAAAAAAAATAACAGATAAAAGCAAAGTCCTATTTTTTAATTATATATACTAATGTGTATTTTTTTTACTGTATAGTTAATAATAATGCTGAACTCTGAATTCGTGTATGGCCAACTTTAAAAGGTGGAAGCAGAAAGGTTATCCATAAAACTTAATGTTCTAGTTTAAAAGAAATATTGCTGCTATCTTCTAGGTATAGAGCACCAAGACTCACAGCATTCTTTCTTGGCATTTTTGAATACGCCTGCCGATGCTCTGGGTCAACTTGAAGTAAGTATTAAACTTTTCAGATACTCTCTGTGGTACCTTTAAGATATACAGTGTGGTTTCAGCTTACAATGTAATGGAACCATGTAAAGAAGACCTAGAGTCTCATGTAAGTGAAGCTGAGAAGGGAAGGACTGTGGTCTGTCTGCATGCTCATGGAAAGTACAGTCACTCCTGGTTCTAACGCAACATCTAAGAGAGGTCGAAAAATGGAAGTCAGATTATATTTCACAGCATTTTCATGGCCCATAAGAAGCAATATATCTAGAACAGACCCCCACTTTTGAAATGTGTTTGACTTTTTGCTCATATCACCACAACATTTGTGGTGATTTCTCACTTGTGAGAGAAAATGTCAAAGCTTATAATAGTACATTACTGATTCTTGTGCCCGATCAATTCAGTTCAGATGGTAAGGAATGACTCTAGTTGCAGTAGATTTTGTTAAGCAGACTCATAGTAATGAAATAGTAATTCTGTAACTCTATTACTCTTCAATATTTTTAAAATTGCTTTTAAAAACACGAGTATCCAGCGCCGGGAGTTTGGCCTAATGTTAGAATATTTGTCTAGCATGCATGAAAACCTGGGTTCGATTCCTCAGTACCACATACATAGGAAAAAAAGCCAGAAGTGGTGCTGAGGCTCAAGTGGTAGAACTCTAGCCTTGAGGAAGTCCAAGGACAGTGCTTAGACCCTGAGCTCAACCAGGACTGGCAAAAAAATAAAATAAAAAACAAAAAAACACTAGTATCCATTAAACTGGTGATTATATCCTTATTCATCAAGTGAGACTCAGGTGTCTGTGAAGGCATGATCTCAGTGCTGGAGCTCCAGTCGTAGCCACGGGGAACAAAGGCCTCTTGCACTGTTTGCATTGTAGTGGGAAGATTGGCAACCAAAGATTCTGCTACTTGCTTGTGATTGTTATTTTCAGAAATGCTTGTTTGATTATTAATGATTTGTCCATGAGCTTTATTTTATTGTACTTTGAGTACAGTGTACAAGTTCTAGTTCATATCAGTGGGAAAGGGGAAAAGAACCACTCTCTAAAAGTAACCTCTTTCAATTTCTTGAGAACAATGGTAGTGACTGCTTTTCTTGCTCATTTATTTGAATTAATGTCATTTGCCTTTCAATTGTTTTGCAAAAATTTTGATTTATTATTAAATTGCTTCATCCATGTTTTCTATTTTTTTATTGCTGAATTCGTTAAATAGGATTCCTTTTCTTCTTCCTCATCTTCACTGATTGATTTTTTGGATGACGTAAGTCTTTGATTTTTCAAACCAATGCATCCTTCAGTAAGAGATCAGTGAATTGATTTGAAGAATTTGCCTAGTCATGCAGTCAGTTTTAGAACTCTCATTTGGAAGTTTAGCTGTGGGCCAAATGCTTCATCTTAAATGTAGTAGGGTATCATTATTAAACAAAGTTAAAAATACACACACACACACACACACATTGAAAAATGCTTTGGCCATTGGAGAATCTGTTTCCGTTCTTTTGTAATAATTTAAAGATTAGAAAGTTTATCACTATAGGAATACTTGTTTATTTTTATTTTTCATGATATCTGTTTTCTTTTCGCACTTTACTGTTTAACTTCTATGTTGGTTTAAAATGAACCTCTGGTGTCATAGAAAAGTAACATTTAAAACATCAAATTATCCAAAGGACTTTATAGTAATACAGTGACTATAGATCAATTTTTAATGATATCTTTTACCATGTGGACGTGATCTCAGTGAACACATGTACCAGTTATCTTATAAATTGACTGCATTATCATTTCTTCCTAAAATTATTTCTGTAATGACTTAGAATTTACAATTATGTGTATAATGTATTCATTCTCCTTTCAGTACTACTAGTTACATTAATTTTTTCCACTCAACATGAGATGGCACAGTAATCCTGGTTGTATTTTCTTGCCTTGTTGAACATTTAGACCTTCCAGAAATGAGGAAATAAATGTTCATATGCAAATATTGTGTATAGGACTGCTTATAAGCTAGAAAAAAAATCTTTAAAATGTTTTATTTCTGATGTGGCTTTCTTTTTTGTCTTGAGGAGTTCGTTACAGTTCTGGGGCATGAACTTAGGGTCTAGAAGACTTCCTTGAGCTTTTAAAAGCTCAAAGGTAACACTCTGCCACTTGAGCCACAGCTCTACTCCCAACTCTTTTGGTAATTTGTAGTTAAGAGTCTCAGGGGTTTTCCTGCTCAGACTGACTTCAAAACTCAGTTCACATATCTTAGCCTCCTAATAGCTAAAATCATAGGCATGAGCCATTCAGCACCTGCTCATTTGACTGTACATTATGTTCATGATAGGATTAGCATAATTTTCCACTAAAGGTTTCTTGTCAAATTTTTTTCAAGTTATTGAAATAAAATCATTTTTGGTATGTTTGAAATATTTGTACCAGGACATATATATTTCTATTCAGAATGGAAGCTTTTGTTATTACTGAAAGAACAGATTTGTCTGGCTAATTCTGTAGTGTAATTAGAAGTGAACGGTCCTGATATATATGGCATTACCTGCTATCAATGGCTACTCGGTATATTAAAATATGTAGCATGTTATTTCAACACCAATAGCACCCACATAAGAAAGGGAGAAGTTAGAATGAATTATTTCTTTTTTTAAGTTAGAAAGCCATATTCACATTTCTTGAAAATGCTTGCCTGCATCCTCCCCTTTCCCATAAAAATTCTGATTTTACAGCAGAACACTTAGTATTTGCAAATAAACAAGCTTGCCTCCCAGAAGATCCTTGGACGTTAGCCTCGGCCAGCCCCTGGTTTGTCTCCGCTTTTCTGAAGTGCTGGTGCTGCTCCCTAGATGGAATGTCACAGCTGTTTCCATAGCTGCTCTTCCTCCTTCCCCTTCACAAGCTTAGCCACATTGACAATAGTGCAGAGGAAATCCTGGTCCAATTCCAGAAGGCATGGTTTTGGAACCTCATCTTCCCTAACTTCAGTTCCTCTTGCTCCACTCTGTATGTCTGAATGAGTTCATGGACTGCTACCCTTTGACTGTTTAGAACCTCACCATTCATGCCCCCCTCCTCCAGACTTACCTTCCACTTACCTCTACTTTTATCTTCTTTCTTAGGCCTCCTGAAAGTACTGCTCCTTTATGTAAACGCTATACATGATCTCTTCCACTCTTGTTTTTCCTCAGCATATTTTGCCTAATAATTAAAAATTCATATAGGTACTTGAATTTGTGTCCATGTGGGAAGATTCCTTCCTTTTAAGTCCCACAGTGCAGTCAACTCCTGCTATGTATTAGAATAGCCTGGGCATAGGAATCAGTGGATATGGCCACTTCTTGAAGCGAGAGAGGCAGGTAGACAACACAGAATAAAAGTGTGCTCAACACTTGTATAGCTTAAGAGGGTGTCAATATGTAGCCTTTCCTTTGTGTAATTACAGACTCTTAAGGGAGAAGAGAAGCCTACGAAGTATTTAGCCTGTTGGTTTTGGCAATTGTTTATCAAAATACCTTCCCATTAGTGACAGTGGATAGGTCTCCCTGCTATTAGTAAGACTGACTTTTTGAGCTTCTCAGTCTTTGAGGAAAAAGTGAAGTGGAAACACAGGATTATGCATGATATTATCAGGATAGAAAAGAGGATGAGTTCATTTTTTGTGTGTATGCCAGTCCTGAGGCTTGAACTCAGGGCTTGGGCACTCCGACCTTTTTTTTCCTCTGGTTTTGGAGCTTGAGCTCGGCCTGGGCACTGTCCCAGAACCTCTTTGTGTCCACGCCTAGTGCTCTACCACTTGAGCCACAGTACCATTTCTGGTTTTTGAGTGGTTAATTGGAGATAAGAGTCTCAGGGGGAGTTTCCTGCCTGGACTGGCTATGAACTGTGATCCGCAGAATTCAGGCTCCTGAATACCTGGTATTACAGAGGTGAGCCATTGGTACCTGGCAGAAATGAGTTCATTTTAAGATAAATTAAGCTAGGCCCTGGTGGCTAACTTGTTCAGGAAGCTAAGACCTAGAGGATTGCTATTTGAAGACAGCCCAGACAGAAGTGTCTGTGCAACTGTGTATTCAGTTAACCACCAAAATGTTGGACTGGAGGCATGACTTAAGTGGCAGAGCACTGCTGTGAAGCAGGCCGACAAATAGCTAAAGCCAAGTTCAGTTCAGTATTGGCTAAAACAAAACAAAAAAATAGAAATTGAGACTACTTCGATGAGTGCTCTCTTGAGTAAGGCATTTCTGTATTTCAAAAAAGCAATAACCGGGAATTTGGCCTATTGGTAGACTGCTTGCCTAGTATGCATGAAGATCCAGGTTCTATTCCTCAGTACCACACACATAGAATAAAAAGCCAGAAGTGGTGCTGTGGCTCAAATGGTAGAGTTCTAGCCTTGAGAAAGCCCAAGGACCGTGCTCAGACCCTGATCCCAGGGCCCAAGACTGGCCAAAAAAAATAAAGAAAGAAAGAAGAAGCAATAGAACAATATCAAGATCCCTTTTGCTAAGGAAAGTACTGTTGCCTCTGCTCCATGCTACACACTGAGTTCTCTTGACAAGGACGACAAGGGTGACCCATGTCCATCCTTGCAGTGGTCTTGAGAGAAGACAAGTGGAAAATCAGTAGCTTGAATTTTCTCCTCTCACCTTTACTTTCAGGGGTAACAGATACACAACATCAGACCAAGTTTACAGTTGCTTCCTACTCTGTTTTGCTCATTTTCTTTAAAACAGAAAACACACACACTTGAACTGTCTCTATGAAAGGTCACAATTAATAGTCATGTATGTGATTGCCTTTTCTTTATATTTGACAAACATACTGTCATGTATAAACTAGAGAAGTGTTGGGTGTCCTTAAATTTTAATTGTTTGCTGTGTTTATTTGGTCCCTGTTCACAAAAAATTTCCTATTTATTAGCAAGTGGCAACATACTCAACCTGCTTTTTGGAAACTTACTTTCTTCTTACTCTAGTATAAGAATTGAAAGAATATTAGAAATAAATTAAAAGAAAGTTGATATTAAAAGTTCTAGTGTATAAAGAAATTAAATTGTACTTATCTATTTATCTAAATTAGTGTTTTAAGTTTACAGATGACCTAGATAAAGTTGTACATCACTCATCCCCATTAAGACAGGTACTGATTGTAAAGTTTATTATGATTCTTGCAGTGTTATAGGAAACCATAATATGTGGTATATATGAGTGAGGAATGGAAGCTGTGTTTGGTTTTCTCTGAGTGTAGGGAAAGTATGCAGCTCTTACATGGGGCAAGCAGACACTACAGGGATGGAAACAGAAGCCACATTTGCACTGAAAGAGATCTGTCAGAAAGCTTAGTGATTGCCCATAATATTGGGGAGATTTGAACTCTAGATACCTATCAGTTTTGAGACCTTCAGCAAGTTAATCTATTTTGTCTTTAAAATGGGGATCATAATATCCACCCATCATATTAACCCTTATTAGGGTTTCTGTGAGAGTTAAGAGAGTTTGTCAATAGAAAGCATGTGAAAAGTACCTGTCATTATTCTATCTTGACAAATGTTAACTGTTACCTTTACTAAGGAAGGAGAGACTAGACTGACTTATTTGTTGTTTGGTTGTTTGATGTAGGGGTCAAGAGAGAAAGGGAGAAGGTCTTTCCGTCATGAGATTTCAGCTTCTCTCACTGGACCAGACTGAGGGGAGTGGGTGTGTGTAGTGGGGGAACAGCTGGTTTAGGACTTCTAGTTTTTCTTTGCTGTTAACTCTTTTTTTGGTGTGTTCTGGATTGGGGCTTGAACTCAGGGCCTGGACACTGTCCTTGAGCTTTTTTGCTCAAGGGGAGCACTCTGTCACTTGAGCCACAGCTACACTTCCTGGCTTTTTGGTTAATTGGGAGGAAAAAGTCTCAGACTTTACTGCTTCCGCTGGCTTCAAACCACAGTCCTCCTATCTCAATTTCTGGAGTAGCTGGTATCGTAGATGTGAGCCTCCAGTGCCCGGCTTTTGCTGTGGACTTTTAACAGTATCTGTTCCCATTTCCTATACAAATAATAGTTTCTGTTTACTGTCTGCCAGTTATTGTTAACAGCACAACTGGTCACACTGAATGATGTTTCTCGTTCATGGACTTACCACTTTTCTCCTGTGATCCAGCCTGTGAATGAGAAGTCTTGTGCCCATCTCCTCTAGGTTCCCATGCAAGTCTTGTGTATACTTCGGCACTTGTATTCATCACACTGAGGCTGGCATGGCACCGTCTCTTCCATGCTGTGAATTAGCTGTTCAGTCCGAGGTCAGATCTGTGTAGTGCCTTGCTATGTGGTAGATGTGCAGTAACAGAAGATTGCCCAACCAGATATGGTTCATTTAGACGAAGTTCTCCTGTATCAGATGCTGCACATCACAGAATTTTTAAAACTTACCCAGTGATTTCAGACAATTCCGGCCTTGCCCTCACTACTTAATTCACTAATGTCAGGAAGGTGACGGTCACTTGACTGACCCTAATGTCAGGATGGGAAGTATTGTTGAAATAACTGTTTTTTACTCTGTGACCAATGCTTCTGAATTCCTAATTTAGCTATTAAATAATTTTAATATTCAAAAAGAGTACAAACTTTGGAGGTAAATGTGTAAAGCAGGGATAGTTAAATATCTTTCAAAATGCTTGCAAAATTAAATAGAATTAGCCAGGCATGGTGGCTCACACCTGTAATCCTAGCTACTCAGGAGGTTGAGATCTGAGGATTGAGGTTTAGCCTGGGCACTAAAATCCGTGACACTCTTATCTCCAATTAACCACCAGAAAACCAGAAGTGGCTCTGTGGCTCAAGGAGTAGGGCAGTGGCCTTGAGCTGAAGAGCTCAGGGACACCAAGCCCAGGCCCAGAGTTCAAGTCCCATGACCAACCCAAAAAAAAAAAAAAAAACTAAATAGAATTATTCAGACCTTCTTGTTGTTGTTGTTGTTAATGTATGTTTCCAAACTTTCTGGAAAAGAAATTGTCCATCATTTGATGGGATGCAATTTTGTGGGTCCCCGCGTGGCAATGTAAACATTACCACCAACTTTAGAAATGGTCTGGGTAGCTATTGCTTTCCTGTCTTATCCTGAAAATATGTGAACTTTCAGTTTGTCCAAAACTCTGTAGTTTATATCCTTGTGTGTATGCAGCGGGCCTGGGTATGTTCTCTGTGAGCAACTGTAATTTACCGTGCTCTCTCTCTATTGAAGCGCACCCTGTCCTGTACTCCAGCTAGCAAAGGCAGACGTGTAAGAGACTCTCGCATGGAGTGCCGTCCCAGTGCTAATGCCTCTCTCTTGCTAGTGCCGTTTGCCTGTGGCTGTAGAGGCTGTGACCCTGTGTGCAATGTGTCATGTTGCTGACTGCATGCTGTATGCTGCTGCTCTTGCTATTGCTTCTCTGCTTTCTCATATTATCAGGTTTTTTTGTGTTTTGGCTTTGGCCGCAAAGCTTTAGGAATGTTCTTCATGTAAATGTCTGTAACAAAACTACTAAAATAATAAGACATCTTTCTTGTTTTGATTGGGTATTGAATATGCTTTCTAAATTAATCAAGTACAAAGTAATTGAGTTTCTAAATAAGAACCTGATATGAGTAAATATGTAGAGGATTTTAAAATGATTTTTATTATGTAGAAATTACATGATAACATATACATTAGGCCTCATTGACAACTTTATATAATTCAATTCTAGTTAAATACTAGGTGTTTTAAACATAGTTCTAAAAATCCTTTTAAGTGTCTTATATGTATAAATTTTAAGAAATAATGTTAATAGACTGCTTATGTTCTAGATTTTAAAAATACCTATAGCATTGTTTGAGTATATATTAGCATGATTATTCATCTTTCTCTGCTAATGCTAGCTCCATAAAGATCCCCAAATAGGGACATGTGTGTGGAGAAACCTCAGATTTTCTCCATCCCACATGTACACTCCCCAGAGAGAAACAGTAGGCAATCCTGTATTATTTGTTTGAATTTTCATATACTAAATGAAATAGTAACATTAAGAAGGAAAACCGTGATAGACACAGATTTTGTTCTCATGTGTCAGCTTCATGATCAGCACTTTTTTTGCGGGTCATGGGACATGAACTTGGCTTGGGCGCTGTCCCTGAGCTTTTCAGCTCAAGGCTACCACCCTACCCTTGAGCCAAGCCCACTTTACTAGAGGTTAATTGGAGATAAGAGTCTCAGGTCCTTTTGTGCCCTGGCTGGCTCTGAACCTCAATCCTCAGATCTCAGCCTCCTGAGTAGCTAGGATGACAGGAGAGAGCCACCATGCCTGGCTCATGATCTACACTTTAAGTGCAGAATTCTGAGATGTGGAAGGTTCCAGATCAGATTCTGTTGTGGAAGGTAGTTTGGTGGCTCATTGATTCCTGTGCTTTCGCCGATATGCAACAGGGTCTATAACATATACATACTGTTGGTTGAGATCTGTGGAAATATTACTGATTCTACAGATCTCTTGACTATATTGTGTTATAAATTGATTTGTATAGTATTAAAACCATTCAACATTGGGAGTTGGCAAATTAATTCAAGTATATACTAATACCCAAGTCTAATGAGAAAGAAAAAAAGTATGTGCTCTTTTGTATTAGATCCAAATGTATTTGTTGAATACATTTATAACTGATTTTTTTTAAAAAAAATAACATACCAACAAGAAAAGAGAATTATAGACCTATCTCTCTAATGAACATAGATGCAAAGCTCCTCAATAAAATACTAGCCAACAGAATCCAGAAACATACATTCAATCCCACAGATGCAAGGCTGGTTTAACATTGACAAATCATTTAATATAATACATTATATCAATAGAGCTAAGGTTAATGATATGATAATTTCCCTGGACGCTGAGAAGGCATTTGACAAAATGTAACCTCCATTCATGTTGAAAGCACTAGAGAAAATAGGAATAGGAGGCATATTCCTTAAAATAATTAAAGCATATATGACAAGTCTACAGCCACTATCATACTAAATGGAGATAGATTAGAACTATTTACCTTAAAATCAGGAACTAGACAGGGATATCCACTCTCTCTACTTCTCTTCAATATAGTGCTGGAACCCTTAGCCAGAGCAACAAGGTAAGATAAGGACGTCAAAGGGATCCACAGAGGGAAAGAAGAAATCAAACTATCCCTATTCGCAGATGACATGATCCTATACCTGAATGACCCAATAAGCTCCATTCCCAAACTCTTAAGAACTAATAAGCAGGATACAAAAATGAAACTGTAAAAGTCAGTAGCCTTTCTGTATGCCAACAATACACAAACAGAAGTAGAAATCAAGACAATGATCCCATTTGCAATAGCCCCCAAAAGAATAAAATATTCAGGAATTAACTTAACCAAAGATGTAAAGGAATTGTTTAATGAAAACTATAAAAGCCTAATGAAAGAAATTAAAGAGGATATGAGGAAATGGAAAGACATCCCATGCTCATGGTTAGGGATAACCAATATAATGAAAATGGCCATAATGCCAAAATTGATACACAAATTGCTAGAATGGCCAAAGCAAGTCTAGGCAAAAAGGGCAGTGCAGGTGGTATTACAATATCAGACTTCAAACTCTACTATAGAGCCATAACAACAAAAACAGCATAGTATTGGCACAAAAATAGACCAGAAGATCAATGGAATGGAATAGAAGATCCAGAAATAAAACCACATACCTATAGTCAACTTGTAGTTGACAAAGAAGCCAAAGCTATACAGTGGAACAAACACAGCCTATTCAATTATTGGTGCTGGCAAAACTGGGCAGCCACATGTAGAAAACCAAACATTGACTCTAGCCTTTCGCCATGCACAAGCATTAACTCAAAATGGATCAAAGACTTCAATATCAGACTGGAAACCTTGAAACTGCTACATGATAGAGTAGGAGAGACACTGGAACTCATAGGCACAGGCAAAAACTTCCTGAACAGAGTCTCAGGGTCACAACAGATTGGAGAGAGACTCGACAAATGGGACTACCAAAAAACAAGTTTCTGCACAGATAAAAGCATAGCTACTAAAGTAGAAAAATAGCCAACCAACTGGGAAAAGATATTTACCAATAACACATCAGACAAATGTTTAATATCCAGTATCTGCAGGGAACTCAACACCCAACAAATTAATCATTAAATGGGCAAGGGAACTAAAGTGATACTTATCAAAAGAAGATGTTAAAATAGCAGAAAAACATATGAGAAAATGCTCATCATCCATGGTCATAAAGGAAATGCAAATAAAAACAACCCTAAGATACCACCTTACCCCAACAAGAATGGCCAAGATTTTGAACTCAATGACAAAAGCTGGCAGGTTTGTAGAAAAAGAGGAACCTACTGCACTGATGGTGGGATTGTAAACCAGTTCAGCCACCCTGGAAAGCAGTGTGGAGGTTTCTTAAAAAACTGAAAATAGACCTTTCCTACAATCCCTCCATACCATTCCTGGGCATCTGTCCTGAGTAACCCCAGGATATGATAAGGACACCAACTCAGCCATGTTCATCTCTGCACTATTCGCAATAGCCAAGCGATGGGAACAACCCAGATGCATGGATACAAAAAATGTGATACACACACATACATACACAATGGAATTCTACATAGTCAACAGACAAGATAAAACAATGGCATTCACAGGGAAGTGGGTGAATCTAGAGCGAATCATGTTGAGTGAGACAGGTCAAGACCAAAGAAAAGGCACATGGTATCCTTAATATGTGGCTATTAGATCCAAACAGTACAAGAGCAATGACTCAATATTTGCATACCCAATGTTATGGACATGGTATTGGAAATATAAACATAACTATATAGACATAAAAATCTGTGATGGGTTTTATACTCTATAGACATAATGTTTTATTACATTCATTAATATGTACCTATGACATCCAAACCCTCAGCTTAATTTTAATTATGTTCTCAAATCTAAGTGCCAGTGATTGTATATAGAGATTCTCTTCTTGAATACTTGTTTAACATGTCATTTGAAATATCCTGTAAAAATCAATGTTAATAAATTATTTAATTAAAAAAAAAAGGATGAATTCCCAAGCCAGGAGCCACCCGTGGCTCACGCCTGTCATCCTAGCTACTCAGGAGCCTGAGATCTGAGGATCACAGTTCAAAGCCAGCCCTGGCCCTAAAGTCCATGAGACTCCTTCTAGAAGTGGTGCTGTGGCTCAAGGGTAGGGTGGTAGCCTTGAGCTGAAGAGCTCAAGGACAACGCCCAGGCCTAGCGTTCAGGCCCCACGCCAACCAAAAAATAAAGATTCCCCTTTTTTTCTCACAGGATTACATCTTAGAAATGTTGAGTGCGTACATTGGTGAGTTACAGTTTGATTCCAAAGCAAGATATAGTATCCAATAGATATTAGATATTATTAATGTTTGCTCTTTCCCATTGTATAATCCCTTTAGTAATCATAAATCCAATTAATATGTCTCTGCTTTTGGTGTATGTCATAAATATTTATAAGCTTTTGCTGTATTACCAATCCATTTAATTGCTTACACCTCATAGTATTTTATTACATCAGAATTTTTTAACTTCCATAGGTTAAACATAACACTAAGGATTATTTTTGTTCTTAAGGTTTAGAGTACTTTGGGTAAAAATACTAGCATTATTAATTAGTTGTGTTGCTCCTTTACTCTGAATCATTGCCAACTTATTACTAAAATTTTAGGCATCTTCAATTCTCGCATGAGTATTCTGAAGATTTAACCATCTTAAATGCTTTTTTTTTAACATTTGGTTTTGTGAAGTATTGTAAGTTAAGTTCAGAGCCTCTTGCTTGCTAAGCAAGCATTCAACCATTGGAGCCACACCCCAGCCCCAGCCCTCTTTATGTTAATGTGTTGGGGAACGGGGTCTCATATTGATGCCTAGGTATTTAGTTTTTCAGTATTTGCCTCCTAAGTAGTTGTAATTACAGGCATGAGCCAGCATCCCAACTAATTGCCTTTTTTTAATCACAAACACTGATAAGCATTTAATTATATTTAAAGTTCATAACATCTTAAAAAAAACACAGTCCTGTTTATGATAATTAAAACTTTGAGGCCGGGAGTTTGGCCTAGTGGTAGAGTGCTTGCCTAACATGCACAAAGACCTGGGTTCGATCCCTCGGTACCACATACATAGCAAAAAGCCAGAAGTAGTGCTAAGGCTCAAGTGGTAGAGCTCTAGCCTTGAGAAAATACAAGGACAGTACTCAGGCCCTGAGCTCAAGCCCAGGACTGGCAAAAAACAAAAAAACTTTGATAAAGAAAGCCCAAGAGTTTGGCCTAGTGGTAGAGTGCTTGCCTAGCATGCATGAATACCCAGGTTCAGTTCCTCCATACTACTTACAGAGAAAAGCTGAAACTGCCACTGTGGCTCAAGTGGTAGAGCGCTAGCCTTGAGGAAAGCCCAAGGACAATGCTCAGGCCCTGAAACTTTAATAAAGAAGATATATGACCATTGCATTTTTTCTCATTTGTACTGTTAAACCACATTTGAGAGATTATATTGTCAATCCATAAAGCAAATAAAATATTGAAATGTGTTAATGTCATTAGCTATTAGAAAGTTTCAGAAAGCCTAAAAATGTATGTGTGTGTGTGTGTATATATGTGTGTGTGTGTGTGTGTGTGTGTGCATTTGATTGATTGATTAATTTATGGCTGATTATGTGGCTTGAACTCTGGGCTTGGGTGCTTGCTGTCCCTGAGCTCTTCAGCTCAAGATTAGTGCTCTACCACTTTGACCCACAGTGCCAGTTCCAGTCTTCTGGTGGTTATTTGGAGATGAGAGTCTCATCATATTTTTTCCCAGGCTGGCTTTGAACGCAGTTCTCAGATCTCAGCCTCCTGAGTAGCTGGGATTACAGGCGTGAGCCACTGGTGCCTGGCTAAACCTTCCTTTTGTCTGACAATCAAGCTGTAAGGCTATCTATAGCATTTTATGACCTAACAGAAACATTTAAATGTTTGTAAAACATCCACTTTTTATGCATAACAAATCGACATGGACATCTCTTTAAAAGTTGTTAGATGTCATCCTAACTACTCAGGAATCTGAGATTATGGTTCAGAGCTAGCCTAGGAAGGAAAGCCCCTGAGGCTCATACCTCCAATAAATGACCAAGAAATCAGTAAGTGGAGCTGTGGCTCAAGTGGTAGAGTGCTGGCCTTCAACGAGAAGCTCAGGGACAGTGCCCAGGCCTGAGTTCAAGCCCCACAGTTGACCCCACCAAACAAAGTTAATGTAGATGACTTGGGTAATACCGGTCACACAGGTGGAGGAGACAGATGATGAGTTCAAGAGCACTCCGGGAGATATCAGCAAGACTTCACCTCAAAACCAAAACAGCAGAAAGGTGAGGTCAGCCGGGATCCTGGCCTAATGGTAGAGTGCATGAAGACCCGGGTTCAATTCCTCAGTACCACATACATAGAAAAGGCCGGAAGTGGTGCTGTGGCTTGAGTGGTAGAGCTCTAGCTTTGAGAAAGTCCAAGGACAGTGCTCAGGCCCTGAGTTCAAGGCCCAGGACTGGCAACAACAAAAAAAAAGTTGAGGCATGCCTGCCTAGCCAGGCATGTTCCCAGTACTGAAAACTTCGGTGAGATGATTGAGTCCCCATCAGTGTGGCCTGGCCTGTTGATGCCATTTGAACTCCCCTGTTCCCACCACCCCAGACTCTTAGCAGAGAACTTTACACTTCTGCCTTATTAAATTGTGAACTGAACAAAACTAGGCTGGAGTCCGAGTCCCATTTTCCTGTCCTCTTCCTGGTGGAGTTCAGTTAGGACAGGAGGTGATGGTGCAGGGGGTGAGGGGGGGGCTCTAGGAGCCTCTCTTACCAGGAGGCCCAGGTGGGCTGCGTTGGAGCAGCCATGCCACACAAGCAGAGCTGCTGCCTAGCTGCTAAGTGGACTCTTCCAAGCATTGAAGTACTTTCCTCTCAGTTGGCGAGGAGCTGTTGCTTTGAGTCCATTGGTGCTTAACCAGAGGCCTAAGGCTTGATGGTAGCTGGGTTGGTTGGCCTAAGCAAAGCCTCATCTATCTTGTGGATTGCTAGAATGCCCACCCATACCTACCAGCAGAGGAGGCCTTCGGTCGGCCCCAAAGAGGGCCCTCCAGTCCAGTGCTGGCCAATCTGTATCCGCCTGCCTGTCTGCTGGTGTAAAAACTGCCCGTGGTAAACAGAACCTACCTCTTTGATACAGGGAGCCACAGGTCACAAGCCCAGAAAGTTATTCTCATTTAACTCTGCAGAGGCAAGCAAGTATCCTTCATTCTTCAGTTACTTTGTGCTCCAAAGGGAGCCAGAAACCTTTTTATTAGTTGGAAGCCTTTGTAGAGAGCCTTACCATTTCAAACACTTAACATTCTGCATCATTGTTCATTCAATATGAAAATTTTGAAGCTTACTTTCAAGTGTAACTTTCTAATAACCCTGTTTTGTCAAAGTACAATATTTCTGACTACAGCTGAATCTGTCAACAGTGGCAGTTCTAAAGACACATTGTTGTCATATTGTTAAAATCCTTAAACTGATGCTCTTTTTACCACTTTGTAACTTTTGATCAGAGCATTGTTAAAAACAGGTTCCTTGACCTCCTCAAATTTCCTTTGGTTAACCTCCGTCATAGGAATTTTTTTAATTGCCAAACTGGAAACATTATCAATGAACATGCCTCATAAGACCTCATGTAGGAAATTTTAGTTCAAAGCATGTTCTGTTTCCAAAAGTACTTGGTTTACACGGGTGTAAATGAAGAGAAGCACTAGCATTTCTGCTGCTCAGTGGAGATGGATTGACTTCAGAGATGCGCACTAAGATGTTAGTGTCTGTTTATGTTTAGTTAACAGCTAGTAAAAGATGAAATTTAAGGGCTGGGAGTTTGGCCTAGTGGTTAAAGTGTTTGCCTAGCATGCATGAAGACCCGGGTTCGATTCCTCAGTACCACATACATAGAAAAAAGCCGGAAGTGGTGCTGAGGCTCAAGTGGTAGAGCTCTAGCCTTGAGAAAGCCCAAGGACAGTGCTCAGGCCCTGAGCTCAAGCCCAGGACTGGCAAAAAAAAAAAAAAGATGAAATTTAATTTTGGGGAAGGGCTAGGGATTATGTTTAATCTCTTTCACACACACACACACATACACACATGCACACATGAAATATTTGGCATTTATCTAACCTATGTTACATGATTTGTTTTGTAAAAAACTGGAGTTCTAAGATACAAAGAAATGACATGCAGTAGAGAACAGGACTCCAGCCAAGAGCTGAACAGCAAACTCTGAGTGGAAGCCTTCAGTTACTGTTGTTACCTTAAAAAGCTCCTGGTGCTTTTCTGCAATGACAAGTCCCGGACATGGATAGTCAGACTCATTTGCTGTCCTCTTCCTCAGGAACTGTCACAATTGTGCCTTGCAGAAATTTGCTAAGAGCTGCGTGTTGTTTCAAAGTGATTTTTTTGGATTTTTTTTTTCCTGACTTATTTTCTAGACTGATCCTGTTACGAGCACTTATGTACGGAACTCGAACATCAAGTTCATTTACATCCATTCAAGGTCCACACCTCCTCCTACAGCTAGTGAAGCTGAGACACTTACGATGCCTCATTGGAGCAGCCCAGCCCTCTGGCTTTACATTGTCAGGAAAATGGGAATTGTAGAGAGGGGAAAAAAGTGAAATTTTATCTTATTAAATGCATTATGGAATATAAGTCACAGCGTATGGAGGGCAATAAGAGATTGGATTTTTTTTTTTTTTTTAAGTAAAAAACTAGCTCCCAGGGCCAGGAGTAGTGGTTAAAGTGCTTGCCTAGCAGGCATGAAGACCTGGATTGGATTCCTCGGTACCACATACATAGAAAAAAGCCAGAAATGGTGCTGTGACTCAAGTGGTAGAGCTCTAGCCTTGAGAAAAGCCAACAGTGCTCAGGCCCTGAGCTCAAAGCCCAGGACTGGCAAAAAAAAAAAAAATAGCTCCCATGACTCAAAAAAATGAATTGTAAGGGTAGCCTTTATTTTAATTCAGTGTGACACCAGAGGGTAGATTTATGTAAATTTTGAATGTATCTGTGATGTAATCTCAATGGGCATATGACTGTGCACGTGCCATTCTCATCTTTTAGTTCTTCTAATCCACCTAAGAAGTCATAGTTGGGCTGGGAGTGTGGCCTAGTGGGAGAGTGCTTGCCTAGCATGCACAAAGCCCCAGGTTTGATTCATTGGTACCACATACATAGAAAAGAAGCTGGAAGTGATGCTGTGGCTCAAGTGGTAGAGTTCTAGCCTTGAGAAAAACCCAAGATCAGTGCCCAGGCCATGAGTTCAAGCCCAAGGACTGGCAAAAAGAAAAAAAATCATAGTATAACTAATCTGTTACAATATAGGCACAGCTCAAAAATAAAATTGCCATTGTTGGCATTTTAAGTGCAAAATAATCTTTTAACTGCAAAATCAGTCACAAACACTCAACTCAATAAATCATGCCTTTAAATTGCACAAATTGTCATGTCTATACTTCATGTCAGTCAATGGCTTTAAACAATTAGTTGACCCATTTTCTGAGCAGAGACCATTTCCTGTCAGAAGGAGTTGGTGTGCTTCAGCTTGTGCCATCCCACCTGGAGATGTGGTTCTGGCCATCGCTCAGCATGTCACCTCAGGCAAGACTCCTGCATTGCTGTCTGTGACTCCAGAGCTGGTCTCACCCAACACTGAAGCACCCTGGGAAGCTGTCTGAAGGGAAGCCTGCGCTGTGGTTGGGTTCTGGCCTGTGTCCCCGGCCCTCAGATTGGCTTACTTCATGAGTGTTCCTTGTCAAAGTTAGAATTGTTTTCCTTTAGGGGTTAATGCCATTTTATTTTAATGATAAAATATTTCAAACATAGGCATAATAGTAAAACAAGCTCATGTAACTATTCCTTTCAGATTTAACAAAAACATGTTGCCCTAACTTTTCAGATTATTTTCAAAGTAAAAAATATTCCAGCAAAAGTGAAAATAGCCTCCCCTAAACCATTCTGTGCTCTTCTTTCATAGATAATCTCGATATGCTAGGCTGGCACCCGTCCTCCCTTCATGCTTTTCCATGTTGATGTCATTTGTAGCCCACATGAAGTGGAGTTTGCACAGTTGCCTGCATCCTGCTGTGACTGTTTCCATTTCGAAATGTGTTTTGAGATTTAGTCCCACAGTATGTGTCCATGTAGTCATTATAACTACTGCACGGTGTTGAAATGTGCTTAGCTGCTTTGTGGTTGCTTCTAGGTTTTCATTATTGCAATGAGTGCTGAAGTAAACATTACAATAGCATTCTGCTTTGGCAAAGATGTAGAGATTGTTTTCCGTTTCTGCTTAGAAGTGCGAGTGCTGTACTGTGTGATACACACTTTGGACTTCACTAGAGCTTGGCAGTGTCCTCTCTGGACTGTTCTCACCTCCACCAGACATGTGAGAGTTCCCCACTCCCCATGTTCCAGACGTGATGTACTGGGACATTAGCTTTTGCCAGTTTGATCGTAAGGAAGTGATTCCTTTTTTTTTTTTTTTTTTGCTAGGCCTGGGCCTTGAACTCAGGGCCTGAGCACTGTCATTGGACTTTCTTAAGGCTAGAGCTCTACCACTTGAGTCTCAGCACCATTTCTGCCTTTTTCTATGTATATGTGGTACCGAGGAATCGAACCCAGGTCTTCGTGCATGCTAGGCAAGCACTCTACCACTAGGCCAAACTCCCGACCTTTTTGTTTTAATCTTTATTTCTCTGTTTTTTCATTATTTGTCATCTTTTGTATGTTTGTTAGATATTGCTTATCTGCCTGGTCACAACCCTCGTCCAGCTTTTTACTTCCTGTTGTTTTGAAGATGTTCTTTATGTATTCTGGATATTAATTCATTGTTATCTATATTCATTGCAAGTATTTTCTTCCAATCTGTGGCTTCTGTTTATATTTTATTTGTGGTGTGTTTTCTGTCTTGCACAACTTCATTTGGAAGGAGTTGGGTTTTATCAGTCTTTTCCTTTATGACTTTTGCTTTTCATGTTTTTTTAAGCAGCTCTTTCCTTGACAGAACTTTAGAAATTTTTGTTTTTTTGTGTTTAGAACTTGAATTAAGTGGAAATTCATTGTTAAGACTCATAAGAAATAGCAGTCTAATCGTTTTCCTGCATGATAACCTCTGGTTTGCAGATCTACACTCTGCTTTGCATGCCTGGTCCGTTGGTGCTCTCTGCTGTCTTCCATGTGCTTTGGCTTATTTCTGCAGCTATCACATTGTCGTACTTAACTGTAGCCCTTCATACATGAACTTTCTCATTTTCCACATTACACTAAAAATTAGTTTAGGAATGACTTGGTTGGTATTGCTTTGAATTTAAAGGTTTGAGGAACACTGACGTCATCATGATTCTGGACATTTTCCTTTCCATTGTGTGCATCTTACCTAGTTAGTCTCCCACATCCCTTGATTGCCTTCAGTCTATTCCACACTGTTTGCTAGATTTGTTCCTGGGTATCTTAAAGTTTGTGTTGTTTTGATGAATAGGATCCTTTTGTAATAGGTTTCTTACCAGGAATTGTTGGTCTGTATAAATTTTATTGATATTTGTCCAGCACCTTTGTTTGATTCTTTTAATTTTTAGTTAATTGTTTCATAATGATTAATTTTTATGTGGGTTTTTAGTGATTCTGACATACCTTTGGTATTTATGCTAAATTCTGGCTCAGGCTCAACATTCAGGCTGCTTAAAAGTAAAGATAAAATTAAAGCTTGACACACAATTCACAGGAAACTGAATAATTCAACTGAATTCTATTTCAAGACTACATGGAAGACACTTATTTTTGTAGGCTAAGTAGCAGCAAAGGCAGATAAATACCATCCATTTCTTTTACTATTTAAAAATATTCTCTAACTTTATTAAGATTAGTGTTTTATTCTCATTGCTTTTTCAACATCAAAAAAGGAAGATATATTTCATCTTTTTAAAAATATTTCATAACATTGAAAATGTTTTTAATTCATAGAAATAATTTTACATAGTATTCAACAAAATAAAACTCCATTTTTCATGCCAGAATTCAGTTTATCACTAAACTTATATGAAGTTCAGTATCCCAATAATATTAAACATATTACTCCCTTATTTAAAAGTTTCTGCACAACAATCCTATTAATCTCAGATCTTCATTTAACTTCTGTATATGTTAATATATGTTCTAAATATGGAATTCAAGTAGGTAAAAATGTTTTATAAGTATTTTTTATAAAATATTTCAAAATCAACATGGAAAATATAGATGAATGAAAATTAAGATATCATTTTTCTGTAAGTAGCATACTGTGACTTACTCTGGTTATTTGTTCCAAAGTATTCTTAAATTTTCATATTAAAACACAGTTTTACAAATTTATCAACATTGCAGGCTAAAATTCAGTCACCAGTACTGTAAGACCTGTAGTAAGATGAGCTTATAGAACTAGTCACCTTACTGATACTTGGTTTGATTTTATTTACTTTGTTTTTTTTCTAGTTACAAAATAAGCGGAGTGTTTTGTGACATTTATTCATTTTTTGCCCTTGGGTTCAGATTGCAGACTCTGCTCCACTTCCAGTCCATACACCGACCTTAAGGAAAAAGGGATGTCCCGGGTCAACTGGCTTTCCACCTAAGGTATTCAATCTAGTCAAACCCTAGTGCACTCTACAGGGGTTGGGGGCGGAGAATGAATTTCCTTTGCTTTGTCTATTTACTGTGAGTTTTGTTTTTTTGTTGTTGGTTTTTTTGTGTGTTTTCATTGTTGTTTTGTTTTGTTTTGTGGGTCATGGGGCTTGAACTTGGCTTGGGTGCTGTCCTACCACCCTACCCTTGAGCCACAGTGCCACTTCCTGTTTTCTAGAGGTTAATTGGAGATAAGAGTCTCAGATCCTTTTGTGTCCCTGCTGGCTTTGGACCTTGATCCTCAGATCTCAGGTCCTGAGTAGCTAGGATTACCACCGCACCTGACTATTCCTTTTTTAACAGACTTCAAAATATAAAATTTAAGAAGGAGTCACCATTCTTCCTACCTTTCTTACTGGTAATTATCAGTGATTATCTTCATGCATACAGAATTATCTTTCCGCACCTTTCTTTTATACTTTGAAGAAATTAGTATGAAAATTCACATCAAGGGTGGGGCATGGTGGCTCATGCCTGTAATCCTAGCTACTCAGGCTGAGATCTGAGGATCAAGGTTCAAATCCAGCCTGCACACAAAAAGACCTGAGACTTGTATCTCCATGGGTAGGGCAATAGCCTTGAGCTGAAGAGCTCAGGGACAGCACCCAGGCTGAGTTCAAGCCCCCTGACCTACAAAAAAAAAAAAAAAAAAAGAATGGTACTCCTACTGGTGCCTGAGAAAAGCAGCAAGTTGAAGCCTCTGACAGAAGGAATCTCTGAGAAAGACATATTTAGGAATAGGTTCTCCACTCTCTTCAGTAAGAGGGTGAAAGAACAACTTAAAGGTTGTCTTTCTGAAGTTCCTACAAATATACTGTAGAAATTAAAAAGTGAAATGATCTGCTTCTCCAAAACATAAACCTTGGATAAACCAGAGTAAAGAAGGTCAGTGGATCTGGAAAACTGATCAATATATTTAAAAATACGACTGGTATTAAAGGAGAATAAGGGCCAGGAGTTTAGCCTAGTGGTAGAGTGCTTGCCTAGCATGCACAAAGACCCAGGTTTGATTCATTGGTATCACATGCATAGAAAAAAGCTGGAAGTAGTGCTGTGGCTCAAGTGGTAGAGCGCTAGCCTTGATGAAAAAAAGGAAAGAAAGAAAAAAAAAAATCCCAAGGACAGTGCTCATGCTCTGAGTTCAAGCCCCAGGACTGGCAAAAAAAAAAAAAAAAAAAAAGAAGATAATAAGCTAATGTCAAAATAAAGCAAAACTTAGGAGGCCTGATGGAATGTGAACTTAAACATAGTAGGTACTATTAAGAAGATAGGGTTATATGAGGTAGAATACAATGTTTATGCAATTCTGTGATTTTCATAGAGTGTTTAAATATATCTTTGTCACAGTTTAAGGTTTTTTTGTTAGGACATTTTACCTGTAAGTGCTATGTTCTTTGTAATAATCACGTATGAGTTACCAGTACAACTCTTCTCAATTGTCTTTTTTTTTTTTTTTTTTTTTATTAATGCTGGTCCTGAGGCTTGAACTCAGGGCCTGGGCTCTGTCCCAGAGTGTTTGTGCTCACGGCTACTAGTGCTCTACCGCTATGAGTCACAGCATCATTTCTGGATTTTTGTGGTTCTTTGGAGATAAGTCTCACACCTCACACTGGCCTGGCTTTGAACTGTGATCACCAGATCTCAGTCGCTCCAGTAGTTGACGTTACTGGTGTGAAGCACCGGCATCTGGCTTCAGTTGTCCATTCGTAAACAAAATTATTTTCTGTTGCATAAGGGAGTGGTAGGCTGGGAAGGGTCCATGGTTCTTGGTTATCTTTGATGTTACTTCCATGAAATGATTGAAAAACAAACAACACATCAACACACATGACTTTATACTTTTGAGAACTTTCCATCTTTTCTTATATCTGGCTTTCTCTTTCTGTCCAGTATATGCTGCATCCATTCTCAGCTGTTTTTCTTCAGGGCAAGGCTTTGAGATAAAAGGGCATTCTGATTTGTGTTGAGAATTCCTAACTCCAGCAAAGCCAGATTTGAGAAATACTAGAAATCAAATACTGATCTTAAAGTAGAAGCCAAGTAATATGGACCTCATGGTTAAGTTCATGGCTTTCTGCTTCCCAGAAACAAACAGGAGTGTAGAGAAAAGGAGCCATTGTGACCCACTCATGATTAAGCCATAGTTACAGTCAATCTGGAGAACAATTTTCAAGATGGTCTACACTGACTAGAACCATATGAATCAGTCAAGACAGATCCTGATTTCTCCCATCAGTCTCTGTAATAATATGTCTGTATTAATGTGCTCAGTGTAACGAACATTGGGTCTTTTCATGGGAGGAGAACACATCTCTAGAGCATGGTATTTGTTCTTCAGAAAATGAAGTCAGTGGTTTATAGTAGAAATTACTGTTTCAACATTCTTATTCTTAAAGTGTAAAACATATTAAAACTATGTATTTGTATGGACACACATCTTTTCATTGAACTTTTTTTCTAAGGAAGAATTTGAAGGATTTGGACAAATGTTGAAGTCGAGATTTATGAACAAGACCCAAAAAGCTACAGTTTATAATCTATAACAGTGATATTCAAAGTGAATTATCATTTAGCTTAAATCATTTTAGCTTAATCTAACTCAAGTGTTGCCTAATAAATGCATTTAAAGAGCATATAGTATAAGAAGATGTTGTAAAGAAATAGAAGTGTTCCTTTTTAGAGGAATACATTCTAGGGCACAGTGGTAAAGCACCTACCAGCAAGTACAGCAATCCTGGGGGATTTGGTCACTAGTACAAAAAAAGAAAAGAAAACAACCAGGGCCAAGAGTTTAGCCTAGTGGTAGAATGCTTGCCTAGCATGCACAAAGACCTGGGTTTTATTTCTTTGGTACCACATACAATAGAAAAAGCTGGTGCTGTGGCTCAAGTGCTAGAGTGCTAGTCCTGGAAAGCCCAAGCACAGTGCTCAGGCCCTGATTTCAAGCCCCAGGACTGGCAAATAAATAAGTCCTATCCAATGGTGTGGTCTAGGATTAATATTACAGGTTTTTTAAATATAACAATTTGTTTTACAGCGCAAGACTCACCAGTTTTTTGTGAAGTCTTTTACCACCCCCGCCAAGTGCCATCAGTGTACATCTTTGATGGTGGGCTTGATGAGACAAGGCTGTGCATGTGAAGGTAAGGATGCCAGGGAAGAAAATATGACCTACTTGACTTTCCTAACATTGGCTGCCTAGTTGTGATCCTTTCGAAAATGGCAAAATGTAGCTTCTTTTCTTCACCGTTACTTTTATCTGGAAAACAAAAATTAATAAACAGCACCCCGCTGACCTCTGTTGAATGTTGGAGAAGCTAGACTGTTGCTCCCTAGAAACATTTTTCAGAAGAGGTATACATTTCATTCATCTGTGTTTTATTATGTGAGTGAATCTATGGTCCCCCAAACCGTTAGCAACTGAAATAGAAAACATGAAAGTCATCTTGGATCTGTTTTGTTTTGTTTTGTTTTGTTTTTTGCCATTCTTGGGCTTAAGCCCAGGGTGTGAGCACTGTCCTTGGATTTTTTTCTCAAGGCTAGAGCTCTACCACTTGAGCCTCAGCACCACTTCTGGCTTTTTCTAAGTATGTGGTACCAAGGAATTGAACCCGGGTCTTCGTGCATGCTAGGCAAGCACTTTACCACTAGGCCAAACTCTCGGCCTGGATCTGTTTATTTTTTAAGTAGGCAAAATAATAAATATCTGCCACTTTATTTCAAAAGGCAGTTTATTCCTAGTGTCAACAGCATCTGTCCTTTCATTGATTCACCTGTTTTGTATTTACAATACATGCCTGCTCTGGGATACAGTGGTAAATATGGAAGGGAGAGAGAGTGAGCTAACTAAATCCTCAGAGAACTCCCATTCTGGAGAATGAGAGAGAAAAAATAAAGGATTATTGAAACAAAAAAGAACATTAATATCGGCACCACTTCATGTTTCCTAGGACCTCTAAAAGGAAAATGACCACACTGTGATGGGATATAATAATTATTTATTTATGATAAATCTCATTTATCAAATGAGACTTGCCATTACAAAAGCAGCTAATATGTTACTTACTGGTATAGCTTGTGAAAAAAAAAGAAAATATTTGCTATTCAAATTGGAATACTAGTTTCCATTTGCTAGCTCTTCCCTTAGTGTTAGAAGAGACTAAATAGGAATGTTGTCACCCCATCAGTTGCTTGTATCCCCGTAACATTTACACCTAGTGTGTATTAAGTACTTTGAAGGAGTAAATTAATAATAGCATCTTTAAGAGATCATTGTATGTTTAACCAATTCTCACAGCTGAAGTAGAAAATCAGATTCTGCTATCTTAACCAGAGCATTAGATACATGCAAGAGTAAAGTCCTGGATTGTCTAGAGTACAAGTTTGAAAAACGTGAACACAAGAACCAAGCCTAGGAGAGCCTAGAAGGTAAGGCAGCAGAATAATCTCAGAGGAAGTGTCCCGGGTCATGAACCAAGAACATATGACTGAAGCCAGAGAAAAAAAGAATTTGTGTAGGTGTCTAGTTTTATCTCGTGTTGATCCTTAGCTTGAGTGTCTTTATAATTTATCAGAAAGAACCTTAGACCCCCTGGCTTTCAATCCCAATTCCATAGGATTGTATATGTATGCTGGAAGTGGGGCTTGAACTCGGGACCTTTTTTTTTTATCACAGCTGGTGCTCTACCACTTGACCCATACCTCCAGTCTGGCTTTTTTGCTGGTTAGTTTCAAGGACTTTTGTTTTGCCCAGACTGGCTCTTGAGCCTCCATCTTTAGATCTCAGCCTCTTGAGTGACTAAAGATTGCAGGCATGAACCCTGATGCCCAGCTCACAGTAGGATTTTTGAGCTTTTTAAGGCCATCTTGTCTTCTAAAGTCTTGTGCCCTATTTTTTTTTTTCAAATTTTTGGTGCCTATCTTAAAAAGTCATGGGGACATTAGACTGTCTCCAGCCTGTGTGACAAGTTTTCATAAATGTTGTGGAGCTGTGGTTACATTCTCTAAAGACTCCTGCCATTTTTATTGGTTGTAATTAGATACAATAGGAGCTTTTTTTTTTTTTTTTTGGCCAGTCCTGGGCTTGAGCTCAGAGCCTGAGCACTGTCCTTGGACTTTCTCAAGGCCAGAGCTCTACCACTTAAGCCTCAGCACCACTTCCGGCTTTTTTCTATGTATGTGGTACCAAGGAATCGAACCTGGGTCTTCGTGCATGCTAGGCAAACACTCTACCACTAGGCCAAACTCCCAACCCACGATATAGGAGCTTATTTTGTGATTTTCACTGCCCTATGGAGGCAAAACTTTTCTTTACCATTATTATAGGTTATAATTTATTAACTATCTCATTTAAAAATGAATTGAAGGTTGGAGGATAGCTCAAGAGCACCCGCCAAGCAAACAAGTAAAACAGTCATCTGCAGATGCTCAAGTTTAAAGTGAATGAAGAAGTTTAGACAGCTTTTATTTGGTACTGAACAGCCAGCCTCCCGGTTGGTTGTGTAATGAGCAGGGATGTGGATGTGTTCTCAGTGTCCTTTGGTTCCTCTTACTTTTCCCAGTTCTTGTAGGAGCTGGCCAATAAGCCTTTTTGTTTTAAATATTTTAACCTTTAATTTCTCATGGACCCAAGTGTTGATAAAACCTGACTTTCATTTTTCATCCTGCTTTAGAATCTCAAGCTTACCATGAGAAGCAAATAGAGGGTTATGGCAGTAGTGCTGGTAGGAAGGCATGCAGATTCTGACTACACTCACAGGGTTTGAATTCTGGCACTGCTGCTCCTGAGCGCTGGTACTGACCAAGGTGTATGTGACATATATGCTTCTTACTTGTCTCAGAAACACTCCTGAACTGTCAAATGAAGTTAACTCTGTCCTTGAACTAATTTAAAAATTATAGAAGGTTATAATTCCAGAATTATACCATTTAGTCCTTTCTAACCATTGAGATTTTTATTTTCAAAAACTTGCCAGATGTGGCAAATATAGTAGAAGCTTCATGTTAACCAGTGACTCTCTCTTAGGACAGTGTCTGGTAGATCCAACCTACTGTAGGGTAAGAGCTAGAGAACTGAAGGTACTTCAGAAGTAATTCGGAGTTCAATCATTTTATTGTCAAGGCTGGATAGTTGTTCATTTGCTTCTCACTTTGATCACTAATGTTAACAGAATACTAATACTAGAAAAATGCATCGCTTGTTTTTGAGATTCTTTTTTTGTTGTTGTTTTTTGTGGGGCATGAACTCTGCCCGGGCGCTGTCCCTGAGCTCTTCAGCTCAAGGCTGTCATCCTACCCTGGAGCCAAGCCCCACTTCTCCATTTTCTAGAGGTTAATTGCAGATAAGAGTCTGGGTCCTTTTGTGCCTCAGCTGGATTTGAACCTTAATCCTCAGATCTTAGCCTCCAGAGTAGCTATGATTACAGGTGTGAACTGCCTGCCTAGCTTACAGAGATTCTTATTGGTAATCAATTTCCCAAATGATAAAACTATTGTCCAAAAGAAAATAAGGGCAGGTGCTAATGGCTCACGCCTGTAATCCTAGCTACTCAGGAGGCTGAGATCTGAGGATCATAGTTTAGCCAGCCTGCGCAGGTAAGTCCGTGAGACTCTTAATCTTCATTTAGCCATCAGAAAATCAGAAGTGGAGCTCAAAGTGGTAGAGCTCTAGCCTCGAGCAGAAAACTATAGGGACGATGCCCAGACCTTGCATTCAAGCCTCACGACCAACCAAAAAGAAAAGAAAAAGAAAAAAAGAAACATTCATCTAGCGTAACAACTAGTTTGCAATGGATGAGTCCTCATTGAACATGTCTTTTTCCTTCCAAAAGTATGTGGGTTCTCATGTCACATAACCTGTGTAAACAAAGCTCCAACTACGTGTCCAGTTCCTCCTGAGCAGACCAAAGGTCCCCTGGGCATCGATCCACAAAAAGGAGTGGGAACAGCCTATGAAGGCCATGTGAGGGTGAGTATCATGTGTGCATTGTGAGTGACTTCAAAAGGATGGAGTTGAGTCACCGAACGCCTGTCATCCTGGCTACTCTGAGATCTGAGGATCAAGGTTCAAAACCAGCCTGGGCACGAAAGGACCTGGGGCTCTTACCTCTAATTAACCTTTAGAAAATGGGAAGTGGAGCCTGGCTCAAGGGTAGGGCAGTAGCCTTGAGCTGAAGAGCTCAGGGACAGCACCCAGGCCTCGTTTAAGCCCCATGACCCACCAAAAAAAAAGAAAAAGAAAAAGGATTGAGTCACTTTCATGATTGTCCCTCTTGACAGAAAGTCAAAGGAATAAAATTCAACTCATCCACAGTAACTACTAGAAACAAAAGCCTACCCTTTAATTGGAAATAGAACAAAAAACATACTGAGATTGCCTTAAAGAAGTTTTGACTGCTGGTCTTTCTCAAGAGGTGAAATGTGGCTAAGAGGAGATAAAATCAAGACATAGTCTTGCTTTTTGGGTTAATATTTATAGATATGAACGGAATTTCATCACATCGAATTTTCCCCATGCTATTTAGAAAAAAGACCATAGGTATTATTTTAATGAATTGTAAGGGTTAAATTGGTACCACTTCAGAGACTAAGTTCTTCAGTGTTAGGAGAGTACATTACAGCTTTACCCTAGTGAATGAGTCAGCCCACCTGCTGCTTCACTACCCAGTGTGCTGGACTTTGAACCTGGATGTGTTAGCTTAAGTTTTCACCTTCACTGTACCAGGGACTAAAGAGGCTCCTGTGGCATTCTCATTTGAGTTGTTTGTTTGTTTGTCACAAAATTAAGATCCCTAAGCCAGCTGGAGTGAAGAAGGGGTGGCAGAGAGCACTGGCTGTGGTCTGTGATTTCAAACTCTTTCTGTATGATATCGCTGAAGGAAAAGCCTCTCAACCCAGCGTGGCCATCAGTCAGGTGATTGACATGAGGTAAGCCAGAGGGCACTGTATGTTGCCAGGGCATAAGGACAAGAATGCGTTTGAATTTCCTTGTATGTGATTTTTTAGGCACATAATCTAGCTTTGTGTTGGTTTTGTAATGTGACCTTGTGAGTATTGGGACTAAGGAGTCGCTGCAGCCTGGCTGGGGAAGGGTGTGGAGCTCACAGGGGCTCTGCAGAGTGGCTCCCTCTGAGGAATGGGTGTGAACCTCAGGCCAGCTCTTGGAAAACATACTGAAGACACGAAACACTTGAGGCAGAGTCTCTTAGATTTTTCTAGTCTCATTTCCAAATTGTTCCCCATCCCTGGTGGTACCCTCCTCTCCTTCTCACCCCAAAGCTGTCCCTGAGAAG